>NC_067482.1:84375863-84705029 GCF_947179515.1 Apodemus sylvaticus | reverse complement strand
TCTGAGGTTTGTAAAATTGAATATTTTTTAGCATTCAGTATAAGGAAAAAGAGATTCACAAAATTGATGAGCCTAAAATGAATATTAGGTGAGCTTGCATAAGTTTTGAATGATAAAAAACAATATCCTGTTATCCCACACTCAAATTCTTGTTTATAATATATATACAAAATGTATAATATATATGTATATATATATATGAACATAGTATAAAATATAGGAGGAAAACAATAAGAATATCTTCAGTTGCTAAGAAAGGGCTTTAGACAAGTGAAGGATGTGTGAGCTGTGAAAGAGGATATGATGCTTTTCTGGTTTTAGCTCTGTATTTACTTTCTTTCTTGTAATGGATAAGTGAATAAAAATATAATTGACAGTACAAGTTTAAAACTCTAAGTAGTGTACCATGGCTTCGCAATGTCAATTTGAACTGTGTAGAAGTTCACTGAGAGGCATAGGGTTTGGGACATGACAGGCGTTTATGAGTAGCTACTCTTAATTGATGTTATGTGATCATTTTATGAGTTAATGGATTTATTATAATAAAATGAGTTTATATTATAAAAGAAATAAGAATGTAAGAGCTCATTCTTTCAAAGATGTATCATGAAATAAATATTTTATTTGTTCTGTAACCAAGAAGAAAAAGGATACATGAGCACAGAGGATGGTCTTAAGAAAAAATAGAAAATCTTTTATAGTGTAATATAAATGAGCTTTTAATTTTTTACATATATGGTATTTTAAAATATATTTACAGAACTAATCAATGGGCGGTATAAGATTTTATCAGACATGTCTTAGAAATAATTTTAAAAGTTGGGTTTATTTATTTTTTATTTTAAGAAATAAAATAGTGTCTACTTATTTCAGTTTTATATGCTTTTTTAAACTGATAAAAATTTGTAATCTCAATGTTTTAAATCAAAATTATTTTCTTAATACATATGCCATTTAACACTAATAATGGACAACACAGGCACACAGGCAAACACACACACAAACACCCACATAAACACATCCACCCACATACCCACACCTACACACACACACACACACAGACACACACACACACACACGCACACACTCAATCACACTGTGGTGATTTGAATATGCTTAGCCTAGGGAGTGGTACTATTTGGAGGAGTTGTGGCCTTGTTAGAATAGGTGTGGCCTTCGTGGAGTAGGTGTTTCACTGTTAGGCATGGGCTTTAAGACCCTCTTTAAGATGCCTGGAAGATAGTCTTCTCCTTGCACCCTTTAGATGAAGATGTAAACCTCTAAGCAACTTCTGTGTTATGCCTACCTGGATACTGGGATGCTCTCGCCTTAATAATAGACTGAACCTTGAAACTATAAGCAATCCCCAATCAAATGTCGTACTTATAAGAGCTGCTTTGCTCAAGGTGTCTGTTCAAAAAAGTAAAATACAAACGAAGACAGAAGTTCAAAGGACTGTAGTATTGCTGTCATATGCCTGACCATGCTTTTGTTTGAAAGTATGTGGAATTTGGGTCTTCAGATTTGTAATATAGTAGAATGTTTTAAGTGGGGTGTAATGGGTTATCCTACTAGAAATAGGAAAAACTTTGTTGCTGGAGGTGATTTCAACTGTGGAAGCCTGACTTTAGAAGTTTCAGAGGAGAATAATTTTAATATGTGGCCAAGAGACTGATCTTATGATATTTTGGTGAAGAATGTGGTTGCTCATTGCCCTTCTCTGAAGAGTCTACCTGAGCCTAAGGTTAAGAGATTTATATTAATTGCATTGATAAGGGAAGTCTTAAAAAAGACCAACAGAGACATAGTTCTCTGGTTAAATCACGTGAAGAACATTTTGAACATTCCTAGAAAGCTTAGAAAGTAAAAATATGAAATGTACAGTTCAATTGTTAATGGGAAACTAGGAAGCTGAGTCCTCTATTCAAGGAAAAAAACAGATTAAAGGAGTAGTGATTTTGTTGCAATATCCCACTCAACTAAACATATTGTCTATGTGTCTACCATTGAACAAGGAATAGTCACATAATATTAGGTCTTATTATTACTTGGTTGTTGTTTTCACTTGGATTTTTAATTTGGAATGAACTATAATCCAGAAAATAATGACAGGCTTCTGATTTATTTCTTGAGTCATAGTGACCATGAAAAACTTAGGCCCAAGCCAGGCAGTACATACCCTTAATTCCAGGAAACAGAGGCAAGCAAATCTCTGAGTTCAAAGCTATCCTGTTAAGAAGCAAGTTGTTAAGCAGAGAAAACCTTAAGTATAGCCATAATAGACCACACTTTTCCTAGCACTTAGGAGAATGGCATGCAGTTTTCTGATTTCATGGTTGATCTACAAAGCAACTTCTAGGACAGCCAAGTTTAGGGAGCAAAGGAGTTGGAAAACAGAAAGCTGGTAATAATGTAACAGAAAAATGGGGTCATGTTCCAGCCCCAGCAAGCAGCAGAACTCAACAGTTTCAGCCATGTGGCTCTGGCTATAGAGTCAAAAGTAAAAAGGAATACTGGGACAATTGATGCTGGTTATTAGGAGCTAAGAAATTAGTGGTGATTAAAAAGAGACCAGCATCACTGAAGTAAAATCTGGGAAATGTTTTCTGAGAGTACAAAGAAGCTGTGTTCCAGAGATAGCCAAGGTTGTACCTCTTGCTGCAGATGGACTAGTAATATATAAGAATCACTCAGGTGGTACTGGTTTTGAAGGTATAAGGGGGTCATGGAGAGAAGCTGAGGCTTGGCACTATGAGAGGCCAGAGAAGGCCATTGGTAAAGGTGTAGCTTCAATTGCAGTTGACAGCCCAGGATTGAAAGAAGTTCCAAAGAAGCTGAAATTTAGCACTATGATGAGAACCTATGAGAGGTTATTAGTGAACCCTAGCTTTAACAGAAGACCCTAGCATATTGGAAATGCAAATACCATGTGACGACTGAAGCAACAGTGGAGTGGAATCAACTAGAACATAGAGTTCTACAGAGGGAGACTGGAGATGTGACCCCAAGCCCTTTGGAAGAGCCCAGAAAATCATGTTTGGATCTCAGACATTTGAACAAGAACCTGTAACACTGAAGTTGGCTTGAAGACCCTGAGATAGTTGAGATGTCAGAGCCATGGGATATCTGCTGAGGAAAGCTGCTAACAGGAAGTGGAACCAGTCCAAAAGAAAGTAGTTTGTTGCAGTCAACAAAGATGAAAACAGAGTTGGAGATCGGAAGACCACTTTGACATCAGGCATGGAGATTCAGAATTTGGAGTTTGCTCAACTGGTTTCCTATCTTGTTTTAGGGATTTCAGTTGTGTGATTGGATGAATCTCTTCTGAGTCTTTAATTTGGGGACTTTTAACATTGTTGAGATTTCCATAGACTTTGGGGGAGTTTTTAAGTTGGACTAAATCTACTTTGCATTCTTCAGACAAGGGCAAAAAGCAGCAACATTCTTCACCAAAACATCACAAAATCAGTCTGTAAATCACATACTAAAATTTTTCTCCTTTGAAACCTCCATAGCCAGGCCAAATAACTCTCAATGCCAATGTCTTCCATATTCCTACTAGGATGGCCCATAAAGCCCTCTCTTAAAGCATTCCACTGCTTTCCAAACCCCAAATTCCCAAATTCATATTTGTCCAAACAATAGCATGGCCAGGCCTATCAAGGCAATACCCTACCCCTGGTACCAACTTCTGTATTAGTTAGAGATTCTCTGCTTTTAAGAGACATCATGACCACAGCAATTCTTATTTTAAAACACATTTAATTGAAGGCTTGCTTACAGGTTATGCAATTCAGTCCATTATCATTATGGGAGGAGGCATAGCAGCTTCCAGACTAGGAAAAGCCCCTCTAGACTTTTGTTTTAACAACCCTGTGGGGGCCAGGGAGTAGAATGTGGTGGTTTCAATATTCTTGGCCCGGGTAGGTGTACTATTAGGACATATGCCTTATTGGAGGATATGTGACCTTGTTGGATGAAGTTTGTCACTGTGGATGTGGGCTTTAAGATCCTTGTCCTAGTTACCTGAAACCTACTCTTCTCTTTGATGCCATCAGAACAATATTTTCAATTCTAAGCTCCTCCAGTGCCATAGATGCTACCAAGCTTCCTGCCATAATGATCATGGGCTGAACCTCTGAACCAGTAAACAATCCCCCAGTTAAATGTCCTTTATAAGAGTGTCTGTGGTCACAGGGTCTCTTCACAGCATTGAAACCTTAACTAAGACAATAATTGAAAATAAATGAGACTTTGGGAGTGGTAATCCCCTGACCAAGTGACTGAGCAACTCAATTTACTTTGCTGTTTTGGGTAGTTTGTTCTCCACACTGGCCAGCAATTCTGTTCTTTTTAGAACAGAGAAAATAACATTCTGTTAAAGAACTGCAATACATCTCTAATTTTCAATGCCACTGCAACAGAAGAGGAAAGGGCCATAAACTAAGAAAGGTATCTAGAACAGGTACCAAAGCAGATTCTCACATAGACCCTTCAGGAGAGCATTTAGATCTCTGACTTCTAGAACTGGAAGAATGTGCTTTTATGATATTTAAAGCAGCTCAATTATGGCAATTTATCATGGCAACAATGAGAAATAAAAGCAGTTAGAGTTGAAATTTAACACTAGGACTTAGAAGACAAAGATCTCTCATGAAAAATGTCACTCAGGATGTGCTCTACATAAAGAAGGACAAGACAAAAACTTAACAATGAGGTTCTGAGGAATCCCAAACAGACAGCCCAGGTAAAGAGCCAAACACTGGCTTCTTGATGGCTGAATGACTGGCTATGAGCTGCTCCTGTGAACACAGAGTCCAAGGCCCTTCTCAGTTCTGTGAGTCTGAGAGAAAGGGTTCATCTAGCTTCCACTACACCATGGGCAGGTACTCCAAATAATTCGCAGGCAGAGGTGACTCAGAACAACAAGAAGTTGGAAGCAATGAACAGAATCTGCAGAACAAGCTTCTGATGCGCTTTAGTCATGAACCATGTGTTGGAGTTATTAGGATGTGCCTTGGGAAGCCACTAATGCACCACACTGTGAAATGTACTAGCAGTCTATAAGGCAAAATGTTAAAGAAAAGAAACTGCAGGATCAGTTCACTAGGGCTGCACAGTCACACATCCATCCCTATCGAAATTTCCTAATTCAGCTCATCTGTTTCAAACTCATGCTCTGGTTAAATCTGCACAGCTTTTCTAAAAACCACTCTGGCAGGGTTAACTGCCCATGCATGCCTTCTTCTAACTCTGTACTGTAAGAGGAGGAGTGAGTGAGGAGCATCAGAGGAGAGATAGAAAATAGTAGGATAAATATTGTTGTTATTCAGTATTCTTTTCACTATGAAAAGTTCTTGAGATTGTATTAAAACAAACAAGTACTAGCCATAATGATTCATAATTTGTTAAAGTATTATAATATGTTATTTTTAAAAAGCAAAATAAATATCTATAGAATAAAAGACATGTTAAAAAATACAGTTTACAAAGTCAGAATTCTAGATTTAATGCTCCTTGTCATGTGTTTTAGTGCAACAGCATTAAAGAAGATTAATTTCCTGGGCTTTGAATTCTTTATTGACAAAGTCTTAGTGGTGGTTTGGTTTTTCCTTTGTCAAATGATATATTATTGGGTATGTCTCCAAACCAAGATCTTAAAACAAGCAAAAGGGTCCATAGAGGTGAGACTTGAAGATGATATTGGGTCTTCTTGCAGAATAGCCATCAATATCTTTCACAAGACAGTTTTTGCTGACCCATTTGATATGCTTTTCCTTTTCAGTGTTCAAACTTCCAGTTTTGGGTTGTTAAAGAACTGACTGGGACTGGCTTCAAGCACCACCACCGTGCTGGGAGCTGACACTGCTGGATCACAAATAAGGCCACTGGGCATGTGGGTGGGGGTATGGAGGGAGAATCAAAAACACAACACTGGGATAGCTATCTTGGGAGAGATTTCTAGAGCCTTGCCATACAGTTGGACACAAATAAAAGAAACAAGCTGGAAATGTGCAATTTCTGTTCTCTATCATGTGTAGTAATTTAGGGCAGCAATATTTCTTCCAAAGGGGGACTGATTCTCCATTTTATTGGGAATATTTGAAAGAAACTGTATGGTTTGGGTCATGTCTCAATAGAGCCTTTTGTTTTGCTCTGTAAGTACCAAGCTCTGATCCAAAGGGTTATCTTTCATTGGTTTGTACAAGCTGGAAATAACCCAGGTGGTAAGCTGGTCCTAGGGGTTTTCTTTAGCTCTCTTCCTTTTTCAGTTACTGAACTTTAAAACTAGACCTTCTTAATTGATTTATAGGCAACAACTCTCTGCCAAACATTCAATAGAAAGAAATTTTGTGATTTTCTTTTAAAATGATTTTACTACATAGATCTTTAAAACCAGCAAAAACTAAACCAAACTAAACCAGAGAGAACATCAATTTTTAACTGAAGACAGGCAAAGCTGCCTGAAAACTTGTTGGTCAGGGCTCTTGTTTCTTAGCAGGAGGGTTTAAGGACAAGGAAGATGAAGTGCCCTGCTGAAGAGTTTGCTTGTCTACCAGATTACTACCCACAATGATCAAACTTTCATTGCTGGGTAGTGAAATCAAGGCTAAGATTTTGTTCTCTGCATTTTCCCCTTATTCTTAGATAACAGTACACTGTGTACCTCAAATACTGCTCTGAAAAATATCGGAGCTTCTGAACTCTACGTCATTATCATTTAATGATAACTTTAAAGAAACGTGTATTAAGCATTAGAGCCTAGCATTGACAATCTATTCACAAGCCATAGCTCAAATTCACTCAGCTGAGTCAGGGCGCCTGAGCTGAAACATAAGTTCATTTAATGACACCCGTTGTAATATGTAATCTCTCAAGAAGGCACACAACACCTCTTCCAGATTTATATACGAGTTATTCAAATGGCCCCTACTATGGAGTCTCTAAAGGCATTGGCCTTCACGGTGGATGGCAGTGCACCTTGCAAGTAACAACTCACTTCGAAACCTTTCAACCACAGAAGATCTACATGTAGGAAATGATTTTTTTTGACAGAAAAGAAAAACACCTCCATACTATATATTAAATATTTTGCCCTCTGTTTCTAGCTTTCCCCAGTCTCCTATAAATGATTTGATTCAAGAGTCATTGACATCAGTCATTTTCCTGAGTATTTTCTATTAACAGAATAGCTTAGTGGTGCTGTGTAAGATTTTTTCTTAGATATTAACAATTTCTTCTCTTATCAAGATGCTTGAACAAATAGAAAATGTGCATGTTGGTATCATGCATCCTGATCCTGATCTCTGGGACAACATACTGGGAGTCGCCTTTAAAAATGGGCAATGAGCTGGGCAGTGGTGGTGCATGCCTTTAATCCCAGCACTTATGAGGCAGAGGCAGGCAGATTTCTGAGTTCGAGGCCATCCTGGTCTACAGAGTGAGTTCCAGGACAGCCATGGTTATACAGAGAAACCCTGTCTCAGAAAAACCAAAAAACCAAAAAAAAAAAAAAAAACAAAACAAAAACAAAAACAAACAAAAAAAAAAACAAAAAAATCAAAAAACAAAAAAACAAAAAACAAAAAAACAAAAAACAAAAAAAGAAACGGGCAATGAATGATATCCAGTGGTAGAACTAAAAAGGAGATCAGTGACAGTCTTTTTGAGGAAATGGTTGCATATTTAGGGAAGAAAAATAGTAGAAAAAGACCTCAATGAGGGCAGGATTCTAAAGTATCCTCCAAGACCTCCTGTACCCACTTCATATAATCTACTTCCTGTAAGTAACAGCAGTATCTACAAGTATAAGAGCAGTCACTCCAGCAATTCAGATCATGTCATGCATAAAAAGTGAAGGTTATGTTCAAATGTCATAAAGAGCCCATATCATTTGTGCACAAATCAAACGGGGTTGGGGGATTGTCCTACATGCATCTGCAATCATGTGAGAGGCCATCAAAGAACAGCTAGAAGCTCCCTGAAAAGAGGGGATGGTGTGTGCTACCCTCCTTACATAATTCAATCACATCTCCTAGCCTCCAACTCAGAAGGAATGTTAGACAGCAGCATGGGTCTGTAAGAAAAATAGAAAAAGTTACAAGGAGAAATTGGCAGAAGCCTGAAGAACACATGACTGTGTAACACTCTGGATGCTTGTAAATAGAACCACATCATTGAAGTGTGGTTAAATTTGTCAACATAGATAGATCTCCAGACTCCAGACTTACTGTGCTATTTTTATTTTATCATTGATGCATTCAAATAGCAAATGAACAATAGAGAAAGAAATACTCATCATATCTCTGGCTCCTCATATTACTGTACTCTTGTTATGACGTCTGTGCTGACACATAACTCTTTTACTATATATCACATACTCCTTCTATATGAACACCACCTCAGCTGGTCACAGTTCCTTTCTGGATGGCCCACTCAGTCTCTCATCTTTGTGGGATCTGGGCAATTGACAAGCCTGCAGAAGATATGAATCCTTCACTGATGTAATGATAGCGTGTGGCAAGCTAAGAAGAGTATTTCAAATGCTATCTTATCCCAATTATATAGCAGGAACTCAATTTTCATTTAAAAATGAATACCAATTATCCTATTAAACACAGTATCTATTCCTTGTCAGTTAGACATATGTGAGAGGAACCTAAGTGTCCAGATGTCAGTCATTTTTGCACTCTGAGTGGAATCAATACTATGTCTTCCCTTGTTACTAAATCTGTTTCAACAAGTCTGGTCAGCTCAATGTCATCAATGTTCTAGGCTGTGATAGTTTTTCCAGCAGGAAAGACAACTAAATTATGAAGCAATGTGGAAAAATTGATCTATTCTCCAGGTAGAACAGTGGGGCAGATTGCTGTCATGTGCAGGTAGAAAGAAAATTGTTCCTGGGTGTCTTGGTCAAAACCTACAAAAGAAGAAATGTCACAAGATCAATAGCAAGGTGCCAAGTAGCAAAGACTGTAACTTGTCTAACAAAACAAAAATCATATCTACAATAGCTGCTGTTGGAGCTACCATTCTATTCTGCCATTCCCCCAAAACCATCTGAAAATTGAGTTAGAATATGGAAAAATCCCCCATTGCTGAATTTTCAAGATTTTGTTTAGTCATATAAACTACTCTCAACTCTCACCATCTCTGGCCTAGCTTGGGTTTTGGTTTTAGTCTTGGTCTTGGTCTTGGTCTTGGTCTTGGTCTTGGTCTTGGTCTTGGTCTTGGTTTTGGGACACAAAATGGATTTATCTAGGATGTGAGAATCTCAATTGAAATGAATGCCACCAAACAATCTGATTGGATTAAGCAAGTCCATAAATTATTTCCCTTTTTAATGATAAATGGGAAAGGGACCAGTGCACTGTGTGGCCTGGGACAGTGGTACTGGGTTATATGCAAAAACTGGAAAAGCAAATCATGGGAAGCAAGTTGGTAAGCAGTGTTCCTTCAAGTCTCTGTTTCTGTTCCTGCCTCCAGGTTCACTGCCTTGAGGCTTTGCTCTGAATTCCCTTCATGGTGGCCCTATAATCTGTAATGTAAATAACCCCCCCAAAGTTGCGTTTGACCAAACATGGTTGTTATCACAGCAATATAAAACAAACTAAGACACTTTCTGACCTCATTGCCATCCTTGCCTCCCCACACCAGCACACACATATTTTTCTACACCCATCTTTCATTACTGTTTTTTTTTTGTTTTGTTCTGTTTTCTTTTATAAGTCACTGTATATTTAACCAGACTGGTCTATGCTGTGTAATAGTGGATTTGGTGAGCTCAGCAGTGAGTTCACAAAGACAGTGACTCAGGCTCTCCCAAAATTCACCAGTAGAGAATAATTAATCAATAATTCATGTAGGGCTCTGTGAACCCACAGCTCACAATTTGGTACTTAGAAGGCAATTTGATGTTTTAGTTTAAAAACAACAGTAAATTCCCAACATAAAATTTTAGAACCAGAACCTCCCTAATATGGACTGTTGAGCAGGTTTACATTATCAGGCCTGGGTTCCCTTGTGTGGAGCAGATTTCAAAATAAAGAGATTTATTATCCCTGTAACTATTATACCACTATTTTCAGAAATGAATGCATGTTGCCTGGAAGGCTGGTACCGTACCTTTCAGGGTTAGACCAATGATTCTGTTTTGCTAATCCCCCACCCCAAGGAAACATATTTCACATTTCTAGTGCTCTGAAAGATAGGACTCAACCAGTCACCAGGTCAGTTCCAGGTTGCTTTCTCTATAATTTGCACTACAGGTATGAGGTGTCCTCAGTTATTATCCTCTAGTTTTGCTGGTCAGCCAAGAGGACTAACAAGAGTCTATATTGGTTTAGGTTTCAAAGTATCCCTCACCATTAATGGCTATCATGCTATTCACACCTGGCTCTGAAGATTTTTGTTAATTAATAAGATACTGCTCCTAGGAGAATATTATTTAGCCATTCAAAGTACCTCCCTTTTAGCCCTCATTTGCATATCTAGTTGGGTTACATAAGGGTAGGCTTCTATACAATTTTTTCATAATGCTTTAACAAAATCCCATCTCTCTCATTTCTCTGGTCCCTCCATTCCTCGCACTGTTTAAACCTTTCTGCTCCCGTTATTCCCTCCTTATATTTACATTTTATTATGTACTGTTACTTCTCTCTTTGTGGTGTCTCCCATCAAATGCCCCCTTGCTGGGATCCTGGGTTCTGTGGTTATTACAAGATAAACAAGTAAAACTAAAGAGTGTAAGAAAGACTCTTCAAATGAGAGTGAACATGGCTATCTTAGTCCTATCAAGCCATGACTAATTCAGTCAGGCTAATGTTGTATAGTTCTATCCATATCCTTATGAAATTCTAGTTTTCCTTTTTATATATCTGAAAAATTTCAAATATAAATATGCACACACACACACACATATCACATTTCTATTGTCCATTCATGAGATGATAAACACCTATTACCATCTCCTAGCTATTGTTAATACAAAAGCAATGAACATGAGCAGATATCTCAATACTGTAATAGAGTACTTTGGGTGTATGTCCAGGAATGGTATCTAACTTAGGCTTTCTATTGCTGTAAAGAGATACCATAAACATGGTAACTCTTACAAGGGAAAGCATTAAATTGGAACTGGCTTATCCAAAATGGAAATCATGGTGGCACATAGGCAGACATGGTACTGGAGAGGTAGCTGACTGTTCTACCTCTAGATTGGCAGACAGACAGACAGACAGACAGAGCCACACTGGGCCTGGATTTGGGCACCTCAAAGTCTAGCATCAGTGACACACTTCCTCTACCAAGGCAACAACTATTCCAACAAAGCTACAACTTGTAAGTGTGCTAATCCCTATCTACACCTCTTTTTTTCTCTGTATAGCCTGGCTGTCCTGGAACTCACTCTGAGGACCAGGCTGGCCTTGAACTCAGAAATCTGCCTGTCTCGGCTTCCCAAGTGCTGGGATAGCTGCCCAGCCAACTATCTACATCTTTTAAGAGTGCTAATCCCTACGAGCCGTTGGGGACTGCTTCTAGTCAAACCAACACATGTAATAGAAAGGAGATGATTGGTAGGTGTATGTTTAAAGGGTTTTGGGGTTTTTTTTTGGGGGGGGGGGGTTGGCAAGATAGCTCCAGACTGATTTCTATAGTAGCTACAGTAGTTTGTACCACCACCATCCTTCTCAGCATCTATTGTTATAGTCTTGATGGCTATTCTGACTGAGGAAGAGATGTGATCTCAAAGTAATTTTCATTTACATTTCTCCATATCTCATATATAAAGAATTCTTCAAAAGGTGTTTCATTACCATTTATAATTCTTCTTTTGAAGACTTTCCATTTAGTTACATAGTTTATCTAATTGTGGTGTTCATTTTGTGATGCTTAGATTTTGTTTTTCAGTTCTTTGTATATTCTAGACACATATCCTCTGTCAGATATATACCAATGAACAGCCTCTTTGCATGGAAGTTCTTTAGTTTTCTGAAATCACACTTGCCATTTTTGTCATGTTTCCTGCAATACCAGAGTCCTATTCAGAAATTCTCTACCTCTGTCTACATGGTGAAGTGTATTCCCCAACATTCATTCCAGAAGTGTCATATTATCAGTTCTTATATGGCGCTGATCAATTTGGGGTTGAGTGTTGTACAAGCTGATAGATAAATATTTAGTTTTGTTCTTCTATGAGTTTGAATCCACTCTCCCTAGTAATATTTGTTGTTAATACCCTCTTTTATCCAATGCATTTTTTAGCTGTTGCTGTATGAAATCACATCTGGGTCCTCTATTTTACTGACCCACACATTGTTTAGTAATGTGAAATTTAATCTCTATGTGTTTGTATGTTTTCTGTTGTTTCTTTTGCTGTTAATATCTCGCTTTGTTCCATTGCTATCAGATAGAACACACAGTGTTATTTCCATTTTCCAATATTTGTATCCAAATATGTTGCCTAATTTTTAAAATTCTGTAGAGTGTTGAGAAGAATTCTTTAATATTGGCATGAAATGTTCTGTGAATATCTATTAGGTCCATTCAGGTTACATTATTATTTAACTTCAATATTTTTTATTTATACTTGGTCCTACAGATCTATTTATTGGATATTCTGTGGTTCTTAAATTGCCCACTGCTGTTTAAGATCTCATAACATGCTTTTGATGAAGCTGAATGTGCCTGTGTTTGGTACATATATTTAGAATTATAATATCCTCTTTTTAAACTGATCCATTAATAAATATGGCATGGATGTCCTTAATTCTTCTCATTAGTTTTTGTTTGAAATCTATTTTGTTAGATAATAGCTATTCCTTCTTGGTTATTAGTTCTATTTGCTTATCATATCTTTTCCATCACTTTACTCTATGTTGGTGTATATCAGTAGTGAGGTAGGTTTCTTGGAAGCAATAATTTCCAATTCAGTCTGCTAGTCTATGTTTTTAAACTGGTAAATTTGATCCACTAATATTAAGAATTATTGTTGAAAATGTATATTGATTACTGTCCTTTTGTTGATTTTTGTGGTGCTTCTTTCTTAGACATCCTTTTTTCTCTCATATTTGAAATTACAGTTTAATTATATCATTCCTCTGATCCTTTTTTGCTCCAAACCCTCCCATATACATCTCTTGCACTCTTTCACATTCATGATCTCTGTTTTTATTAATTGTTGTCACATGCATATATGTGTATATGTATAGACTTATATTTTTCCAAATATAAAAAAATTAAGTCTATATAAAGTTACTTATATGAATGTTTTCAAGACTGATCATTTGGTATTGGATAATCAGTGGTGTGAGATTCATTGGGAAAAACTTTCTCCAATTCTTAGCATTGTCTGTAGTTCTTTGTGTAGAATTGAAGCCTCCTATGTCAGAGGCCAGCTCTGACAGTGAGTTCAGTGATCTAAGGAGGGGATATCAGAACAGCAATTAATGTAAAACAGGTACACACACACACACACAAACACACACACACACACACACACACACACACTCACACTTGGTGTATGAAGCAAAGCTTTAGCCAATTTGTTTTTTCCTCTCCCTGCTTATATGCCCCAGCAAAATCTCTCAAGCAGTATAGAAATTGCAATATGATTATATTCTATTTTTTAAGCAAATGATTATGAATACACCTCCACACACACATACATACACACAAATTTGTTCCCCAATATCATTACATGATTAAATCATTTATGTATTATAGATGAAAAACCCAAATTATCTCCAATAACCCACATATATTCATATCTAAGCAACTTACAGATTAACAAAATATAAGCAAGCAAGGGATTTTTCTCAGCCAGTTATCTTACTGGCAGGCTTCAATTTTCCACTGCAGAGAAAGGATCAATCATTTTATTATTTATTTTTAAAAGCAATCTCATAAAATATCTTAAAAGAATTACAGACACAGCTCACTCCTGTGGCACAGAGCTTGGGTTCCAGTCCCGAGGCCTCTAGCGGGAGCACTCAGATCTCTCCGCTTCTGGATCCAGATCAGCCTGGGCAGCAACACCACATCTCCAGGTCCTGCAGAAGGCAAGAGGGGCTTCCGGGCAGCCAGCAGGGAGAAGTCGGTGTGCTCCAGTGAATCCAGCGGGCCCCAGCAGGAGCCTTCATGTGTCTGCTTCCAGATCTGAACAGCCCGGGCAACAGCACCCTGACTCCAGGCAGTGCAGGAGGTAAGCTGTGCACCAGAGGCCACCTGGGAAGGGGCAGCTTGCACTGGTGAGTCCAGCATTGAGAAAACCAACTAACACCAGTGAGAACTAGATGGCGAAAGGCAAACACAGGAACGTCACTAACAGAAATCAAGGCAATATGGCAATATCTGAACCCAATTCTCCTTTACCAGCATGTCCTGGATACCCCATCACACCAGTAAAACAAGATTTGGATTTAAAATCACTGGTCATGATGCTGGTACAGGAACACATGAAGGACATACTTAAAGAAATTCAGGAGAAAATGGATCAAAAGTTAGAAGCCCTTGCAAGGGAAACACAAAAATCATTGAAAGAAATCCAGGAGAATACAAAAGTCAATAATGAGGAAATGCAAAAAACACTTAAAGAAATACAGGGGAACTTTGGTCAACAGGCTGAGGTCATGAAAGAGGAAACACCAAAATCTCTTAAAGAATTACAGGAAAGCACAAACAAGCAAGTGAAGGAACTAAGCAAAACCATCCAGGATATAAAATCAGAAGTAGAAACAACTAAGAAAACTCAAAGGGAAACAACTTTGGAGATAGAAAGCCTTGTGAAGAAATCAGCGGACATAGATGCAAATATCAACAACAGAATACAAGAGATAGAAGGAAGAATCTCAGATGCTGAAGATACCATAGAAACCATGGACTCAACAGTTAAAGAAAATGCAAAATGCAAAAAGCTTGTAACCCAAAATATCCAGGAAATCCAGGACACAATGAGAAGACCAAACCTAAGGATTATAGGCATAGATGAGAGTGAAGATTTACAACTTAAAGGGCCAGCAAATATCTTCAATAAAATTATGGAAGAAAACTTCCCTAACCTAAAGAGAAAGATGCCCATGAATATACAAGAAGCCTGCAGAACTCCAACAGACAGGACCAGAACAGAAATACTTCCTGTCACATAATAATCAAAACACCAAATGTACTAAACAAAGAAAGAATATTAAAGGCAGTAAGAGAAATAGGCCAAGTAACATATAAAGGAAGACCTATCAGAATCACAGCAGACTTTTCACCTGAGACTATGAAGGCTAGAAGATCCTGGGCAGAACTCATACAGACTCTAAGAGAACACAAATGCCAACCAAAACTACTATATCCAGCAAAACTCTCAATCACTGTAGATGGAGAAACTAAGATATTCCATGACAAAACCAAGTTTACCCAATATCTATCCACAAACCCAGCCCTACAAAGGATAATAGGAGGAAAACAACAATACAAGGAGGGAAACTTCACCCTGGAAAAAGCAAGATAGTAACCTTTCATCAAACCCAAAAGAAGTTAACCAATCAAATTTAAAAAATAACATCAAAAATGACAGGAAGTAACAATCACTATTCCTTAATATCTCTTAACATCAATGGACTCAATGCCCCAATAAAAAGACATAGACTAACTGACTGGATACGTAAACAGGACCCTACATTTTGCTGCTTACAAGAAACACACCTCAGGGTCAAAGACAAACACTACCTTAGAGTAAAAGGCTGGAAGACAATTTTACAAGCAAATGGTCTCAGGAAAAAAGCTGGAGTAGCCATTTTAATATCAGATAAAATTGACTTTCAACCCAAAGTCATCAAAAGAGACTCTGAGGGATACTTCTTGCTGGTCAAAGAAAAATACAAGAGGAACTCTTAATCCTGAATATATATGCTCCAAATGCAAGGGCACCCTCAATCATAAAACACACGTTATTAAAGCTCAAAGCACACATTGCACCTAACACAATAATTTTGGGTGACTTCAACACTGCACTTTCCTCAATGGACCGATCAGGAAAACAGAAACTAAACAAGGACACAATGAAACTAATTGAAGCTTTGGACCAATTAGATTTAACAGATATATATATATATATATATATATATATATATATATATATATATATATATATATATATATATATATATAGAACATTCTATCCTAAAGCAAAAGAATATACCTTTTCTCAGCACCTCATGGTACCTTCTCCAAAATCGACCATATAATTGGTCACAAGACAGACCTCAACAAATATAAGAAGATCGAACTTATCCCATGCCTCCTATCAGACCACTTTGGAGTAAAAGTGGTCTTCAATAGCAACAAAAACAACAGAAAACCCACATACACGTGGAAACTGAACAATATTCTACTCAATGATACCTTGGTCACGGAAGAAATAATGAAAGAAATTAAAGACTTTTATGAACACAATGAAAATGAAGACACAACATACCCAAATCTATGGGACACAATGAAAGCAGTGATAAGAGGAAAACTCATAGCCCTGAGTGCCTACAAAAAGAAAATGGAGAGAGCATACATTACCAGCTTAATGACACACCTGAAAGCCCTGAAACAAAAAGAAGCTATTTCACCCAGGAGGAGTAGAAGGCAGGAAATCATCAAACTCAGGGCCGAAATCAATCAAATAGAAACAAAGAGAACCATACAAAGAATCAACAAAACCAGGAGCTGGTTCTTTGAGAAAATCAACAAGATAGATAAACCCTTAGCCAGACTGACCAAAGGGCACAGAGAAAGTATCCAAATTAACAAACTTAGAAATGAAAAGGGAGATATAACAACGGAAACTGTGGAAATCCAAAAAATCATCAGATCCTACTACAAGAGCGTGTACTCAACACAACTGGAGAATCTGGAGGAAATGGACAATTTCCTTGACAGATACCAAATACCAAAATTAAATCAGGACCAAATAGATCATCTAAACAGTCCCATAACCCCTAAAGAATTAGAAGGAGTCATAGAAAGTCTTCCAACCAAAAAAAGCACAGGACCAGATGGATGCTGAAAAAGCATTTGACAAAATTCAGCATCCTTTCATGCTAAAAGTCTTGGAAAGAACAGGAATTCAAGGCCCATACCTAAACATAGTAAAAGCAATATACAGCAAACCGGTAGCAAGCATCAAACTAAATGGAGAGAAACTTGAAGCAATCCCACTAAAATCAGGGACTAGAGAGGGCTGCCCCCTTTCTCCTTATCTTTTCAATATTGTATTTGAGGTACTCGCTCAGGCAATTCGACAACTTAAGGAGGTCAAAGGGATACAAATTGGAAAGGAAGAAATCAAACTATCATTATTTGCAGATGACATGATAGTCTACCTAAGTGACCCAAAAAACTCCACTAGAGAGCTCCTACAGCTGATAAACAACTTCAGCAAAGTGGCAGGTTATTAAATCAACTCAAGCAAATCAGTGGCCTTCCTATACTCAAAGGATAAGCAGGCTGAGAAAGAAATTAGGAAATGGCCCCCTTCACAATATCCACAAACAGTATAAAGTATCTTGGGGTGACTCTTACCAAACCTGTGAAGGATATATATGACAAGAACTTCAAGATTCTGAAGAAAAAAAAATGGAAGAAGACCTCAAAAAATGGGAAAACCTCCCATGCTCATGGATCGCCAGAATCAATATAGTTAAAATGGCCATTTTGCCAAAAGCAATATACAGATTCAATGCAATACCCATCAAAATCCCAACTCAATTCTTCACAGAGTTAGAAAGAGCAATTATCAAATTCATCTGGAATAACAAAAAACCCAGGATAGCTAAAACTATTCTCAGCAACAAAAGAAAGTCTGGGGGAATCAGTATCCCTGACCTCAAGCAATACTACAGAGCAGTAGTGTTAAAAACTGCATGGTATTGGTACAGTGACAGGCAGGAGGATCAATGGAACAGGATTGAAGATCCAGAAACGAACCCACACACCTATGGCCACTTGATCCTCGACAAAGAGGCTGAAAACATCCAATGGAAAAAAGATAGCTTTTCAACAAATGGTGCTGGTTCAACTGGAGGTCAGCATGCAGAACAATGCGAATTGATCCATCCTTGTCTCCTTGTGCTAAGCTCAACTCCAAATGCATCAAGGACCTCCACATAAATCCAGACACCCTGAAGCTAATAGAAAAGAAACTGGGGAAGACCCTTGAGGACATTGTTACAGGGAGAAAGTTTCTGAACAGAACACCAACAGTGTATGCTCTAAGAGCAAGAATTGACAAATGGGACCTCATAAAATTACAAAGTTTCTGTAAGGCAAAGGACACCATCAAGAGGACAAATCGGCAACCAACAAATTGGGAAAAGATCTTTACCAATCCTACATCAGATAGAGGGCTAATATCCAATATATATAAGGAACTCAAGAAGTTAGACTCCAGAAAACCAAACAACCCTATTAAAAAATGGGGTACAGAGTTAAACAAAGAATTCTCACCTGACGAACTTCGGATGGTGGAGAAGCATCTTAAAAAATGCTCAACTTCATTAGTCATTAGGGAAATGCAAATTAAAACAACCCTGAGATTGCACCTTACACCAGTTAGAATAGCTAAGATTAAAAATTAAGGAGACAGCAGGTGTTGGAGAGGGTGTGGAGAAAAAGGAACACTCCTCCACTGCTGGTGGGGTTGCAAATTGGTACAACCACTCTGGAAATAAGTCTGGCGGTTCCTCCAAAAACTGGGCACCTCACTTCCAGAAGATCCTGCTATACCACTCCTGGGCATATACCCAGAGAATTTCCCACCATGTAATAAGGATGCATGCTCTACTATATTCATAGCAGCCCTATTTATAATTGCCAGATACTGGAAAGAACTCAGGTATCCCTCAACAGAAGAGTGGATGCAAAAAATATGGTATACCTACACAATGGAGTACTATTCAGCCATTAGAAACAATGAATTCATGAAATTCTTAGGCAAATGGTTGGAGCTAGAGAACATCATACTAAGTGAGGTAACCCAGACTCAAAAGTGAATCATGGTATATACTCTCTAATAAGTGGATATTAACCTAGAAAACTGGAATACCCAAAACATAATCCACACATCAAATGAGGTAAAAGAAGAAAGGAGGAGTGACTCCTTGTTCTGGAAAGACTCAGTGTAGCAGTATAGGGTAAAACCAGAACAGGGAATTGGGAAGGGGTGGGCGGGAGAACAGGGGGAGGGAAGGAGGCTTATGTGACTTTCGGGGAGTGGGGGGCCAGAAAAGGGGAAATCATTTGAAATGTAAATAAAAAATATATCGAATTAAAAAAAAAAACGAGTGTGCCTTTCTGAACTTCAAATTATTCCAAGATTTCTACTTCAATGCCACTAACAAAACCATCTTAACCTGCCTTTTCTAACAATCTACATCTCTAAGTTTTTTCCAAGGGTGATGGTTGTTCTAAGAGTCTGTATACCTCTAGGTTCTTTTTGAGGGTGGTGGTTGAATCATCAATCTACTCTTGCCCCAATGCTTGAAAAAGGTCAATCACTATTATTGTAAGCACTAATGGCAGTGTCCAAAGAGGGGCTGGAAACCAACTTAGAGTTTCATACAGCTCATAGATTAGCATGCACATGATGACAGTGGGGGCAATAAGCAAAGTGATATTCTGTAACAGCATGAAGTTCTCAGGGCACACAGTCCTCAGGGCTCTGTCTGTCCGTGGCATACCCATGAGGGTGTGCTGACCAGTGAGCCTTACTCCATGAGTTCTAAAGCTCACATTGGCCTTGAAACTCAACTTTGGCAAATTTATTTTTATCCTTGTTCATGGACAAAACATGTTGTCCATGTTTCGGCAGTCTTGTTGATAAGACATTCGGGGTAGAGTTTCTGACATTCATGGGAGACACAAGCTCAAAGAACATGCTCTGTTCCTCTGACTCTTAGTCTTTCTGCCCCCTCTTCAGCAATGTTCACTGAGGATTTATAGATGTCTCTGTAATAACTTGTCCCCACATTGTTGGTTTCTTCCCTTTGATCTCAGGGGAATGTTTATAGCGCTCTTTAGACTGAAGGATTCTTTCCAATATCCTTTATAAGTTACTTAATGGTCATACATTTCTGTTTTTAACCATGGAATGTTATTATTTCTCATCAATTTTAATAATATTGTTTGATATAATGGTCTAGATAGAAGGTTTTGGTTTTGCAGCCTTGAAATACATTCTCTTAGGCCCTTCTGCTTTTAAGATGTCTATAGAATACTCAGATGTTGTTCTGGTGGCCTGTCTTTTTAACTGAGTTGAGCTTTTTTCTTTCACAGCTGTCAACACTCTTCTTTACTCTGTTTCTAATGTCTAGAATTTTAATATTCTCCTAATGGATTGTCCCTGTAATAAGTGTGATGAGACTTCCTTATCACTCTTGAAGAGTTTTGACTTGAAGTTTGAGGGGTTTCTGTTTGTTTGTTTGATTTTTTGATAAAACAAAAGCTATGCCTCCCTGTTTCACGCTTTTAATTTCTTAGAATACCACTTCCCATCCTTTTAACCTGAGTTGATGTCAAAAATTTATGCTAATGTACACTTATTAGAGGCAGCAAAAAAATGAACTCCATTTCTAATCCAACTGTTACTCAATAAAATTTTAATTTGGAGTTGAGTTCATTAATATTCATATTTACTATGGAAAATATATGAAAATTTCTATAATTTTGTTGATTATTTGGCCTTTTCGTGGGACTCTTTTGATTAAGTGTACTGATATACACCCCCACACATGGGGGCATTTTTTAGTGTGTTGACCCTTCTCTTCAGTTCAAAGTATTCCTTCCATTATCTTAGTCCATTATTTTTTTTTGCCTTTTTTGCGAAGGTTTTATTGCTCCTTAAATTTAATAGTTTTGCTGAGTATTACAGTCTGGGTTGACAATTTTGATCTTTCAGAAATTGAAATAGTTTTTCAAGCCTTTCAGTCTTTGAAATTTTCCACCAAATAATTAGCTTTTTCTCTGACTGGGTTTACACTTAAATATGGCACAGATTTTCTTATAGTAATTTTCAAAACATTTTTTTTATTTCCCCCTTCTGTTTTTACTCTATATTTTAAATATTTGAACTATATGTTCTGGGAAGTTTTCTTTCTAGTCCTGTTTATCTGTTGATTTCTTACAAGTATGGATATGTGGGTCCAGTGGCCACATGCAACAGCTAGTAAATATGGGTCTAGAGGTTGAAGAGTCAGTTGTCAAACAGAGTCAGAGTTCTAAAGCAGGGCCAAGACAGCTTACCAGTGCCTTGGGCAAGGTTGCAGCATCTGCATGACTCAGCTAAATCAGCTGGTCCATTAGTGTTAGAGATGAACGTAGGAAAGGGTCTCTAGAACTGTGTGACTCAGGAGTTGCTACATGCTGACATCCTGAAGGTAGAAAGGGAACAGAAGCATATGATTCTGACTAATTTCTGCCATACTCCCACGGATATAATATTGACTTTGATTAGATTTTTTTCATTAATAAAAGCATGTAAATGTCACTAGACATAAACCTAAAAGAAAAAAGAAAGAACGAAAATACAAAAACATCACCTAGTGATAAGCATTGTGGGAAAAGAAACTGATAATTTGAGGGAATAAAAGGATTTGTCATTTATTAGTTAAAGCTGATGTTTTAAAATAACGATTTTGAAAATCGTTTTAAGTATGGATTTAATAGCTGCTGCATATCTGGGTGTCTTTGGAACTACTTTATCACTTTTATGGAATAGATCATAATTCCAGCTAATTGAAGAAAGATTTTGGTAGTGGACACATTCTTATTTCTCAGTTCTATAACGTCTCCGTAGAGTGCTGTGAGGTGTTTAAATACACAGCATGTACAGAGAAACTACTCTGGAATCCCTAGGCGGAGGAGAAATCTGAAGGTTTAAGGAGATTTGATCAGCACAATGAGAATCAGGCCATTGCAGTTGTCTCTTCTTCCTGTGTCATCCAAGGAGATGTAGATCAATGGCACTCTATGCTTTGCAAGGCTATACATCCTCCATTGATTGCATGGCCACATTATTTGAACAGTCTCTTTGCTTGCTTTCTACACTGTGAGAATTCTCTTCAATATCAACCTTAATAATTCAGTGCCCACTGATAATTTCAGTCTTCATGAGCTTCATGTATTTTGGACAATAATAATGTTTATAGTTCTAGCTCCCTTCTGTACTTATCAGCTAAGAATTGCCCTTAAAAAGCATAAATTTACCTACTTCATATATTTTAAAAGCAGTGTCAAAACTACTAGTTATCATTTGAGTGAACTTTGAAGGTTTTACAATATTTTAAAGAGTGTATAAAACTACTATATTTGATATTACTCTAAAATTAAAATAATTGTTTTATTTACATGATTGAATAAATGGGCTCATTTGTTTCTGTTTTAAGTTTTAAGATGTGTCAGATGTGTTTTCTAATTAAATTTTACTTTCTGGATATAAAAGTATTTACCAGAGGTCAATTTCTATGACCTAACATATGTGTTGATCATCTATGTAGTCACTTATACTAGACTATGCTTTAATAAGCAGTATAGTATTTTTAACATTACCTTACTCTATGTGTATGTATGTATGTACACACTCATGAGTGTGCATGTGTTGTGCACAAGTTGTACACATGTATCTATGCACACAAGTGCACACATGTGTTATAGCATGTGTATCAAGGTAAGAGAGCAACTTATGGTAGCCAGTTTTCCCATTCCGCCATGTGAACTCTAAGGATCACACTCTGTTCATCAGACTTTGCAGGCAGCAAGCACCCCTCCCCACTGAGCCATCTCACACAGGCACTCCAATATAATGATGTTAATTAAGCAAACAATCATTTCAGGGGTTACTCTCTGTAATTGTTACTTTTAGATATCTGCAGTGGGATTAATGGTTACCAAGTAACAGGTAAATCATTATTCCTGGGGACATCTGCAGTGTGTTTCTAGAGAGACTGCCATTTGAATCAATAAACTTAAGGCAATCCACCCTTCGCCAGAAGGAGCAGGACTGTCCAACTCACTGAAAACCAAAATATTAACAAAGCAGCAAGAGCTTCTCCATCAGAGAATACCTTTGTTCATCATTTCACCTGAACCCTTGGCCTCTGAATCCATGCTATCTGAAAGCTCAGGCTAAGAGCTTTTAAGGTTCAAGCTTCTGCTAAGAGTTACAAAGAGTTACAAAGTCAGATTCATTGGTTCTGATTCTTCCAAACCTGACTGTTGCGTACAAGGCATACCAAGGGCCTCCAACTTACAAATTTACCATGCTGAGACTTCTCAGCCTTCATAATTATGTATGAAGTATCCCTAATGAATAATTTGTCATATGTATACCATTTCTGTCATCTATCTATATATCTATCTTTTACCTACCATCTACCTACATATAATCAACCTATCTTCATTTACCTACCTAACATCTACCTAGCTAACTAGCTACCATCTGCCTATCTATGATCTACATACATATATACAGAGGCACTATTGAATATCATTCTGAAAAACTCTAAATCCTTAATGTAGTGGTTTCTTCAGGTTTTTTTCATTTTTATGGCATGCTGATTGTTCAATTAATTTATAGCTATTATTTAAAGGATATATTTTAAAAAAAAATTACAGGGGAAAAGGAGCCATTACTAGCCAGTAAGTTCAAATGAGAAACAGAATTTTTTGGCATATTCTTCTTATACTATGATGCTATCTTATGACTTTAATAAAAACTTTTGAATTTTTGAGATTATATCTTATTATAGCTTCATACTTTCTATATAGCCAAAGCTTATCCTCTATCCTCTACTTTTTGAACCATCAGATTACAGACATGTATCACTGTGACCTTGTAAGAACTCAAAGCCTTCAACCAACTACAACCACTGTATCATCTTTTCTGTTTCTTAATTTTATGTCTTTTGTCCATCTTCTCTGATATTATATAACTGAAAAATTATCTATTCATTTAAACTACAATTATCTCCAGCATCAAATACATGTATACCCATATTCCCAACACAATTCTTAGAATTCTCTATTACTTTCAAACATTATTATTACACTATTAAGTCCTTTCATGTGTGTGACTCATATCAAATAAGTATGAAGAAGACTAAGCTGTTGAATGCCTCAAATCCATAGATAGAAAATGATCTGTTTTCTCCTTAGTAAGGATCATCTGTAATTATCTATTCCTCTTACTTTATTGCCTCATCACCAATGTGAAGGCCAAGGACAATAAATTTTATTATTATTTTCACATTTCCTGATACCTAATTATTTATACATATTGACATGGTCCTTGGCAGTCTGTTCTGATAAAAGACAGAAGGATGGGAGACATAAAAGAGAAATAGACCAACTAGCGCACAATTTCAGAAAATGGGCACAGGTAAAACATAGACTATTTCCAAAGAAAGGCTTGATACTGGATCAGCTTCTAGCTTCAACCTCTAAACCTATGGATGGTCTGATAAGAACAAGCAATGTTTAATTTTCCCTGAAGTGAAGGTTTCTGGTCTTTAGAGCTTGCCTCAGATTCACCTGGTTATAGAGCACCCAGGCCTATCACAAACTAGAACAATGGTTCTTCTAAGGATGGTGTCTCTGAAAGCTCACTCCTTCTCCAGGCTACAGTGGGTAAGGAAAGAGCCTGAGATTTGCCAAATCTTTCTGGTACCTGCTCAAGTGTCTGACTTCTGTTTAAAATTATCCACCTTGTTTCTGTTTGATTAGAACCTTGTAGTGGTTTAATTTTAGCTGATTATTATCTGCAAGGACTATCAGGCATATTTAAAAACAAAAGCAACAATAATAATGCATTAAATTCATATTTTCATAATAAAAGTTGTGGTCTGCCTTGTGTCATTGGTCTTGTCACGTGTTCCCTGTTAGGTCCTTCCAGACTTACTCTATAGGCTCTGGTTTGATTATGTCATCTCTAGATGAGGACAGAGAAAAGGAAGTTACTTATAAAGAGTTGTTAAGAGAGGGATGAAGAAACATAAGATATGTCCTTCCAAAAATGTCAATAAAACTAGTCCTGGAAAGTAGAATTGTTTTCCTATAATCATGAACAACTTTCTAGAATAGAAACTAAGCTTTTTAGGGTTCCATGAACTCATCCCTCTTCCCAAATACTTCTGTGTTCTAGTCATGACCCTTAAAAGCTTATAAAGAAAGCATTTAATACAGCATTAGAACTTCAGCTAAGGCATGATCTGAGAGCAGAGGGTAATAATTCCTTACACAGGTTTACATGTGCAAGTTAACATGACTCATGTTAACAAGTCATGTTAATATGATTAAAATCAACTAAGTATGAAGAGCACTAAGTTGTTCAGTGCCTCAAAGCCAACTTCAGAGTTGCACTATCAAAAGTAACTTGATGAATTTGCCTAGTAACATTGGTGTACTTACAGTACCAAGAAAGTCAGTACAGCTGCATGTATTATTATTTGAAAGCGACGGAACGAACTAACAAAGTTTTAAATAAAAGGCCCAAAGAGCAAAGGAATAGCAATAGAGATTTTCCCCCAACCCCTATTATTTCCCCCAAGGGCTTTGGACACTTCCATGCCAGGGTAGAAGGTAAGTAGATAGCAGTAGGCCATGGTGTGCGGCAGTCTTCTTGGGCTCAAGACATTTATAGTGTGATTTAAAGACACCAAAGTATATAATACCTAAATGCTTGAGATTTAAAAGAAGGGGAGTCTGAACATAAAAAAGGTGATCATTTTGTATATTGCTCCGCTCTATACAGATTCCTAAACTCTACAAAAAGTAGATAAGAACTGACAAATCAAGCTTCAGCTGGTTTCTAGGAGATTCTACAGAAAAGTAGACACCTCCACATTTGGCAAGACTTGAAAAGCAAAACTGTCAATTCAGAACGTGTCAAAGAGTAGAAAAGTTTTTACCTCCGACTTCATAAAGTCTATACTTTAAACTTATACATAGAATATTGACTGATTTAATTTAATTGAGATAATCTGGTCATATGTGATATTATCAAGAGAAAAAAAGTATTCAACCTTAATCTGTGAAACAAAGGTATTTCATCTAGAATTTTGCAAACTGTTATGTAATATATGCTGCTTTCAATAAAAATGTATCAAGCATGCTGGGAAAAGAACCAAATGGTTACAGACAAGAAATAGGACATACATCTTTAGTAAGAGGAGCAGTGTACTGCTGATTAAACATGAATATATGAGCATTTCAATTACTATCATTAACAGCTTCCATTAACAAGGTAAGGATAAAGTTTTAACAGTTGTAGTTTGGAAAATAAAAATCCCTACATAGTATAGACAATATAGGTTAAAGTAAGGATTTAACATAAAACATGTCAATCTAGACAGGTTAGTAAATATGAAGCAAAAAACTAGAAGACAAGTGAACAGAAACAGCCAGATTGAACCAAGGAAGAAGAGATAAAAGAAGAGAAAAAGAAAACAAGAAATAGTGGAACAAAGAGAAAGCATGTAGAAGGTAGGACAAGAGAAGAAACAGGATGAGAAGAAAGGAATATTTGAAGAGATTCTTGGAAAAGAATTTTCTAAAATGTTAAAAACAGAAATGTGACCAAAGATTTCTCTGGAAACCTCAGAAAAAGTAATCACAAAGACAGCACCACAGCAACATGCATCATAGACACTGGGCACTAGAGACAAAGACATACAAAACCTTCAAAGTAATCATACAGCAATACAGATAAAAGCTTCAGGAAGAGGCAAGAAGACCGGCAGCTCACTTGTCAACAAATACAATGGAAAATGAAGGCAATGTTATGACTTTTCTCAAGTGATTAAATGGCTGACCAGCTAGACAATCTTTATGTGACGAAAAATGTGTTCCAAAAATGAAGGGAAAATAAAGTCTTCTTGAGGCAATCACAGAGAGAATTCATCACGGGAAAAATAAAACCAAACCACAGAAAAGAGGGCTCAAGGCAACAGTTCCAGAAGCAAGGAAAGAATGAAGACAGGCTATGCAGAGTGGCTATTTTAAAGAATTAATATTGTCTGGTATATTTAAATTTTGTACAATTAAAATATTTTGCCAAAATAATAAGAAACGAAAGGTGTCTTTGTGTAATAAAAGTGTTTCAAAGCCTTGTATCATACAAGGGTCATTAGAGACCAATTTAAGGTACAACACATAATAGATAACATTTTTTCAATATGAATTGTATGTGTAGATATGGGTAATTTACATTACATAAAAATTGTAAAATAAACTAATTTCAATAATGTGGTTTACTCAATTTTATCTAAATTACATTCAATAAGTAATGAGTACAAAAGTTAACAATGAATATCTAGATTTCATTATTCCTAAAACGTTGAAGTCTATGTAACAATTTAGTCATTGGTAAAAGATCTGAATATACTAACTGAAGTCTGAGATTTTCAGTATCAAAAGAAGATCCTTCAATTATATGCTATTTATCAGAAATCTGCCTAAATCAATTCTGACCTGAAAGGGTAAGATGAAATAAACCCTTTCCTCCCCTAAGTTGCTTTTAGTCAGAGTGATCATTACAGTAACAGAAAGAAAACTAGGACATTCCTCATCATTGCTGTCAGGAAAATGTTATTTGAATCCAAATGTGACAGCATTTCCTGGCCACCATAAAGGCTGACATTTATCTAAAACAGCAGTATCGTAGGGAGACACCATAGGATAATTAAACATTCATGTGCTGCCCATGGAACCATGTGTTTGCATATTCTCCAAGCAGAACTAAGGAACCCTGTGTCAATATTATATTTAGTCACACCTTGTACCATCGCTGCTCAACCCAAAGTAAATGTTTCCATTTATTTATTACCCAAGGCTTTCTAGAAAATGACAATGGAAACATCATCTACAACAATGGGAGTGCTTACTCTGTCATTCTGTATACAGAAAAAAAATTACTAACAGGAGAAATGAACTGTGAGGTATGAAGCCACTGGAATGTGCTTGATGTGAACACATTGACAGCTTTTCCTTAGTGCAGCAGTGCCGTGGCGAGGCCTGAAGCATGATTTGTGGCACCATCACTCAAGGGCTAAACCACCCAGGAGTGTCTACTATAAGCACAGTTACTACTGCTACCTGCCCTCTCATTCCCCTGCATTCTCCGTTTACCCTCCAGCAAGAGACAGTACATCTTGATGCTCTCCCCTGCTCTTGTTACGCCCCCCACCCACACCTCCAGCCTATAAGCTAAGTTCTTTTCTCTCACTATGAATTGCTCAGTCTATGGCACGCTGTTATAAAGCATAAAGCAAACTGAGTCTCTAGCTTTTCCATGTGGTTTAGACATTCATATGCCAAAAGTATGTTTGGCAACTATGTGAAATTCAAATTAATGAGACATCCTGTACTTTTAAATACTAAATATGGAAAGTCCTGTTAATAGAATTTTTTGTTCACACTGGCACTGCTAACACTGTAACTAAAGACAGTTACAGTGTACTTAGATATAACAATAAATAAATCATTAAGCTGGAGGGAGCGGGGTGGGCCAGAGCAAGTGGTATTGAAGATTGTTTGTTGTGGAGTTTATCTTATATACTGCAGGATAAAGATGTACCCTGCTCTAGACTCACTAGCATCCTGCACACATACTGGGACAACGAAAATTTTCTGAAAATATCACCAAAATGACGTTTGGTATAGAGGAGCAAATGTCTTTCTGTTGAGAACTACTAGGTTAGGTTGAGCCAAGATAGATTCTGCTTTCCTGATCTCACCTGGTAAAGAATCAAACCAAGATTAAGTGACACAAGAGGCAAATTGGATAGCAATATAGAATAGTATTTAGAAAGTGCCCTGTAGGGCTTGAGAGATGGATCATCCATTAAGAGAACTGACTGCTCTTCCAAAGGTCCTGAGTTCAAATCCCAACAACCACATGGTGGCTCACAACCATCTGTAACGAAATCTGATGCCCTCTTCTGGTGTGTCTAAAGACAGTTACAGTGTACTTAGATATAAAAATAAATAAATCATTAAGCTGGAGGGAGTAGGGTGGGCCAGAGCAAGTGGGGCTGGCTGGAGCGAGCAAGTGACCAAAGCGAGCAGAGGTCCTGAATTCAAATTTCCAGCAACCACATGACGGCTCACAACCATCTATAATGGGATCTGATGCTCTCTTCTGGCATGCCTGAAGGTAATGATGAGTACAGAGTACTCATATACATAAAATAAATAAAGAAATCTTAAAATAAAACAGAAAGTGGCCTAGAGACTAGGAAGGTCTTTGATGATTTTGCCATTATGTGAATAACTAATGAACATAGGCTAATGTTTATAACTCATATACAATCCTGTATCGACTACCTTGATAGCTAATGGAATTCAAGGTCCCTCAATGAAGATGGTAGATATTCTCAAGTAGTCATCTAGACTAGAGACTGGCTTATTGTAGGGCAACACTGCTAGTGGCATAGACCCAGGATGATCAGCCACTCCTCCAAGTGTATCAGGAAGTTAAACTTTTATTCAAGGTTTCATGGAAAGCAAGACAAGTTCTCTCCTGCTTGGAGCAGTCAGGAAATCATCTGGCTACACTTTTGGTTTCAGTTGATTTTAATAAGGTCGCAAGAGCTTTGGATGTCATAGTACCAAATTTGTGTCTTATGAAGCTCTGTACATCCTGAAGGCTATACAGACAGCAGAGCACTAACTTGGTTCTGCCCTGTGATATGGGATAGAGATGAAATCTTCTTAAGACGAATTTCCTAGTGTTCTCTCCCTTAGCACTATATTCTATGTACGTGGATTTCAGCAAAATACTTTACCACAGCATTCTTGTATTTCTCCCAAATTTTCTTAGAAGTTACTTCCCGCTGGATTAAGAGATTGAATTAAGAATTTAAAATTTTTGTTTTGGTGCTGCAGCATGATTTGGGCTTTTCCTTTTGGCCATGTCTTATTTACAGTATTTATACCTGAAGCCAGCTCTGACACACACACACACACACACACACACACACACACACAAACATCAGAGTACACTTGTCTCTATGCAGCCTAGAATGACTTGTCTTCTCTCCACACAATGGCCCAATTAAATTTTTCATTACAACTACAAGACTCTTACATGGCAAGGTTAAAAAATAATAGCATCCCAGAGATCCTGAATCTCCAGGTTAGAAAGCAGCTGTTGGGTGACTTTCCCACTAAACGGGATCTAATACTGTCCCAATGAGATCCATTCTTTCACATCCTCGTTTAAACAGGAGGACCTGAAACAGGAAGTTTCACCAGATGGCTGAAGTTCAGCCAGCTTGCAGGTTGCTTCTCTAACCACTGGCTTCTCTAACCACAACTGGCTTTTAAAACCTTGATTTCCATACCCAATTTGATGTCACTGAAGCAGACACTCTTGCAACTAATGCGACTCCTTTAACCATAGTTTTGAAGTTAGAGAGGGCCTGTCTGCCAAGATCAGGCACCAGGGATCCTCTGAAGGCAGCTTGACTTTGGAAGATTAGCCTTTGAGGACCTTGTGAAGCAAGAACACTGCTTAAGTCCAGAGCCTCTGTGGCTAAAACACCCATACAGTGCCAATCCATAGAAAACCTAGCTATGAGTTCATCTTTTCTCAGTTTCAGTTGGAACACATTGCCTCTCATCATCCGTCCCATTCTTCCATTGTATTCTTTTCAACATAAACAAATGTGGGATTAGAGCACCATTTAAACCTACAGCGAGGCTTCCTGTTTTGGCTCATCCTAAGACCTTCCCTCAACCTCTTAGGGTAATTTAGTCTTATATGATAGAAGCATCTGCTTTATACAGAAAACATGCGATTTCAACATCTGAAAGAGGCAGCTTGATTGGGCCCAGAAAACAACGCACTGCTTGGCAGCTTGCTTCAGCAAGCATCGAAGCTCCGCTTGCAAATGGGGAAAGAACTGCTCTCCACAGATGTTCTCTGAATAGCACTTATGACAAGAATTGCGGCTTGAACAGAACACATTTGCTAAAGCTAATGAAAGTCTTGGGGGAAATGAATAACTCAACTCTTAAAATTAGAAGGGGAAAGAGCTATTTATTGAATTTTTCAAAATCTGTATTTCATGCACTTCCTTTAAAATTATTCTATGCATTTGTCACTTGTTTGCTATCTCAAGTTTTTCCCCTTGCTTCGAAGCCTTCTGCCATATTATATACCTTAAAAAGCCCAAATCACTATTTGTTTTCCACATGGCCTATGCACCACCAAATGGGACTGCAGGAGTATCTTCTACCCTTAGGCTCTCAAATGTGTCCACCTGCGTGTGTTTCCCTAGTCCCTAAGGCACTGACTACTACTGATCAGAAACCAGGCTTCTGAACCTGTGTTATACACTGAACATTCCTCTGTAGCTAACTTAGGTTTGAAGCAATGGGTTGGAACTTATGGGACAGAACTCAGTGTTGACTCCTTGGCTCAGCCATTCCAGGCCTGGATGGCAACAAAGGTAATAATGACTCTTGATGCAACTTTATGCTTCTCTCCACCAAAACACCATCTGAGTAAGGTGCAAAGATTCAGTTCTGTAATTTTCTATGATTATCTGTGTATCCTTTTATTTTTCCACCAAGTTAGGAACTAGAGTAGATCCTGTTCCTTCTTTTTTCTTCTTTCTTTCTTTCTTTCTTTCTTTCTTTCTTTCTTTCTTTCTTTCTTTCTTTCTTTCTTTCTTTCTTTCTTTCTTTCTTTCTTTCTTTCTTTCTTTCTTTCTTTCTTTCTTTCTTTCTTTCTTTCTTTCTTTCTTTCTTTCTTTCTTTCTTTCTTTCTTTCTTTTGATTAATATAACTGACCTGACTTTTGACCTTACAGGCTTTCTAGTTTTTAAACAAAATGGGATGTGAAGGGCTTTGAGAATATTCTGAAACACTGCTTCAAGATATGTATCCAAAGCAGTTTGTGTTGTGATCACTCTTTTCCTTTTACAGCCTTTCAACAAGCCATATTTATCAACAACACGAACCTGATTATACCTTAATTTCTTTCTGATTCCTTCAGCTTGAAGAGCAGTTCCTCCAGCTGTCTGTTTCCACCACTGATGGGCAAGACCCTTTCAAAAGCAAAGATATTATGTGCACTAAACTGATTAATTATCACTCTGACCCTAAAACCATACACTTAGGTAAGTTTGGTAGACAGATAGATGATATATTGTTGACATTTAGATAAATAGATGACAGATTAAAGATAAATGATTAAAAAATGGATGGAAGATAGTTAGATAATGAATGATAGATAATAGACAGACAGACAGACAGACAGACAGACAGACTCAACCCTGTGTTTTCTTCTTCATCTCTCATGTACATTCTTGGTACTAATTAAAAAATACATTCTATGACCTTCATCTGGAGACAAGGACATCCAAATTCCTTCACTCAGTGGATTACACTCATATACAATAATTTGTATACATGGGAGAAGTTTTACTTCTTATATGAACATTAGAAACAAAAGTTTAAAGACTAGAGAATCTACTGTTTATCTTAAAAGCCAAAACATGTAAAGTAAGTTCTAATCATTTACTCCATGCCTTCTCCTATCTTACTTTTCATAAATTCATATTTGGTGAAATGTAGCAATATCTCTCTCCTGCTTTCTCTCCATATATGGATATATATATCTATATGTATATGTGTCCATGCATTTCTCTCTACAACTATGCATACATATGATTACTTTTACTTTGTTTTAAAATTTATGAAAATGATTTCATTCTGTATAACAGCACAAGCAAGAATATATGAAAAGAACTGTTTAGACTTGAGGGTCTGGCTAACAGCTTTGGTATTCTGGACTGGAACTGTGTTGCTCATATAAAATGTCGCCAGTGTCTCAAAAGCGTGTTTAATGCTAAATGGCCATGTTCACTAAAACTGCCTTTTCAACATTACTTTCCTTTCTGCTGTATCAGAGCTCCTGAATATTTATTGGCTCTACTAACTCTAGTTTTCCTATTAATATTTAACTCTCTTAATCCTTTCTGGAATACTGTCTCTTATTTTATTACCTTCTATTATCATCATAATAATCTTATTTCCTTCTACTGAACTTCTACTTTTTTGTAGTATAATTGCCTAGCTCAACTGTCAGCTTCTTTCCTGATTTTTCTGCTTGCAGCACTCCGTTCGGTTCCATTTCAAGATCTGCCCAAACCACAGAATAAATGACTTTAGAAAAAAATTGCAAATATCATTTTATTAGCATATATTTATTGAATAAAATGACGAGTTCTTTTATGAAATTTTCTTTGAACATTGTCTACTTGCTGATATCGCCTCTTGGTACTCTCTTGCTCCCTTGTCCACCATAATACATTCTGTTTTTACTGCGCTTCTTTTACTTACCCAAAGTCTTCCCCTATTTTGAAAGGGGGAGGCTTGTATAAATGTGTTTGACTCTGTCTCTTCCTCGAGTATTGTCATACATATTGTACTTAAGTCTTTTCATGAAGTAGTCTTAGGCTGTGTGCTATGCTAGTTTCAAGTTTAAAATTAAGATCTGCCCACCTCCTGAGCCCCTTGGAGCCCAATGTTATTCATCCTTCATCTTCCTTCTTCCTCCATGCAGTCTCCAGTGGCCTGTCCTCCCTTTGTTTTGTTGTTCTTTATGCTTTTTAAAAGTTTTTTAAATGTGAATTTAAATATGAAAGTTAAGCTACAATGTGCCCATCTGAAAGAAATTTGAGAACAATCTTTTTATTAAAGTCTATAAAAGTATACAAATTATATAGCAACAAAATGTCATCAAGAACAATAGCTGTGTGGATATTCAGATAGTAAACTACGAATGGTATGGTCCAAAGCAAAGGAAATCTCTGTGAAAATAGACTAACCTCTAATGACCCTCTAAATCATACAGAAATGTCAGAGCTGAGATGGAGCCCAGATTTTGACTCCCCCACCCCCCATTTTTAAATTGACTCACGCTTATTTTAAATTACATGTATAAAACATTTTTCCAATTTTTTTTTTACCTATCATATATCTAGGAATGTCAGCTAATGGTGATGGAAAAGCAAAATGTATTATAGAATTGTAGAAATATTTGTGGACATTAAATACTGGATATCATAGGCATCTACAAAGGGAATAACCAAGTAAGCAGAGTTACAGAAGCAGAACCTGTGCTACATTGTGAACTTCCTGACTGCTGGGGTAGAAGTTGATGGAAAAAGAGACATAGGTGCCAGGAAGAACTTGGATATACAAATAGCTGAGTACCAAACATGGGTATAGTAGATACTGAAAGGTAGAGCTCATCTGGGAGAACATTAGCTAAAGAAATGCTTTAGCTATCTGACAGAGGCATCAAGAGACAGTTAGCTCAGATAAACAGACAGCTAAGGGGTCCCAAAATGATGCTTGTATATGGTACTGAATTTGATAAGCCCACAGATGAAGATGCTGTCAGATATAATAAAAATGGTATTTTGTAAAGTACTTTTCTAAGGAAGAATCAAAAGAGTTGGAGATTTTGTTTTTCAAAATGAAATATAAATTTTGTAGAGTTTAGATAACTGTCTCTTGGGGTCTCATTTGTGACAGTATTGGGATAGTGGCATTGTTGGAATAAGATAGAGTTTGTAGGATATGGACATTGGTGGGAGTTAGTCACCAGAGATGTGCCTTTGTAAAGGACAGTGAGACCTTGAGCCCTTCCTGTGTTTCCCTTTGCCACACAGATGCCACAAGGAGAACAGATTTCCTCATGCTCCTCCTGTATGCACTGCCTCTCTGAAGACTACCAAGATTCGGAGTAGGCATGGACTGGGGCCTTTAATACAAGCCAGATAAACCTGTGCAACTTATAGCTTGTTTTCTTCAGGTACAGTGTCACTATGTACTAAAGTAATACAGGAGTTAATGAAGAAGGATATTTTGCCTAGAAAAATAGAAAAATGCTGGAATTTGTCACATGAGCCGCAGAGAAACTGATGGTAAAGTAAAGGACCTCACACTACTTTAGCCACCATTTCCAGAGGATCTGCTCTCTGCCAGCTCTGTGAAGAGACAGACGATAGAGAATCAACATGCCCTCAGAGTCAGAGAACAGTAAAAGGGGAAAGTTAACTAGGCCCCAGCCCTGGGAGGTCACAACTTAAGGTTATATAGGCACATCCAGCTACTAGTGTGGGCCATGTCTATGAATAGCTCATGACACATCATTTTAGAACTGTCTGAAAAGGGTCAGATGTACACATGCCCCTAGTGCTTTCTCTGTTAAAAAAGAAAGGGGAATAAACAAACGAACAAGCAGAAAACATGGCTGTGTTGCCACAATTTCAACTCTACAACTGTAACGTAAAACTTGACTCAAGGTTAGTGGTGTACAAGACAGGAAGAACACTTGCTTAGCATGTGCCAAGCCATGGGTCTGACCATCTGCAGAAAGCAGATGGTCCTCAAGTCCTTACCTTTCACATATACTGTCATGCAAAATCATCATCCTGCGTGTATGTCTGTGTGTATATGTGTGTTATGTGTTCATGTGAAAACGTGTATGCACATGCAACAGCACACATGTGGAAGTCAGAGAACAACCTCAGATATGGGTTTTTGCCTTCTACCCATTGCTGTTTGCTACTGAGTGTACCAGGCTAAACAACAGGAGCATGACATCATGCCTTCCCTCACTGTAGGAACACTACAAGTATAGGTATACATGGTCACACCCTTGGAATTGTGAGTTCCAGAGATTCAAAGGCAGGTAGGTATTCATGCTGGCTCCACAAGTGAGTTACCTATTGAAATATCTTCCCAGTTCGAATTTCTTCTTTGTGCATAAATGTAGCCACATGGATATAAAATAACGGTGAGTATATTAAAATGCAAAAGACTTAGGCTCCTAACACCCTGTCTCCGTTAAAAACAATATTACTTTAAAATACTCAGCACCTTTTATCATGAGGTCTACTGCCCAGTTGGTGTGATCAGCTTAATATTTTAACTCCATACAATTAAAAATCATTTATATCCCGCAAATGCCCACAAAGGACCTGAGACAAAAAAATACACAATGTCAACCACAGCTATGAAGAATAAAGAATACAAGCAAACAAAAGGACATCTACAACTAATCATTACTGCATGAGAGTGTGCCATAAGATCCTTTTCATTTGCTAAGTTTGGAACGTTGATGTGAGCTGGCTCTCTTTACAGTCACAGGAAGGAAAGGAAGGAGTCTCCAACAGTGTTCACACTGAAGCCAAATCACCAAGCATGCAGATTTTATTGTTACCAAAGCCTAATGCAGTTTTCTCAATATACACAACACAGCATCTTCATTTTAATTTCCTGTCTTGCCCCTTCAGTACACAAGGCTGCTATTTTAGGCTCAAAAAAAAAAATGAAAAGGCAAATCCCTTCTCTTCTGCCATTAATAACAAGGCAATGCAGCTTCTCAGGTTATGGTCAAGTGCATTAGCATATGAGGTCAGAGCTTCTCTCCACAAGGGTCACCTTCTTTTCAACTGCTCCAACTCAACACCTCAATTACTGCAGCTTTGAATTACTGTCTCTAAGTTCTGGTGAAAGAGAAACTACCCCTCTAAGGTGTGTTTTTATGGCAACTGCTAGGAAAAGGTGACATGGCCATTTAATAAGGTAAAAGTTCTCACACCATCACACCTGGCTAGCTTCTGGACATCCATACTGCTCTGCGGGGATGACATATTTTTTTGACCATGCAGTCCATGCAATAATGTAGTGAGGAACAAATGAATAATGCCAAAGCTTCAGTCCTGTGCATAAATTGCCAAGAGAAAAAGGTACCAGGATAGACTCACAAAGAGATAGAGGACTTTTTCAAGTGTAAGCTCTCTAAACATTGTTTAACAGGACCTACTCAGCACAAGTCCTTTGGAGAGCACTAGACCTAATAACAAGGAACTGAAGGGAAACAAAGACCCTTTCATTTCACGCAAGGAAGAAACACGCCTTACAGAAATGAGTTTTTGTTGAGATTTAAATTCCTGTAATTAATGTTTTTTCATTTGAACTCCTTTCAAGGTTTATTAATATCTCTGTCAGATTGTCATCGCAGAGATATTCATGAGTAAAATGACCAGTCATTGATCCATTTTTCGAATCTGTGTACTGTATCTACATCTCACTCACACACACACACACACACACACACACACACACACACACATTTTCTTTCTTCCTTGCAGCTCCCCTTATCAACTTCTTTTCAAAGTCATGACCTCATTGTCAATTAATATTATTACATAAAGAGATGAACAAATTACTATATAAATATAACTGGCTGAGTCCTTTTTATCATTATCATACATACATGTTTGATGTTGAAGAGTTGACACTAGATAATCTATCATGGATTTCCTTCCTGGGAAATACTGATTCTCCCTTCCTGGATCCTCAGTAGTTAGCTATTGATCTTCCTCTTGGAAGCCATTCTTTTGTATGGCTATCAGCTTTAGCATTGCGCTGTGATGCTGCAGTATAACAACACCCCTCTGTGCCTCAGGCTTTGGATTAATCATTTTTAAAGCACTTGTATTCCATCTCTCTGTATTCAGTACTGTATAATGAGACAATTAAAAGGCCTGCATGTCTGTGGAGTTTCACCTGGGGCTTTGCTTTATCACTACTTATTGTGACAAATCTGGGCAAGTTATTATCTTCATTGACTTTCTGCTTTTTTATATAATGGTTCTGTGAACCAGGTGTATTAGCATGAACTTGTAATCTCGACACTCTAGAGGTTGAGGAGGACAGTTTACATTGAGGCCTACCTAAACAACATAGTGAGACCTGTTTTCAAAACAAAGGAAAAATACATTATACAAATAAACAAATATAAATAAACAAAAATATCAGTTTCATTAGTCCCACAGCTTATTCATATAATGAAATAAAGTAAGCATATTCTGTAGAAGGTTTTCTTTTTTTTTCTTTTCTTTTTTTATTATTTTCTATATTCTTTGCTTACATTCCAAATGATTTTCCCTTTCCAGATTCTCCCCTCCCCATAAGTCCCATAAGCCCTCTTCACTCCGCCCATTCCCCAATCAACCCCCTCCCACTTCTCTGGCCTGGAAATCCCCTACAATGCTGCATCAAGCCTTTCCAGGCCCAAGGCCCTCTCCTTGCTTCTTCTTGGGAATGATTTGATATGTGAGTTGTGTCTTGGGTATTCAGAGCTTCTGGGCTAACATCCACTTATATTCAGAGCTTCTGGGCTAACATTCACTTATCAGTGACTGCATTCCATGTGTGTTCTTTTGTGAATGAGTTACCTCACTTAGGATGATATTTTCCAGTTCCACCCATTTGCCTAAGAATTTCATAAGTTCATGGTTTTTAATTGCTGAGTAGTATTCCACTGTATAAATATACAACATTTTTACGTATCCATTCCTCCATTGAGGGACATCTGGGTTCTTTCCAGCTTCTGACTATTATAAATAAGGCTGCTATGAACATAGTGGAGCATGTATCCTTATTGCATGCCAGGGAATCCTCTGGGTATATGCCTAGGAGTGGTATAGTAGTGTCCTCAGGAAGTGTCATGCCCACTTTTCTGAGGAACCACCAGAATGATTTCCACAGTGTTTGTACCAACTTGCATTCCCACCAGAAGTGGAGTAGTGTTCCTCTTTTTCCACTTCCTCACCAATACCTGCTGTCTCCTGAGTTTAATATTAGAGATTCTGACTGGTGTGAGGTGAAATCTCAGGGTTGTTTTGATTTGCATTTCCCTAATGATTAATGATGTTGAACATTTCTTAAGGTGCTTCTCAGCCCTTCAAAGTTCTTCAGGTAAAAATTCTTGTTTAGCTCTGGACCTCATTTTTAATAGGGTTATTTGGTTCTCTGGAGTCTAACTTCTTCAGTTCTTTGTATATATTGGATATTATCCCTCTGTCGGATGTAGGGTTGGTGAAGATCTTTTCCCAATTTGTTGGTAGCTGTTTTGTCCTTTTGATAGTGTCCCTTGCCTTACAGAAACTTTGTGATTTTATGAGGTCCCATTTGTCAATTCATGATCTTAGCGCATACGCTATTCAGGAAATTTTCCCCTGTGCCCATGTCCTTAAGGGTCTTCCCCAGATGCTTTTCTATTAGTTTCAGTGTATCTGATTTTATGTGGAGGTCCTTGATCCACTTGGAGTTGAGCATCATAAGAGGAGATGAGAATGGATCAATTCGCATTCTTATGCATGCTGACCTCCAGTTGAACCAGCACTATTTGTTGAAAGGGCTATTTTTTCTACTGGATGTTTTCAGCTCCTTTCTGGAAGATCAAGTGATCATAGGTGTGTGGGTTCATTTCTGGGTCTTTAATCCTATTCCATTGATCTACCTGCCTGTCACTGTACCAATACCATGCAGTTTTTAACACTATTGCTCTGTAGTATCACTTGAGGTCCAGGATACTGATTCCCCTAGAAGTTCTTTTACTGTTGAGAATAGCTTTAGCTATCCTGTGTTTTTTGCTATTCCAGATGAATTTGATAATTGATCTTTCTAACTATATGAAAAACTGAATTGGGATTTTGATGGAGATTGCATTGAATCTGTATATTGCTATTGGCAAGATGGCCATTTTGACTATATTAATCCTGCCAGTCCAGGAGCATGGGAGATCTTTACATCTTCTGAGGTATTCTTCAGTTTCCTTTTTCAGAGACCTGAAGTTCTTGTCATACACATCTTTCACTTGTTTGGTTAGAGTCACACCAAGATACTTTATATTGTTTGTGGCTATTGTGAAGGGTGTCATTTCCCTAATTTCTTTCTCAGCCTGCTTATTCTTTGAGAATAGGAAGGCCACTGATTTGCTTGAGTTGATTTTATAACCAGCCACTTTGCTGAAGTTGTTTATAAGTTGTAGAAGTTCTCTGGTGGAATTTTTTGGGTCACTTAAGTATACTATTATATCATCTTAAATAGTGATAGTTTGACTTCTTCCTTTCCAATTTGTATCCCTTTGACCTCCTTTTGTTGTCTAATTGCTCTAGCTAGAACTTCAAGTACTATATTGAAAAGATATGGAGAGAAGGGGCAGCCTTGTCTAGCCCCTAATTTTACAAGGATTGCTTCAAGTTTCTCTCCATTTAGTTTGATGTTGGCTACTGGATTGCTGTATATTGCTTTAACTATTTTTAGGTATGGGTATTGAATTCCTTTTCTTTCCAAGGCTTTTAGCATGAATGGATGCTGAATTTTGTCAAATTCTTTTACAAATTTCATCCAGTATCTAATGAAATGAGCATGTGCTTTTTTCTTTGAGTTTGTTTATGTAGTAGATTGCATTGATAGATTTCCATATATTGAATCATCCCTGTATCCCTGGGATGAAGCCTACTTGATAATGGAGAATGATCCTTTTGATGTGTTCTTGGATTTGGTTGACAATAATTTTACTGAGTGTTTTTGCATCATTATTCATAAGGGAAATTGGCCTGAAGTTCTCTTTCTTTGTTGGATCTTAGTGTGGCTTTGGTATCAGCGTAATTGTGGTTTCATAGAATAAGTTGGGTAGAGTTCCTTCTGTTTCTATTTTGTGGAATAGCTTGAAGAGTATTGGTGTTAGGTCTTCTTTGAAGGTCTGGTAGAATTCTGCACTAAAACCATCTGGCCCTGTGCTTCTTTGGTTGGAAGAATTTCTATGACCCCCTTCTGTTTCTATAGGGAGTATGGGACTGTTTAGATGATCTATTTGATCTTGATTTAATTTTGGTATTTGGTATCTGTCTAGAAAATTGTCCATATCCCCCAAATTTTCCAGTTGTATTTAGTATAGACTTTTGTCGTAGGATCTGATGATTTTTTGAGTTTCCCCAGATTCTGTTGTTATATCTCCATTTTCTTTTCTAATTTTGTTAATCTGGATACTGTCTCTGTGCCCTTTGGTTAGTCTGGCTAAGGGTTTATCTATCTTGTTGATTTTCTCAAAGAACCAGCTCCTGGTTTTGCTGATTCTTTGTATGGTTCTCTTTGTTTCTACTTGATTGATTTCAGCCCTGATTTTGATGATTTCCTGTCTTCTACTCCTCCTGGGTGAATTAGCTTCTTTTTGTTCCAGGGCTTTCAGGTGTGCCATTAAGCTGCTAGTGTATGCTCTCTCCAGTTTCTTTTTAAAGACACTCATGGCTATGAGTTTTCCTCTTAGCACTGCTTACATTGTGTCCCCTAAATTTGGGTATGTTGTACCTTCATTTTCATTAAATTCTAAAGTCTTTGATTTCTTCCTTTATTTCTTCCTTGACTAAGGTATCATTGAGTAGAGTTTTGTTCAGCTTCCATGTAGGTGGGCTTTCTGTTGTTTTTGTTTCTATTGAAGACCACTCTTAGTTCATAGTGATCTGATAGGAGGCTTGGGATTAGTTCAATCTTCTTGTATTTGTTGAGGTCTGTCTTGTGAGTAATTATATGGTCAATTTTGGAGACGGTACCATGAGGTGCTTAGAAAAAGGTATATTCTTTTGCTTTAGGATGAAATGTTCTATATATATCTGTTAAATCCAATTGGTCCAAAGCTTCAATAAGTTTCACTGTGTCCCTGTTTAGTTTCTGTTTTTCTAATTGGTTCATTGAGGATAGTAGAGTGTTGAAGTCACCCACAATTATTGTGTTAGGTGCAATGTGTCCTTCAAGCTTTAGTAAAGTTTCTTTTATGAATGAGGGTGCCCTTGCATTTGGAGCATAGATGTTCTGAATTGAGAACATCTTGGTGGATTTTTCCTTTGACCAGCAAGAAGTATCCTTCTGTATCTCTTTTGATGACTTTGGGTTGAAAGTCAATTTTATCTGATATTAGAATGCCTACTCTGAGCTGGGCGGTAGTGGCACATGCCTGTAATCCCAGCACTCTGGGAGGCAAAAGCAGGTGGATTTCTGATTTCGAGGCCAGCCTGGTCTACAGAGTAAGCTCCAGAACAACCAGGGCTATACAGAGAAACCTTGTCTCAAAAAAAAGAAAGAAAGAAAGAAAGAGAGAGAGAGAGAGAGAGAGAGAGAGAGAGAGAAAGAAAGAAAGAAAGAAAGAAAGAAAGAAAGAAAGAAAGAAAGAAAGAAAGAAAGAAAGAAAGAAAGAAAGAAAGAAAGAAGGAAGGAAGGAAGAAAGAAAGAAAGAAAGAAAGAAAAATGATACTCTGGCTTGTTTCCTGTGATCATTTGCTTGTAAAATTTTCCTCCAGCCTTTTACTCTGAGGTAGTGTTGGTCTTCGACACTGAGGTATGTTTCCTGTATGCAGCAAAATGTAGGGTCCTGTTTATGTATCAGGTCTGCTAGTCTACGACTTTTTATTGGGGAATTGAGTCCATTGATGTTAAGAGATATTAAGGAATAGTGAGTATTACTTCCTGTCATTTTTGATGTTATTTTTTAAATTTGATTGGTTATCTTCTTTTGGGTTTGATGAAAGAAGGTTACTATCTTGCTCTTTCCAGGGTGAAGTTTCCCTCCTTGTATTAGTGTTTTCCTCCTATTATCCTTTGTAGGACTGTGTTTGTGGAAAGATATTGGGTAAACTTGGTTTTGTCATGAAATATCTTAGTTTCTTCATCTATGGTGATTGAGAGTTTTGCTGGTTATAGTAGTCTTGGCTGGTATTTGTGTTCGCTTAGAATCTATATGAGACATGCTCAGTATATTCTAGCTTTCGTGGTCTCTGGTGAGAAGTCTGGTGTAATTCTAATCAGTCTTCCTTTATATGTTACTTGGCCTTTTTCTCTTACTGTTCTTAATATTCTTTCTTTGTTTAGTACATTTGGGGTTCTGATAATTATGTAATGGGAGATATTTCTGTTCTGGTCCAGTCTGTTTGGAGTTCTGTAGGCTTCTTGTATATTCATGGGCATCTCTCTCTCTCTCTTTAGGTTAGGAAAGTTTTCTTCCATAATTTTGTTGGAGATATTTGCTGGCCATTTAAGTTGTAAATCTTCACACTTATCTATACCTATAATCCTTAGGTTTGGTCTTCTTATTGTGTCTTGGATTTGCTAGATGTTTTGGTTTACAAGCATTTTGCATTTTGCATTTTCTTTGACTGTTGAGTCCATGGTTTCTATGGTATCTTCGGCATCTGTATTCTATGGCCCCTGATTTCTTCACAAGGTTTTCTATCTCCAAAGTTGTCTCCTTTTGCGATTTCTTAGTTGTTTCTACTTCTGTTTTTAGATCCTGGATGGTTTTGCTCAGTTCCTTCACTTGTTTGTTTGTGTTTTCCTGTAATTCTTTAAGAGATTTTTATGTTTCCTCTTTCATGACTTCTGCCTGTTTACCCAAGTTCTCCTGTATTTCTTTAAGTGATTTTTGCATTTCCTCTTTATTGGCTTCTATCTGTTGACTTATATTCTCCTGCATTTCTTTAAATGATTTTTGTGTGTCCCTTGTAAGGGCTTCTACCTTTTGATCCATTTTCTCCTGTATTTCTTTAAGAGATTTATTTATGTCCTTCTTGTGTTCCTTTAACAGCATCATGACCAGTGATTTTAAATCTAAATCTTGGTTTTTTGGTGTGTTGGGGTATCCCAGACTTGCTGTTATTGGAGAACTGGGTTCAGATGCTGCCATATTGTCTTTATTTCTGTTGTAAGGTTCCTAAGTTTGCCTTTTGCCATCTGGTTATCTCTGGTATTAGTTTGTCTTGTTGTCACTGGCTGTTGCTTGAACCTGATGTGAGCCTGTAAGGCTATTTCCGCACCACTGGATTATTGGGTTTACCCTGGGACAGATTGCTGATGTGCTGCCCTCCTCTTGGGTGCATTTGGAGCCCTGGTGTCTCCTTCCCCAAGCAATGTTATACTTGGGTTGTCTGTGGACTGAACCTGGTGCTGCCCGTCTGCTCTGTCAGGGAGCAAAAATGGAAGCGGGGATCCAGCAGGGCACAGAACCCACACCTGTCTGGCATACAGACAAACCATTACTCTGCCTAGGTCCTGGCGCAGGCAGCAGCAAGCACCTCAGGGGTCTGCATCCCCAGAGGTCTTAGACTTGGGACATCTCAGTACCTGGGGTCGCCTGTCCTGTCTGACTGGGGACAAAGATGGTGGCTGCCAACTTCTCTGCAGGGCACAGCAACTTTTTATATAATCTTATAATTATGCTAGATGTCACTTTTAAATATGGAAAATAAAATTACCAAAAAAATCATATAATCATCTTTGTATATTAATTTCTGAACTATATTTTGGAGTTAATTTTGAGAGGTTAAATTTCCTTTTTATATTCTTTTTGCAATGAAATACCCATTGGATGCCTAGTGCTGTAATATTTATCTTTCTGGGCTCTGGAGTTCCTTTTGTTTTGAGATATATCCTCCTTTCCATTTAGGTGAATGACTTTGAACCAGGCTGCTGTTTCTGAGGGTTGAATGAAAGTCAGTCTGCTAGAACAAACAAAGAAGCATTTAGTGTAGCTCTTAGTTTTCCTCTTTTTGAGCCCAAATCCTTAGCTTTTTTATTTCCCACACTCTATGCATTTGGAAGCATCTCCATTGTGTGTGATAGGAAGAGCCCTGTAGTCTTTCTAAAGATTATCCACCTGCTGTTTTAAGGTTTGCAGCACTGTATCCATCCTTCTCACTGTACCAGTGAGCACTCTGCTCAGCACTGAAAGGCACCTACAGGTCTACAGCAAGCTCCCCATGCAGCCACCTCCCACAGTGACCTGCCCTATAGATGCCCTTTCCTTCTCCACTATCTCCTGGCTCTAAGGAGCCACTATCTCCATCAGTCTCTGTCTTTATCACTCCTCTCTCCCTTGTTCTACAGGCAGGAACAGGAATGGTTATTGGCTCTTACTTAGCATTTGATTTTCCAGTCTCAGGGATTTCCAATATCTGAAAACACTATCTCACATGGTATTCTGTCCTTTAGCTGTTAAGGAAGGAGGGCACATCTGGCTCTTGCTATTCTATCTTGTCCTAACAAAAGTCCTTTCTTACTTGTATTGTGGACAGAAGACCAGATAAGAACGCAGAGACTTTCCATAAACAAGTTATAATGGATCACATAATATCCATAGAGCATTTTAGGAACAAATGTGACCATTTGAGTAAAACAGGCGAGTATCAGAATCATGGAAAAATTAGAATCAAGGGATACACTCAAATAACTAATGTAGAGTTTGACTTGAATTCGGGTTTATAATATTTGGAGAAGGAAATGGAGAGAAACTGTTGGCAATTCAATTTATTTTCTTCTTTTTAATTATCAATGTGTTTTTCAATCAATCCTCATCTGGGATCATTAATCATATGGTTGCTGAGGTGACTTGCAAACTACAATATGACTTCCTTGAATATTTTAGGAAATTCAATATAAGTTATTTTGGACACCAAATTGTCTTTATTTCTTAGTCAGGGTGAGCCATTCTTGTGTCAGGAATTACAGCTTTAGGTAGAATGTAGATAGAAAATACTTTTATCAGTGGGAAATTGTCATTAAAACTACAGGAATTTGTGAGGCATACTTCCAGAACAAAAAGAGTTAAACTGCAATTTGTAGCAATTTCTCAGAAGAGGCTTGTACAGGTAAATTTTCCCTATATCCTCATCTTTGTACTGCTTTCAAATAATGAAGCAATTCAAATTGTTTTCCATGCATATGGATTAGAACATTCAATTACATTTCAATTATGTACTCGACTGCATTTAAGATACTCCCAATCTCTACTGTAAGGATATCAGTTCCTTTTCGTCAAAAATTAATCTTTAGCAATTCTTTTAAAGATTTATTTTGAATTATCTGTATGTCTATCTGAATGTGCATATGATCAGTGCTCACAGAGGCCAGGAAAGGCTGTAGATTCTCTTGAACTGGGATTACAGGCAGCTGTGTGCTAGGAGCAGCAAGCACTCTGGTTTTCTTCAATAGCTATAAATGCTCTTAGCTGCTGAACCATTTGACAGACATAGGCTGTAATAACTGAAAGATACTATATTTAGCAATATTATAGAATCTCGTGAACTAGGTGGGAAGATGTCTCACGCTGGTCTCTGGTCTTGTCCATCAGTAGTGACATATGCCAAGTACTACAAAGAAGACCTCTGGGTATTCACAATCTGATGAACAAGAGAGGCAGCTTGTCACAGGACTGAATAGATACTGCAGGAAAAAACAGGATCAAAGACTGTGATCATATGGAGCTAGGAGACTACAGAGTACTCATTCGGAAGGAGTGTGTTCATATGGAACTAGAAGACAGTCTACAGAGAACTTATGGGTTCATTTACTTTGTTTTTCATTCACTAACATTTGTGATATGATAATATGTACTACATAAGGAGCCAAGAACTGTGAGGAAACAACATTGAAGATATCAAGTGTGAATCCAGCCTTCACAGGCCAACTTCACGGACTGAAATTAACTAATCTTACCAATCAGAATAAAGATGTTTGCTTCACAAACACTTTTGTCTGTGCTGGACAAATTCACTGAACTCATTTGCTCTTCTCAACAACTCTGCCCAGATGTTAGCCTACGCATTTTACAAATGACACAATAGATCAATTAAGTTACCAAAGAAGCAATGAGATTGCAGTTCAAATCAAGATGTCCTTGATTGATTCTTTGTATTGTGATAGACAATTTTGTTTTCCTAAGACCTACCTCCTAAATTATTTCTTCTAATATGCTTGTTAAGAAAAGAATGATAAAATTCCCCCTAGTCCCAGCCTTAAGTCTCTTTCTATAAAATCCTCTCTATGTGGCTCCACTAAAATATGGCCATTTGGACTCAGCTCTGCAACACCCATTGTTCCATTTATTATCAACACATAGTCTCTCGTAAGTTGGATCCTCTGAGGCCTCCTTGGACACTCTAGAACATTTATGTCTCTGATCCTTTGCTCTCTCTCTGTTCTAGGAAGTCTTTGCTTTGACAGCCTCTCATCTCCCACTCCTCCTGACACAAGAATTTATGTATAGGAAAGCTCCACAGAGAACACCTCCATGATCACATGGTGTGAAAACATAGTCACTTTACCTCAGAAACTGTCAGCACTTTTCTGGCCTCATTTTTTCTATGAAGTTTATAGATTGTGTTATAATTTATGCTAACTATAATATAAAATATTATCTAAAATGGATGCATTCTTTATTTTGTTCATTCCGTCCTCCTCAACTAGAAGGTAACTTACATGAGGGCAAGTGCTTTGTTTGGTGGTGGAATCTCTGCTTTCAAACAGTGCACATTAGCAGGTAGCCGATTACCACAGTTAGGATCTGAAACCAGCAAGTATTTATTCTCACAGGTTCTGGTAGACAGACCCTGAAATGGAAATACAGAAATTACACACTCTTTGAGAAGGCCCTTTGGTAAAGGCCTTCCTTCCTTCTTTCTAGAAATCTCTGTATCCTTGGCCTGCAACTGCAGAGTGTCTACCATGCCATGGCTGTTATATGTCATTTTCTGTTTGTGTATTCTTCCTCTGTATAGTTGTTAAGGACCTTCATGAACAACAAAAGTCCTCATGTTAGCTAATTAGAACTGTGATGACCATTTTCAATTAAGGCAAAGTTTACATCATAGACAGACATAAACCTTGGGATGTCATTTACTCACATCAGTGTAATTTGTATTTGGTAAACACTATCTGAGCAATAGACTGTATGGATGCCCTGGATATGCCCTAGGCTCTTTGTGCTCATCTGTTACTGTCTATGAAACCTTTCACCTTCAGCATTTCCTTGAAGAAAATGCCTAATTTATTCAAGCACACTTTGTGTATTTGTATCTGAGCATGTTAATTTAGTTTGCTGTAGCCAAGGCAACTTAACAAACCTGTTGCAGAGACCTGGAAGCTCTTATGAATTTTATCTCCTTTCCCATCCAAGAGGCATGGATTTCCTATGTCAATATATTAGTGGAGAGTAAAGTCATATGGACACACTCTTATCTTACTAGGTATATACCATGAGAGCATATGAAAATAGCCATCTTTCCAGGAAGGATTAGCTCATGTAAGCATGTCATCCTCCTAATTCAATTTCACTAACTGACAAAATGTGTGACAGCACATTTTAAATGACATAAATATATGAATGTTCTGTTTTAACTTTAAAGCATTTGTATTCTTTCCATCTTCATATGTACGGGTGTTTTGCCTACATGTATGTCTGTGTACCAGAGTGTTGCCTAGGGTCCATGGAAGTAAGAACAGTGCAACAATGGAACTGAAGAACATCATCCTGAGTGAGGTAACCCAATCACAAAAGAACACTCATGGTATTCACTCACTGATAAGTGGATATTAGCCTAGAAACTCGGGGAATACCCAAGACACAATTCACATATCAAATGATGCCTAAGAAGGAGGAAGAACAAAGTATGAATCCTTGGTTCATTTGTAGAAAGGGGAAAAAATACCCACAGAAGGAGATACGAAGACAAAAGGTTGAGCAGAGTCTGAGGAAAAGACCATCCAGAGACTACCCCACCCAGGAATGCATCCTATATACAGTTAAAAAAAAAAAAAAAAAAAAAACCAAAAAAAAAACAGGAGATTCCCAGCAGCAGTGGCGGTGATGGCAGTGCAGCAGTAGCTGGTCCAGCTGAAGGGCCATCAGCAGTGGAACCAAGGCGACACAGGGTCCAGTTAGGCCCTGCGCCCATGACCACTGACCTTCGCTGACCAGCCGGGCTGCAAGCAGCTGCGGATTTGCAGTGCCTTTTGCTGCACGGAAGCCACTTCAGAACTGAGCCTCCCACCAGTCAGGAGAGGCTCACCTCCATCTTGGTTTCAGACTCCAGAGAGATCAGACAGACTAAGGTACACAAACATAACCCAAGGCCAACATCTCGGGGGTCTAAGCCCGACGGGCGTTGGCCTGCGCCCAGGCCCTGGGCAGTTGGGGGGGGGGCATCAGGGTGCCAACCCAGCCAGGAGGTTTTTTTGCTCAAGCCATTTTGCCTACAGGACACCCGAGAGCTCTGGCGTGCAGAGCCAGCTAACAAGCATAGCCAGAGGCTAACAAAGCAGGGGTCTAGGCCCCAACAGGCCCTGGACTGACCCCAAGAACTGGGCGGCTTGGTGGGCCATCTGTGTGTCAACAGGCCCAGGAGGTTGTTAGCCCAGCAGACTCTCCCAGCGTGCTTTCCGGGAGAGCAAGCACGCACGCCCGCCATCCTGGTCACATGGCAGACCCCGTTGACAGTCATATCCTGAGGGGAACTTTGCTCGGACCTTGGCCTCCCAGGCTTTTGCCTGGACCCAGGGCCTGGGCGGCCAGGCTAAACTTGTGTGCGCCAGCCCGGTTGGGAGATCGGCTGCCCAGAGGAGTGATCAGCACGCGGGGGAGGTCCTGGCAGCATACACCGTCTGCGCTCCCTGGGGGTGCACACGGGCTCCATCTGGTTCACAGACACAATCTGGGGCAAAGCACACTAGAGCTGCAAGGGCACCCAAGAGGAGGACAGCACATCAGCAATCTGCTACAGGGGAAACCCAGCCATATTAGTGTTGCAGTAATAGCCCCAGAGCCCCTCAGGAGGCCCAAACACTAGCCAGGGACAAGACCAACTAACTCCAGAGAATAAGATGGCAAAGGGCAAACGCAGAAACGCTACTAACAGAAATCTAGGCAATATGGCAGCATCTGAACCAAACTCTCCAACATCAGCAAGTCCTGGTTATACCAACACACCAGAGAAACAAGATTTGGATTTAAAATCACTGATCATGATGCTGCTAGAAGAACACAAAAAGGACATAAATGAATCTCTTAAAGAAATACAGGGGAACATGAATAAGCTAGAAACCTGTATAATGGAAACAGAAAAATCACTTAAAGAAATGCAGGAGAATAAGGCTCAAGAGACAAAAGCCAATAAAGAAGAAAGGCAAAAAAAAAAAAAAAAAAAAAAAAAAAAAAAAAAAAAAAAAAACTTAAAGAAATGCAAAAGAACTTGAGTCAAGAGGTAAAAGTCATGAAAGAGGAAACACAAAAATATCTTAAAGAATTACAGGAAAACACAAACAAACAAATGATGGAACTGAGCAAAACCATCCTGGATCTAAACAGATGTAGAAACAACTAAGAAATCACAAAGGGAGACATCTTTGGAGATAGAAAACCTTGAGAAGAAATCAGGGGCCATAGATGCAAATATAAACAAGAGAATACAAGAGGTGGAAGAGAGAATTTCAGATGCCGAAGATACCATAGAAACCATTGACACAACAGTCAAAGAAAATGCAAAATGTAAAAAGCTTGTATCCCAGAACATCCAGGAAATCCAGGATACAATGAGAAACCCAAACCTAAGGATTATAGGTATAGATGAGAGTGAAGATTTACAACTGAAAGGGCCAGCAAATATCTTTAACAAAATTATGGAAGAAAACTTTCCCAACTTAAAGAGAGAGATGCCTATGAATATACAAGAAGCCTACAGAACTCCAAAGAGACTGGATCTGAACAGAAATACCTCTCGCCACATAATAATTAAAACCCCAAATGCACTAAACAAAGAAAGAATATTAAAGGGAGTAAGAGAAAAAAAGGCCAAGTAACATATAAAGGAAGACCTATCAGAATCACACCAGAATTCTCACCAGAGACCATGAAAGCTAGAAGATCCTGGGCAGATCTCATGCAGACTCTAAGAGAACACAAATGTCAGTGAAGACTACTATACCCAGCAAAACTCTCAATCTCAATAGATGGAGAAACCAAGACATTTCATGACAAAACCAAATTTACACAATATCTTTCCACAAACCCAGCTCTACAAAGAATAATAGGAGGAAAACTCCAATACAAGGAGGGAAACTACACCCTGGAAAAAGTAAGATAGTAACCTTCCTTCATCAAACCCAAAAGAAGATAATCGCTCAAATATAAAAATAACATCAGAAATGACAGGAAGTAATAATCTCTATTCCTTAATATCTCTTAACGTCAATGGACTCAATTCCCCAATAAAAGACATAGACTAACAGACTGGATAAGGAAATAGGACCCTACATTTTGCTGCATACAGGAAACACACCTAAATGTCAAAGACAAAAACTACCTTAGAGTAAAAGGCTGGAAGACAATTTTACAAGCCAATGGTCTCGGGAACGAGCCGGAGTAGCCATTCTAATATCAGATAAAATTGACTTTCAACCTAAAGTCATCAAAAGAGACACTGAGGGACACTTCTTGCTGGTCAAAGGAAAAATCCACCAAGAGGAACTTTCAATTCTGAACATCTATGCGCCAAGTGCAAGGGCACCCTCATTCGTAAAAGAAACTTTACTAAAGCTCAAAGCACACATTGCACCTAACACAATAATTGTGGGTGACTTCAACACTCCACTCTCCTCAATGGACCGATCAGGAAAACAGAAAATAAACAGGGACACAGTAAAACTAATTGAAGCTTTGGACCAATTGGATTTGACTGATATTTATAGAACATTTCACCCTAAAGCAAAAGAATATACCTTTTTCTCAGCACCTCATGATACCTTCTCCAAAATTGACCATATAATTGGTCACAAGACAGACCTCAACAAATACAAGAAGATCGAACTAATCCCATGCCTCCTATTAGATCACTATGGTGTAAGAGTGGTTTTCAATAGCAACAAAAACAACAGAAAGCACACATACATATGGAGGCTGAACAATACTCTACTCAATGACACCTTGGCCAAAGAAGAAATAAAGAAAGAAATCAGAGAGTTTTTAGAATTTAATGAAAATGAAGGCACAACATACCCAAATCTTTGGGACACAAGGAAAGCAGTGCTAAGAGGAAAACTCATAGCCCTGAGTGCCTCCAAAAACAAAATGGAGAGAGCATATACCAGCAGCTTAATGACACACCTGAAAGCCCTGGAACAAAAAGAAGCTATTTCACCCAGGAGGAGTAGAAGACAGGAAATCATCAAACTCAGGGCTGAAATCAATCAAGTGGAAACAAAGAGAACCAAACAAAGAATCAACGAGTCCAGGAGCTGGTTCTTTGAGAAAATCAACAAGATAGATAAACCCTTAGCCAGACTGACCAAAGGGCACAGAGAAAGTATCCAAATTAACAAAATTAGAAATGAAAAGGGAGATATTACAACAGAAACTGAGGAAATCCAAAAAATCATCAGATCCTACTACAAAAGCCTATACTCAACACAACTGGAGAATCTGGAGGAAATGGACAATTTCCTAGACAGATACCAAATACCAAAATTAAATTAGGACCAAATAGATCATCTAAACAGTCCCATACCTCTAAAGAAATAGAAGGAGTCATAGAAAGTCTTCCAACCAAAAAAAGCACAGGACCAGATGGTTTCAGTGCAGAATTCTATCAGAACTTCAAAGAAGACCTAACACCAATACTCTTCAAACTATTCCACATAATAGAAACAGAAGGAACCCTACCCAATTCCTTCTACAAAGCCACAATTACGCTGATACCAAAACCACACAAAGATTCAACAAAGATAGAAAACTTCAGACCAATCTCACTTATGAACATCGATGCAAAAATACTCAATAAAATTCTTGCCAACCGAATCCAAGAACACATCAAAACGATCATCCACCATGATCAAGTAGGCTTTATCCCAGGGATGCAGGGTTGGTTCAATATATGGAAATCCATCAATGCAATCCACTACATAAACAAACTCAAAGAAAAAAACCACATGGTCATTTTATTGGATGATGAAAAAGCACTTGACAAAATTCAGCATCCTTTCATGCTTAAAGTCATGGAAAGAACAGGAATTCAAGGCCCATACCTAAACATAGTAAAATCAATATACAGCATACCAGTAGCCAGCATCAAACTAAATGGAGAGAAACTTGAAGCAATCCCACTAAAATCAGGGACTAGACAGGGCTGTCCCCTTTCTCCTTATCTTTTCAATATTGTACTTGAGGTACTAGCTCCAGCAATTCGACAACATAAGGAGGGCAAAGGGTTAAAAATTGGAAAGGAAGAAGTCAAACTATCATTATTTGCAGATGACATGATAGTCTAACTAAGTGACCCAAAAAACTCCACTAGAGAGCTCCTACAGCTGATAAACAACTTCAGCAAAGCAGCAGGTTATAAAATCAACTCAAGCAAATCAGTGGCCTTCCTATACTCAAAGGATAAGCAGGCTGAGAAAGAAATTAGGGAAATGACCCCCTTCACAATAGCCAAAAACAGTATAAAGTACCTTGGGGTGACTCTTACCAAACATGTGAAAGATCTGTATGACAAGTACTTCAAGACTCTGAAGAAGGAAATGGAAGAAGACCTCAAAAAATGGGAAAACCTCCCATGCTCATGGATCGGCAGGATCAATATAGTTAAAATGGCCATTTTGCCAAAAGCAATATGCAGATTCAATGCAATACCCATCAAAATTCCAACTCAATTCTTCACAGAGTTAGAAAGAGCAATTCTCAAATTCATCTGGAATAACAAAAATCCCAGGATAGCTAAAACTATTCTCAGCAACAAAAGAAATTCTGGGGGAATCAGTATCCCTGACCTCAAGCAATACTACAGAGCAATAGTGTTAAAAACTGCATGGTATTGGTACAGTGACCCGCAGGCAGATCAATGGAACAGGATTGAAGATCCAGAAATGAACCCACACACCTATGGCCACTTGATCTTTGACAAACGGGCTGAAAACATCCAATGGAAAAAAGATAGCCTTTTCAACAAATGGTGCTGGTTCAACTGGAGGTCAGCATGCAGAAGAATGCGAATTGATCCATCCTTGTCTCCTTGTACTAAGCTCAACTCCAAATGGATCAAGGACCTCCACATAAAGCCAGACACTCTGAAGCTAATAGAAAAGAAACTGGGGAAGACCCTTGAGGACATCAGTACAGGGAGAAAATTTCTGAACAGAACACCAATAGCATATGCTCTAAGATCAAAAATTGACAAATGGGACCTCATAAAATTACAAAGTTTCTGTACGGCAAAGGACACCATCAAAAGGACAAATCGCCAACCAACAAGTTGGGAAAAGATCTTCACCAATACTACATCAGATAGAGGGCTAATATCCAATATAAAGAACTCAAGAAGTTAGACTCCAGAAAACCAAACAACCCTATTAAAAATGGGCTACAGAATTAAACAAAGAATTATCACCTGAAGAACTTCAGATGGCAGAGAAACACCTTAAAAAATGCTCAACTTCATTAGTCATTAGGGAAATGCAAATCAAAACAACCCTGAGATGTCACCTTACACCAGTCAGAATGGCTAAGATTAAAAATTCAGGAGATAGCAGGTGTTGGCGAGGATGTGGAGAAAGAGAAACACTCCTCCACTGCTGGTGGGTTTGCAAATTGGTACAACCACTCTGGAAATCAGTCTGGCGGTTCCTCTGAAAACTGGGCACCTCACTTCCAGAAGATCCTGCTATACCAGTCCTGGGCATATACCCAAAAGATTCCCCAGCATGTAATAAGGATACATGTTCCACTATGTGCATAGCAGCCCTATTTATAATTGCCAGAAGTTGGAAAGAACCCAGGTATCCCTCAACAGAAGAGTGGATGCAAAAATGTGGTATATATACACAATGGAGTACTATTCAGCCATTAGAAACAATGAATTCATGAAATTCTTAGGCAAATAGATGGAGCTGGAGAATATCATACTAAGTGAGGTAACCCAGACTCAAAAGATGAATCATGGTATGCACTCACTAATAAGTGGATATTAACCTAGAAAACTGGAATACCCAAAACATAATCCACACATCAAATGAGGTACAAGAAGAATGGAGGAGTGGCCCCTTGTTCTGAAAAGACTCAGTGAAGCAGTATAGAGCAAAATCAGAACAGGGAATTAGGAAGGGTTGGGTGGGAAAACAGGGGGAGGAAAGGGGACTGATGGGACTTTCAGGGAGTGGGGGTCCAGAAAAGGGGAAATAGTTTGAAATGTAAATAAATATATCAATAAATTAAAAAAAATAGAAAAAAAAAGGAAAAAAATAAAATAAAATAAACAGAAACTATTGTGGATGCCCACAAGTGCTGGCTGACCAGAGCCAGATAGAGCGATCACCTGGGAGGCTCTGCTAGTACCTGAGAAATACAGAGGGGACACTTTCAAGGAGCCATTGAAGCAAGCACAGGGCCCCCAATGGGGGAGCTAGAGGAAGGACCCAAGGAGCTGAAGGGGTTTGCAGCACCACAGGAGGAACAACAGTATGAGTCACCCAGTACTCCCAGAGCTCCCAGGGACAAAGCCATCACCCAAATAGTACACATAGAGTTACCGGTGGCTCCAGACACATCGGCAGCAGAGGATGGTCTTGTTAGACACCAAAGGGAGGAGAGGCCCTTGGTCCTGGAAAGACTTGATGCCTTAGTGTAGAGGAATACCAAGACAGGGAAGCGGGAAGGGTTGATTGGCGAAAGGGAGATGGCTTATGGGATTTTCGGGAGAAGGGGGAGAACCAGCAAAGGGAATGACATTTGAAATGTAAATAAAGAATATACCTTAAAAAAAATACCCTTTCAAAAGAAAGAAAGAAAGAAGGAAAGAAAGAAAGAAAGAAAGAAAGAAAGAAAGAAAGAAAGAAAGAAAGAAAGAAAGAAACTGTAGCCACAGATAGTTATGAATCTCAAGTGGATACAATCAAATCCAGTTCCTTTGAAGGAATAGCCAGCGAGCTTAAGTGCTGAGCCATCCCTCCAGACTATGGCTGATAGTTTAGCTAGCTGTGTGAGCCTTGAGTGTTTCAATGACCACCTAATCTTATTCATTAAAACTATACAAATAAATATGAACATATCTTTATCTACATCGTATTATATATGCCAATATCCTCCTGATTTAATAACCAGTCTTTTAAATTTTATGGAAGATGCCCAAAGTAGACATCTAATTAAAGTATATGATCCATCTAAAATTTAGTTACTCTGATTCTTAAACACATTAAACAAAGAAAAGGATTTTTACAGGGTTGCAAGTTTCATATTCTTTTATATTGAACAATTTTGTAATGCACTAAATTGATTGCCAAAATGATTGAATAACAAAAGAGAGAGCTGATGCTTCTTCATAAGGTCACCTATAATTCTGCTTAGATATGAGCATCTGTTTGTAGGGGGACAAAAGGGAGACCTGTGATTCTTCCTCTAATGATCTCAAATATGATTATACTTTTAAAATATTACATTATATAATTAATAGAAAACATATGTCAAATTTCTTAACATACAACTCTCAATTTGATGATGAGGCTATAAAATCTCTCCAAGGCATAAAAGGATCCTAGCAGATAAAATTTGCCTTTAAAAGGAAAAAATAATTGATAAAGTTAATAACATTAAAAAATAAATCAGGTTACCCCGGGGTCTATTGATGGCGTGTGGTGATTTTGACATTTTTTTTAATGTCTTGTAGAGTCAATGCCACGTGCTTCAGGAAACAATGTTCCTCTCATCTCTCACTGGCACTTCCTTTCCTGATGGTCTACTCAGCTGGATCAAATTGTTAAAATGAAATGCAAGTATGCACATATGCATCCATGCAAGCATGCATATGCACATGACTGTGTGTTAATTCAGGAACATTTTCTCAGGTGAGAAGTTAAAATGGTGCACTTGAGAGAAGGGGCCAAGACTTCTTGAACCGGTTAGAATTCCCACTTTGCACTCCTCCCCGCAACCCCAAAGAGACTCCTGAGGCCCATACACCTAAAGAGGCATGGGAAAAGCCTCACAAAGAACCAAGTAAATGCTGTTTTCTAGATTTCAGACAGGCCTTGAGAACTGGCTACTAAAGAATGTGGGATGTTGGAGCCTTTCCTTACTGTATTTCGCCTTAGTGCTCTGAACAGATCATCTGTGCATGCTCAATTTTGAGTCAGTGTGTGACAGGTGCTGATATGCACGCGTGTCCATGTACATGGTTTCAACAGAATGCTATTTTTTCCTGCACAATAAGTTCACTAGGAAGCTCTCTTTCTGACAGTCTTGTTCATGCCTTTGTGAGAGAGCAGCAGGAGAGAACTTTGCAGGATGTTTGTTTAACAGTATGTTTCTGTCAGCTTAGTTCTCTTGAATGTTTATAGCCACCTGCAGCAGAAACCTGTGCCAGTCTGGGGCTGTGGATGTTTTCTATTTAATCCTGTCTGTCTGGAAAGACAAATATTTTCCTGAGGTTTTGACAGGAGAAGGAATTGAGGTTGTTTTTTGGACTTAACCTTTCTTTTAAATATAATGGGAAGATGTATGGTTAACATAGATGTATGGTTGAATGATGCTTTTTATCATCCATTGCTGCTTTATATTCTTTGCCCCCAATTCAAAAAAATTGAAGAATCACATATTAATACAACTCTTGCCAAATGTTAAGATGAATAAACCACATTTTGTAGAAAAAAAAAAAATCATAGCACATCTCATATCCTGAAATTAGACTAGCATTTGATGACTGCCCATCGAAGCAGAAGCCATGGCTTACGTGGCCAAAGTGCTTCTTCTGTTCTTTGTGTGTTTGGGGAACCACACACATTTATAAGCAGGTATCACTGTCTCCCACCCCTATGCTTTCTGAGTGCCACCGAGCCACAATGATGCTTGCTCTGATTTGAATTTCTATGAAACTCAGTGGGAGGTGATATACAGTGAGCATATTTTGCTGATATCTACATAATATAACCACATATATTACAACAAAGATGTTTTAAACTTTGTTTTCATATTAACTTTTTACTGATTAAAAATTTTTGTGTATACCTAGAGACACAGGGGGAGGGATTACAGAATGTGGGGGAATGAGGGACTTGTGAATCTCAACTGTGTCCCAGAAGCAGCCTTGTAGGGTGGGGCTTAGGGTGCAGATGCCTGAAGTTGAGGAGTGTCCTGAGAGAAACCCCCATATATGTGTGCCCCAAGATAGGAGAAGCCAGCAGCAGGCCCATCAGTGTTGGGGGGACAGCCACTTTTTCTGTGCTACCTGGGGGTGTGAGACATCAGGAAGCACCTACTGGAGACCATTCCAGTGGTAATTAAGGACTCAATAGCCAAGGTGAGAGAAGAGCTAGCCAAGCATAAGAGAGAAAGAAACAGTCTGTGCCAATTTGTGTCTTGGTTTAACTCCTCCCCTTTGTTAACCACCCTCATATCCACCTTGTTAGGGTCCCTAATTGTTCTCCTGCTATTGTTGACCTTTAGATCATATATGTTGAACAAGATATAGCCTTCATAAAAGAGAATAGGAGGAGTGCAGCTGATAGTCCTGTGCCAACAATATGAGACTCTGAGGACAGGACTTGAAGAATATGAGCTAGTTACCCAAGACCCATGAGAATAGCTCCAGGATTGGAACTTGTATAAGAAGAAAGTGGGAATGTGGGACCCCAAGGGGTTTTCCAGTCCTTTACCCTCCTTACAGCTTCCCCCTCCCACCTGGGTCAAGGCTAGGCCAAGTTCCATTCTCTACCCACAGGGACATTCTTGAGTAAAAAATGCTCAGGCTGTACTGACTGATAGTCACTTGACCCTCTGGAGAGTCCCAGGTAGAGTTCAAATGCATGTCATGCTTGCTAGCCAATGGATTTAAAGGTCAATGGGCTTAGCCAATAAGTCTGAACTGTAACCTTGCTGATGTAACCTGTGCCCCTAAAAAGTATAAAATCTGCTTGCAATAGCCATTTGGGGGCCACCTTCTAGTCACTTGCCTTGAGGGACTAAATGAAGGTTGACCCTGATGAACCAGAAAATAAACCTCTTGCTTTTGCATCAAAAACAAAACAAAACAAACAAACAAAAAACAAAAAAACCCACATGTATAGTGTTTTGGCTACATGCATGTCTGTGTACCATGTCTGGGTCTGAGGCCCATGGATGTCAAGAGTTGGCACTAGAACCACCTCCCCCCCCCCCCCCCCCGAACTGGAGTTACTAAGGGTTGTGGTCTACCATATGGGTACTGAGAACTGAATCTAGTTCCTCTGCCATAGCTTTAAATGCTCTTAACTACTAAGCCATCCCTCTAGCTTTCAATTATTCATAAGTTCAGCTCAAAAAACAATGCAGAACTAAACAGCAATAATAACCCACCAGATTTGTGCAGTATCCTGCAAAAAGGCCCAGGGTCTAGCATACAGCTCAGTGTTACACAGTTGCCTAATGTGTGTATAGCTCTGCATTTGATCCTTACCACACACAGAAAGAATGCATGCATGAATAAATGAATGAATGAGATAATACAGAAATTTTCTGGGAATAAAAAGCTAACCAAAGCACTTGACTTTGATGGATTTTAATGGTTTTTATTATATATGCAGTGATCCTAGAACAATACTGGCCATACTATACTTAATACAGTTTAGGAAAATGGTGTTTTGATTTAAATGTACTGAGATCAGTTAAGTATCTGCCTTTAGCAGATTAAAAATGCTTCCATGGTCTAAAATATTCTGCAGAAAAGTCATTCATTCATCCCGTAAAACTGCTTCATGAGGAGTAAAGACAGGAAGACTGCCTGTATTTGAGGCCACCAGTGTCACTCAGAGTCCTGACATCACAACAGCATCTGTTCCAGGGAGATCCCACTTTACTCTAACACATTAACCCAGGATGAAATGGTGACTGGAGATGAAAGCCTTTCTGAAAGGCCCAGGGCCTGCTTAGCCACAGCACAAATACCAGCATCTTTGCATCCTTATAACATGTTTGTCTTTGTTACAAATGACAGTAAAATAGATGTAACATTCATCTAGTTTCAAATGTGCTGTTTGACATAGGATAGATAGTGGGTGCAGTTAGTGCATTTTCTTCAATAGCAATTAGCAGTGGACTCCTTGCCTCTCAGAGTAACACCAGCCTTGAAAACCATGTAGCTACTGAGCCAGCAGCTAACACAAATAATGAGTTTATTCTAAATCCTTTCCCCCTTTTTTCTTACTGGTTTATATTCTCAGTAGAAGCACAGTTTTTATTATGTAGAGAGTGCTATATGGTCTAACACTGGTTTATAAGTTAATAGCCACAAAATGTAAATTCTTTTTTATAGAGACAAATAAAGGTCAATAAACTGGTTCTTGGGAGTCTGGGCCTAACTAACCAGAATCCTTGGACAATTAAAAAATGAGAACAGTTGTTTAAAATATTACTATAGAATACATTGTCTTGTATTTTTATTAATTATTATTATCATCATCATTATTATTTTGCAAGTCCTAGAGGAAGCATGAAATTCACATAGTCATGATTTGTAGAACTTTTTTAAAGAAACTGAGGGATCTTTATAGTAAGATGTTAGTCAGAAACACTGCGTAGACAGGATGGCAAAACAACAGAAAATTTCATTGGGGCACCAAATTTACATTATACATCTCTCTCACAAGATGTTTTGATTTGGAGTCTGTCAAAAGAGACCCTAAAGCCTGGCATCAGATGGCATGCCTGGTATCACAGCATTTAACAGGGGCATGGCAGCCTGAACTATGCAGTAAGATTGTGCCTAAAACAAACAAACAAACAGCAACAATAACACCCCCCTATCATACCCTGGAACATTTTACTGATCACTGAATTTGACTAAAGTCAGTGGTTCTCAAGATGTGGTTCATGACTCCTTGGAGAATCACTTATCAGATATCCTGGATATTAGAAATTTATATTATCATAATTCATAACAGTAATACAATTACAATTTTGAAGTAGCAACGAAATCATTTTATGGTTAAAATCACCACAATGTGAGGAACTGTATTAGAGGGTCACAGCATGGGGAAGGTTGAGAAACACAGACTAAAATGATTTGTGGGGCTGGCAATTGCTGGAAGTGGAGTGAGGGAATGCAGAAAGAGAGAAAGGGTGCTTACAGCCCAGGCCCACTGAGCAGTGTCTGATGAACTGTGTTGAGCATCACCATGTAAGGAGGGTAGAGCTTTTGTATTCCCTCTAGTGATTCAGTGGTCTACATGGAGGCTGGGATTTTATTTCCATTCTGTCTCCACGTATGCTGAAGACATGTCTAAGTGAGTGTATTTTTGGAGTAGAAGATGCGGAACAATACTAACAAGGCTGGAGACAGTAGTCTCCTGGATGTGTTGAGGAAACATCGGAATGAAAACCTTCAACATCTTGGCTCCCAGACGACGGACGGTCTTGACAGGCAGCACCAGGTACACAGAGATATCGCAAGTCTAACATCACTAGGGTCTCAGCCTGTCAGGCTTCTGCTTGCACCCAGGGCCTGGGCAGCTCTGCGTGCTGTATATGTGCCAGCCCTGTAGGGGGAAGTTTGCCCTGCAGACTGATCAGCATTTGGAAGGGGTCTTCACCATCTTGGCTCCCTGTTTCCCGGACAGACATGACAGGCAGTGCCAGGTAAACAGAGATATCCTGTGTCTAACATCACTTGGATCTCAGCTCATAAAGCTTCAGCCTGCGCCTGCAGGCCATCTGTGTGCCAGCCATGTCGGGGGAAGTTTATCCTGCAGACAGATCAGCACTTGGAAATGGTCCCCACAACATCCACAATCTTCAATCCCTAACAGAGCAGGCAGGCAGCTCCAGGTTCACAGAGACAACCCAAGTATAATGTTGCTTGGGGCAAGACACACCCAAGAGGAGGGCAGCATATCAGCAACCTGTGTCAGGGAAACCCAGTAATCCAGAGGTGTGGAAATAGCCTTATAGGCTCACAGGAGGTTCAAACAACAGCCAGTGACAACAGGACCAACTAACCCCAGAGATAACCAGATGGCAAAAGGCAAACATAGGAACGTCCAACTCACGATCTTCCGGGCTCCTCCAAGGGCTTGCGTCACTTCTCCAACTCTGCCCTTTGTAGCACACAATCTGTCTTCTAGGCTCCAGCTGCCTGTACTCCACTGCTGCTGCTTTTCTTGGTGGTCATCACATGGTACTGGCATCTCCAAAACGCTGCTATCTTCAACTGTAATTAGGCTTCACCAATAGCCTCTCATAGGCTCTCATCAGGGTGAAAAGCCTCTGCTCCTATGCATGACCCCTTCAAGTCCTGGGCCATCAATTGCAACTGAGGCTGCACCTTCACCAATGGCCTTCTGTGGCCTCTCACTGTGCCAAGAGCCTCAGCTGCTCTTCATGACCTCTTCATGCCTTCAAAACCAGTACCATCTGGGTGACTCTTACACAGTACCAAGTCCAGTCACAGCACAAAATACAGCTGTGGCTATCTCTGGAACACACTCTCTGTGCTCTCAGAAAACACTTCCAAGAAGATTTCATCTCAGTGATGCTGGTCTCTTCTTAATCACCTCTAATTTCTTAGCTCCAGCTAACCAGCATCAATAGTCCCAGTAACACAAAGATTTGCTTTAGTGGTTCTGGTATCTTGTTACTTACAGCTGATTCTTCAGCCCCAGCTAACCAAAACCACAAAATCTTCACAATCAAACCATGGCCACTGTAACAGTCTTTAATCTTCCCTCTGAAATTTCACAAGCCAGGCCTCCATCTTCTGCACTGTTCGTAACATTGTCTTCCAAGCTCCTACAGAACTTTCCACAGCTTTTCTAGCACAAAGTTCCAAAGTCCTTCCACAATCCTCCCCAAAACATGGTCAGGGTGTCACAGGAATACCCCACTACGCTGGTACCAATTTATCTTAGTCAGGGTTTCTATTCCTGCACAAACATCATGACCAAGAAGCAAGTTGGGGAGGAAAGGGTTTATTGGGTTTACACTTCCATGTTGCAATTCATCACTAAAGGAAGTCAGGACTAGAACTCAAGCAGGTCAGGAAGCAGGAGCTGATGCAGAGGCAATGGAGGGATGTTTCTTGCTGGCTTGCTTCTCCTGGCTTGTTGAGCCTGCTCTCTTATAAAACCCAAGAGCACCAGCCCAAAGGTGGAACCACCCACAAAGGGCCCTCCCCATTTGATCACTAATTGAGAAAATGCCCCACATCTGGATATCATAGAGGCACTTCCCAACCAAAGCTCCTTTTTCTGTGATAACTCCAGCCTGTGTCAAGTTGACACACAAAACTGGCCAGTACACAAGCAAATGGTCTCAGGAAACAAGCCAGAGTAGCCACTCTAATATCAGATAAAATTGACCTTCAACTGAAAATCATCAAAAGAGAAACTGAGGGACATTTCTTGTGGTTAAAGAAAAAATACACCAAAAACAGATATATATATATATATATATATATATATATATATATATATATATATATATATATATATATATATATATATATAACATTTCATCCTAAAGCAAAAGAAGACACTTTTTCTCAGCACCTCACAGTACCTTCTCCAAAATTGATCATATAATTGGTCACAAGACAGACCTCAACAATATAAGAAGATAGAAATAATCCCATGCCTCCTATCAGATCACTATGAGTGAAAGTGGTCTTCAATAGCAATAAAAACAACAGAAAACCCACATACACATGGAAACTGAACAATACTCTACTCAATGATGCCTTGGTCAAGGAAGAAATAAAGAAAGGAATCAAAGACATTTTAGAATTTAATGAAAATGAAGACACAGCATACCCAAATCTATGGAACACGATGAAAGCAGTGGTAAGAGGAAAACTCATAGCCCTGAATGCCTCCAAAAAGAAACTGGAGAGAGTATACACTAGCAGTTTAAAGACACACCTGAAAGCCCTGGAACAAAAAGAAGCTAATTCACCCAGGAGGAGTAGAAGACAGGAAATCATCAAACTCAGGGCTGAAATCAATCAAGTAGAAACAAAGAGAACCATACAAAGAATCAACAAAACCAGGAGTTGGTTCTTTGAGAAAATCAACAAGATAGATAAACCCTTAGCCAGACTAACCAAAGGGCACAGAGACAGTATCTAGATTAACAAACTTAGAAAAGAAAAGGGAAATATAACAACAGAAACTGAGGAAATTAAAAAAAAAATCATCAGATCCTACTACAAAAGCCTGTATGCAACACAACTGAAGAATCTGGAGGAAATGGACAGTTTCCTAGACAGTTAACAAACACCAAAATTAAGCCTGGATCAAATAGATCATCTAAACATTCCCCTAAAGGAACAAAAGGGGTTATAGAAAGTGTCCCAACCAAAAAAAGCATGGGACCAGATGGATTCAGTGCAGAATTCTATAAGACCTTCAAAGAAGACCTAAAACCAATACTCTTCAAACTATTCCACAAAATAGAAACAGAAGTAACACTACCCAACTCGTTCTATGAAACCACAATTATGCTGATACCAAAACCACACAAAGATCCAACAAAGAAAGAGAACTTCAGGCCAATTTCCGTTATGAATATTGATGCAAAAATACTAAATAAAATTCTTGCCACCTGAATCCAAGAACAGATTAAAATGATCACCCACCATGATCAAGTAGGCTTCATCCCAGGGATGCAGGGATGGTTCAATATAAGGAAATCCATAAATGCAATCCACTACATAAACAAACTCAAAGAAAAAACCCACATGCTCATTTATTAGATGCTGAAAAAGGATTTGACAAAATTCAGCATCCTTTCACGCTAAAAGTCTTGGAAAGTACAGGAATTCAAGGCCCATACCTAAACATTGTTAAAACAATATACAGCAAACCAGTAGCCAACATCAAACTAAATGGAGAGAAACTTGAAGCAATCCCACTAAAATCAGGGACTAGACAAGGCTGCCCCTCTCTCCGTATCTTTTTAATATAGTTCTTGAAGTCCTAGCTAGAGCAATTAGACAACATCAGGAGGTCAAAGGATACAAATTGGAAAGGAAGAAGTCAAATTATCACTATTTGCAGCTGATATGATAGTATACTTAAGTGACCCAAAAACTCCACCAGAGAACTTCTACAACTTATAAACAACTTCAGCAAAGTGGCTGGTTATAAAATCAACTCAAGCACATCAGTTGCCTTCCTATACTCAAAGGAAGCTGAAAAAGAAGTTAGGGAAATGACACCTTTCACAATAGCCACATACAATATAAAGTATCTTGGTGTGACTCTAACCAAACAAATAAAAGATCTGTATGAAAAGAACTTCAGGTCTCTGAAGAAGGAAATCGAAGAAGACCTCAGAAAATGGAAAAATCTTCCATGCTCGTGGATTGGCAGGATTAATATAGTTAAAATGGCCATCTTGCCAAAAGCAATATACAGAAATGAATCCATACTTTTATGGTCCCTTTATCTTCGACAAAGGAGCTGAAAACATCCAGTGGAAAAAAGATAGCCTTTTCAACAAATGGTGCTGGTTCAACTGGAGGTCAGCATGCAGAAGAATGCGAATTGAACCATTCTTATCTCCTTGCACTACGCTCAACTCCAAGTGGATCAAGGACCTCCACATAAAACCAGACACACTGAAACTAATAGAAAAGAAACTTGGGAAGACCCTTGAGGATATGGGCACAGGGGAAAAGTTCCTGAACAGAACACCAATAGCTTATGCTCAAAGATCAAGAATTGACAAATGGACCTCATAAAATTACAAAGTTTCCGTAAAGCAAAGGACACTATCAAAAAGACAAAATGGCAACCAACAAATTGGGAAAAGAGCTTCACCAACTCTACATCTGATAGAGGGCTAATATACAATATATATAAAGAACTCAAGAAGTTAGACCCCAAGGAACCAAATAACCCTATTAAAAAACGGGGGTACAGAGCTAAACCAAGAATTTTCACCTGAAGAAATTCAGATGGCCAAGAAGCACCTTACGAAGTACTCAACATCATTAGTCATTAGGGAAATGCAAATCAAAACAACCCTGAGATTTCACCTTATACCAGTCAGAATGGCTAAGAGTAAAAACTCAAGAGACAGCAGGTGTTGGTGAGGATGTGGAGAAAGAGGAACAATAGGAAAAACATGGATACAGAAAATATGGTATATTTTCACAATAGAATACTACTCAGCAATTAAAAACAATGAATTCATGAAATTTTTAGGCAAATGGTTGGAACTAGAAAATATCATCCTAAGTGAGGTAACCCAATCACAAAAGAATACACATGAAATGCAGTCACTGATAAGTGGATATTAATTAGTCCAGAAGCTCTGAATACCCAAGACACAATTAGCATATCAAATGACTCCCATGAAGAAGTATGGAGAGGGCCCTGATCCTGGAAAAGCTTGATCTAGCATTGTTGGAGAGTACCAGGACAGAGAAAAAGGAGGGAGGTGATTGGAGAATGGGTGGAGAGAATAGGGCTTATGGTACATATGAGGAGAGGGGAATTGGGAAAGGGGAAAGCATTTGTAATATAAACAAAGAATTTAAAAATAAAAACAATGAGTATAAAAAATTATAAAAATTATAAAAAGAAAACCAAAGCCAAACTCCTAGAAATGATACTTTTGACATAGGAGGTGAGAGGTAACTAGACCCAAGAAAAGTCAGCACATCAGAAGAGTAGGTTATCAGGGTGCATGCACAGGTGGCAGCGCACACTTTTGATATTCAAGAGTCAGAGGCAGGAGAGTCTTTGAGTTCCAGGTCATCATGGACTATGGAGTAAGTCCCAGGACAGCATGGACTACAGAGAAGCCCTGTCTTGTAAAGCAAGAACAGTAAAAGTAAGGTGAATACAGAACCAGCAGGATACCAGGAACAAAAGATAGCAAAATACAGCAATATCAGAGTGAGCACTCCTGAGCCATGTGCAAACTTCCATTGTACTATAAGTGTGTGATCAAAATCAATGAAAACTAAAATAGGAAAAAGAAAAATATTTAAGAAAATAATATCTAATTTCTTTGGTGTACATTGATTGATATTCCAAGGCACACATTACATTTATCAAATACTCTGTCAAACAGAAAAAAAAACTATTTTAATAAATGAAACTTTTTAAAAGTGAATTCAAATGCTTGGGTTATAGAAAACTATGGATTAAGGTAAAATGATTCAAACCGTGAGAAAGATACCAATTTAAGCCACCCTGGACAGGTGGCTGTTTAGGGTTGTGTAAGGAAGCCAACTGAGCAAGCCACTGAGAAGCAAGCCAATACCCAGCATTTCTCCTCGTCTTCCCTTCTGTTCATGCCCAAGGTTCCCGCCTTTCATCCTTCCCTGACTTCAAACTGAAGCACAAGCTGAAAGATGAAATAAACCTGTTTATCCCCAGGTTGCTTTTCACCATACTGTTTTATCAAATACTAGAAAATAAACCATGACTAGAAGCAACATTAGAGAATGGAGTGAGGAATACATGAAAACACTTCATTCTAGAATGCTCTTCAAAGTCTAAAATCAAAAGTAAAGTTGATATTAAAAAACTATATATATATAAATGTAACAGAAATGCATTTTTAAAAAGAAGCCATAAACGTGAAAAAGAGCAAGGACAGGTAAATAGACATAGCATAGGAGGATTTGGAGAGAGGAAAGGGAAGGGAGAATCTGATATAATCATAATATAATTTCAAAACTAAAAAATGTAAAAGCAAAAAAGACACCTCAAAATTTACACAAGAAATAACTGTGAATGACAAACCTGGTGGAGCATGTGACATGTGGACATTGCGTACATGTGTCTATATAATATGTAAAATCTACTTTCACAAAATGTCTCAAAGGATTCACACAATTTATGAAAGAGCATATGCAGCATACAAATGGAAAAGCACACAAACACACACACACACATACGGGGTTTGGGGAGGAGATTCAATGCTATTAGTCTTTTTAGAAGTACAAATAAAAGACAAGGAGACAGTATAAAATCCTTCGAAAACTGCTAACATAGCTGACAATCCTGGGGAGAAAGTTCAGTGTCACAGAAACGCCACCCATTGTTTACTGGTATAAAACTTGTAAAACATCACAAGCCTTCACCAAACACATCAGCAATTCATTACAAAGAAAACAATGCTCTAGATCCCACAAACCTTATTCCTCAGCTTCTAATACTGTATTAAAAGAGGCAACCAACCATTCACATAGACATCAAGGATGGGGGCCAAGAACATTACACCTAGGAAAAAATGCCAAATTCAGAGTTTACACAACGCTGACTCCATGTGTGTGACATTCTGCAAAAGGTGGGACTGCAGGTACTGGAGGCAGGCAATTGACTGCCAGGGTCAGGGAGGACTGAGGAAAAAGCAACATAGGAGCTCTTTGGAATTTTGATGACTAGAATATTTACATCTTGCCTTTGATGTTTATAAAACTATGTGCTTTTGCTTAAAATTGAAAAATATTTGTGTAGCTAATATACATACATATATATCCATATATATGGATATATCCAAAATAAACAAAATAAAAACATTATCAGAAGCATACTAAGATATAAGTATATCACCTAACCCATTGTAGGAAAACAACCAACAGGTTAAACTTAGGTGCTAGACAGCTCAAGGTTTGCCTATCAGGCGGTAGATGGATACCTGGTCCTGAACACTGAAGCTTTCTTCTGTCAGCTGCAGAATTGTTGGGAAAACCCTATGTTAGGGACACAGAATCAGAATTTATTGAGTAAAAGTAACATTTTAAACTACAGAAGTTCCAGTGGCAACGAATGCCAGGTTACAAGGGATTATCAGGAAAAGGGACAAAAGAATCTACCAAAGTGTACTTTTTTAAAAATGTCACAATGAAGGTAAAATCTTGTCTGCTGATTATCCAATGAAGTGAAGTATTTTAAAAAGAGGTTTCAGAGACCAGAGAGAACAGGGAATGTGAGAGAGATGCAAGTAGAGACTCTGTGAAAATAATATACAGAACCAGCTGAAGGGACCAGCTACCACTGCCAGGGAGGGGAAACACAGGGCCAGAGGCCCACTGCAGAAGTGAGCTATGCGGGAGGTTGTGGAAGCAAATGAATTAGCAAGAACCAGTCTGGGCAGAGGGGTGGAGGTCAAGTTCAGCCCAATAAATGGTAGAATGGGAAGACAGCAATTTAATAGGCTCCTGCAATAGTATGAAATAGCTGAGCTGAACTCCCGGGGCACTCTGGAGTTCTCTGCCTGTTGCCCAGTCATGAGATGGACACATGGTATGGTCAGTGGGTCTAGTTGGGATATGGTTTTTGGAGTTCTTTTCTCTTATTTCTCATTATTGGGTACTTATAATATCCCCTACTATGCCTTTACAATAAACCTGTTGGTCCTCAACATACTTAACAGTGAATTTCTGTTCTTTCAACTAAATGTATCCTGAGTAGAATGATCTAGAAGCACATAACACAGAGATTACTTAAATGAAGGGTAAAATAAGTGCTTATGTCTATATCTTACTTCCCAATATTCCATAAGAGGATCAACCAATAAAAATTGTCTGTATAGCTATAAAAATCAGTCTGTAAAAATTGAAAGGATCCATCTGCCAACACTGTCACTTTATACAGGAGGCTCATGAAGAGAAAATGCACCATCCCAGGTAACTCAGGTCATTTCCCGCCTGGAGCATGCCATTTGAGCAAGTCTGTTTAGAATTAAGTAACGGAATAAACTGGTGATGTTACCACAAAATGCAAATTACTCCAATTTCAGGCAACATTAATTGTGAAAAAGTTGTTCCCAATATTAACTCAGAAGCCACATAACTCCTTCCCACTGTAAGATTCCTGGCTACAGTCGCATAAAATAAGACTGACATCAACTCCACATGAATTTGCCTCTTCTACCATTCTTTCAACAGCCTTCTTTTGTAGATTTTAATGAGGCAGTTACTTTGATGTCATAAATGTCAAAATGCAAATAGATCATTGTAGTAGGATCTGCATATATAATTATCCTAATATTCTATGCAAATAAAAAGAAAATTATTTCCTTTTATAGACTGCTTTCATCATAAGGATGTGTATATGGTGTGCATGCATGTGTATTCACATGTGTGGGGGCACATGTGGGTGTGTATGTGTAGATGTGAATTTGACACTTAGTGTTTTCATCAGTGCCCCATCATATATATTACTGGAGAGTGTCTCACTGAATCTGGATCTTTTCTGTGTGGCTAGTCTGGCTTGTCTGATAGGTAATCTCTGCCTCCCATGCACTGTGATCACATTAGAGCTGATCATCTCTGCTTCCCATGCACTGTAGTCATATGGGAGTTGATATCCTCTGCCTCCCATTCACTGTGATCATGTGTAAGTTGATAATCTCTGCCTCCCATGGACTGTGATCACATGTGAGTTGCCATGGACACCCAGGTTTTAAGGTTCTGTGGATCCAAACTCTAGCCTTCACACTTGTAGAGAAATTAATTCATCTGGTGAGCAATCTCCACAACCCCCAAATCTAAGGAGGTAGGGAGAAATGACTAAGAACAAGCAAATACTTAAGTTAAAATTTTAGAACAGCAAAAAATAACAGTGTTGTAAACTAAATTTTGTGACTCCTCAGAGATCTTTGTATTAAAGCCCTAACTCCCCATGTGATTATGTTTAAACATGATTTTTACAGAGCAGTTATAGCAGGTTTCTAAATTATGTGGTTAGTGTCCCTACAAAGAGTGCCACCAGAGAGCTTGCTCTGTCTACTTGGCATCCACAGAGGAGAGGTCATTGAGTAAACAGCAAAATGGGGTAAGCTGTAAGAGGACTTAGAATGGAGTCAACCAGTCGATTTAACCTATGACCTAGAGAAATAAATGTAAATGTTTAAGTCATCTAGTCTCTGTCATTTTGTTGGGCCAGCCTGACTGATATAACTAGTAACAAAAATTGGTTATGTGTGTAGTTGATCTCATGGTGTTGAATAGGCATTCTCTCATCAGCTCCTATATCACTATTGCCCTCCAGGTGTTATATTTTCTGAAGCACAAAGAAAAGTCCAAACTGCACGTCTTTCCCACACAACCAAAGGTCAGACTATGAATAACACCATGCTAAAGCCTCAAGGTCACTGTTGTCTTGACTTCATTCAATAGTGGCTGTGACACTCTGTATCCAGCAACATTCATTAAAATCTACTACTTGTTCATCACCTATAATTGGAATTAGTTTTCTAACTTGATCCTTATGACAATGATCTCAGATAGAAAAGCACCATGTCACCTTAATGGGTGAGGATGTGAGGCTGGGAAATATTCAGAATTTGCCCAGGATTCTCCCATTCCCAAATCAAAAAAATAAGGTCAAAAACTAGGTCATTCTCCTAACAAATCTTATGTTTGTCTCATTATCCTTACAATTATGGCATTTCAATTAACAAGCTAAGAAGAAAAATGTGGAAGCATGTAGGGAATGGCGAGCTGGGCGAGTATCTGAATAGGGATGGTCAATGGCCTTGTACCTGCAGAGGGAGGCTACCCAGCTAGGGGAGATCTGGAACTGATTCTGTGGGGCGGAGGCCCTGAGCACCTGTGGAGGAAGTCGAATGGGTGGGGAGGTCCTTGGTCCTTTATATTGGCTGGGAACACTGCAAGGCCTGTTCCATCATTCCAATATGGCAGGTTTAGATAAGAGGAGACAGCCCATGAATGTAAAAGCTTTTTTTTTTTAATTAATTAATTTATTTATTTATTTATTAGATATTTTTAAATTTACATTTCTTTTTTTTAAATTTTTTTATTCGATATAATTTATTTACATTTCAAATGATTTCCCATTTTCTAGCCCCCCCACTCCCTGAAAGTCTCATAAGCCCCCTTCTCTTAAAAGCTTTATTGTAGAGAAATAAAGTGAGAGAGGAGAAGTAGAGAAGCAAAGGGCTGCCATGACCACATGGGAAGAGGGGGAAGAGAATAGGAAAGAAAAAGATAAGAGAAAGAGAGAAGAAAGGAAAGGGAAGGGAAGGGAAGGGAAGGGAAGGGAAGGGAAGAAGGGAAGGGAAGGGAAGGGAAGGGAAGGGAAGGGAAGGAAAAGGAAAGGAAAGGAAAGGAAAGGAAAGGAAAGGAAAGGAAAGGAAAGGAAAGGAAAGGAAAGGAAAGGAAAGGAAAGGAAAGGAAAGGAAAGGAAAGAAGGGTAAGAGCAAAGGGAGAGAGGGAGGAGGGACCAAGTACCCCTTTTATAGTGGGCTGGGCTACCTGGCTGTTGCCAGGTAACTGTAGAGCAGAGAAAACCTGGCTGTAGCCAAGTGACTGTGGGGGTGGAGTCCACCCAGAACACTAGGGACTTGACCCTACATGACTGATGGTCATAGGGTTATGTCCAACCTAAATGCAATGTCTTAGTTATGTTTCTATTGCTGTGGTAAAACATCATGATCAAAGAAACATATATCAAATTCCTGTTAGACCTGTTAATCCATTATGTCAGAGTGAAGAAACAGTTGATAGCTCACATCCTGATCCACAGCTAGGAGGCAAAGAAAGAACACTAAGAACAGTGTCAGTCTTTCCAAACCTCAAAGCCTGCTTCAATTGACATGCCTCTTTCAACAGGGCCTTGCCTCCTAATCCTTCCCAATCAGTTCTACCTACAGGGTCCCAAATACTCAAACGTGAATCTGCAGCTGCCATTCTCATTCAAACTACCACACAGAGAAACTATAGACACGATACCTAAGTGGATAAAAAGAATGCATTATCACACATGTTCAGTGAGTGTGGGGGAAAAAAATGGGAAAGGAAACCAGTTGCTCAACATGAAGAACCTTTGTGCTGACTTCTTTACTTGAGTTTGCTGTGTGAAGTCTGTCGAGTCTTACAAATAATTCAGAAGAGGTGTCTATGTTGAGTCAATTTAGGATGCAGAAATGATATTTATCCTACCAGTATGCAGTATTCCCATATAGCTCAAATTACTCTGCCCAAAATACAAAAATTCTCTAAACTATTTCTCCCCTTAGGACAGATCAACCTTACATCAAACATGATATTCGGGAACTGCTGGTCTTCATATATGTTTATTTGTTCAACTGGACATGATAGAGATTTTACAAAGGGAAGGAGCATGAACTTCAGATAAAGCTCATTCCTGCATACCTTCCTCAGTAAGTTCCATGCATAAAACTTAGACTCATACTAGAAGTTCTTACAAATAGAGACAGGAGATGGTGTTCTTTTTTGTCCTATGTATATTATAAATTCTGTAATATAATAAACAAGTGAAATTTAATATCTGAACACATTTGACTTGCTTATGTAGAAAATTAGTAAGTGGTAGATAGAGTGACTCCCTATTTAATCTTTCATCATCACTGACAACCATTCCTCTGTTTTGTTATTTGTCCTGTGATATTGCTCCTTGAAAAACTACTTCATCCAAATTCCTTTGGCAACTGGCTTCTGCTCCGGCCCCACTAATGGGAAGATCTGGTAGGTAACAAAGGATAGGGTCTGAAAAAATCAAGGAATTTCGTTGCTTCTTATCTGTTTAGAGACCAAACGTGTATCCATACAATTACCCCTACTAGTATTGTTGAGGACTGTTCTAAAAAACCAACTCCATTCACACTCATCCCTTTGGTGTTGCAAATCATACTGCCATTTTGCTGCTGCTATTACTCACCTTTGAGTGCCCTTTCCCTTATACAAAAATATTGTCTCTCTTAAGGCCCTTTTACCTCAGCTCTATAGGATGAACCAGGATGAACCAGGTTTTTTATTTCTATAGGATATGAATGGTACAGTGAAAAACAGAGTATTTTTTTTTTACCCAGTACTACCAACTAAAATAAATCTTAACTCTCACCCTTTGTTTTATAGACAAGTATCTTATTTATTCTATTACTTACACTCTTTTATAAGAATTAAATATACATATACATATTATAACATGTAACTAATATGTATGTATATGTGTGTATTTATAATAATCACATAACCTTAGAATAAAATCACAGATACATATTTTGACAACAGCTTCATCCAAATAGTAATAGGTATTCATTCTCCTGCCACAGACGCTTGTTAACTTTAAATGTTCCCATGTAGTTCTTGCTACCAGAAGTTGGTACAACCATTATAAGCATGCAGTTTAAGCAGGTACATCTGCTTATACTACATATGGCAGGAACATTTGCACACATGTGACTTATTATCAAGACCATTTGCCTAAATCTTGTTATTCAACTCTAATCTAAAGAATCATCAGAAACAGTTTCTCTGCTTATTCGTGTGTGTGTATTGAGTACTTATAACACTGTAGGCAGTTAGTATTTGCTAAATTTTTAATCAAAGAATTTTCAATGAAAAATTAATTGCAAGCCAAAGATTATGCTTGGAAATAAAGGCTGCTGCAGAACAGAATGTTAAGTTTATAGTCTAACCCCTGTTTCATGCATTATATCAAATGCATGTGAGTGAATTCTACAGCATCACGTTTTCTAATCCTTTTCTCTTTAATTTTTATTGCAGAGTCAATCCTGTCAGCAGTGATTGGAGGGTTTTTACTAAATGGAAGGATCACGCTGCATCCTTGTAATTTAAATAGAGAACATGTAAAGCCTTCTCTGAGGCAGCTGCTTGCAAGTTCAAGACTAATGAGAAAAACAGCTGAGGAAATTCTCCCAGATGAGGTTATGTCCCTAAGTGATGGATTTTTCAGTGGAGCAATGTTCCAGCATGGTGATGGCCAGTAAGTTCCCAGGGAGTCATCCCTGACTCCTGGAATACATAAACAGCAGGATATATTCTTTACACAGTGTTGAACCACTAGTGAACCTCCAGAGAACCCTGTGATATCTTGATTTATCTGCTAGCTTTCCTGCTAAGAAATAGAGAGGATGAAAACAAATACGCAAGGTGTGGATTTCTATGGTTTGGTGATCACACAACCGTAATTCTGTAGTGTTTCCAGGGATCTGGGCAAATAGAAAGAGAAAGAAAATCGTAAACTTTGAAGGAGTCACTTGAAGAACATTTCAAAATGATCTAGGAGAAATAGAAAATAAGCTGTTGGTGTCCAGATATATTCAGTGGAAAATCATGCAGAGTCAGGTTTGGGAAGATGAAATGAATGCATCCCTCTGTTTGTACTGGACTCTCAAAGTAGCAACCACTTTGCCATTTGGAAAAAGGAGAAAGAAACCTTGCCAAAGCAGCAGAGTGCTAAGCCTTTATGTATGCATTTTGTATCCTTTAAGGATTTAGCATTAAGAGTACATAGCAATGCTCTGTTCTCTAGAAGCTGAATGTTCTCCCATTGCTGTGGTGTTAACCAGTAAACTGCTAATGAGCCTTCCCTTGCAGCCATAAAGGCTCCGGCATCTCTCCATTCTGAAATGCAAACTGTCCAGGCTGAGAGTTCCTCCGTCATTCCCGTCCCCCCAAATTCTGCCTGAAAACAATTTCTCCTGGTGAATCCAGAGGCCCCATATCTACCACTCTAATCAACAAAACTTCTCCTACACCAAGCACCACTATCATGTAATTATGTAAAGACTAGGGCACCATGAAAGGGGGAAAATGGAGTTGACAACCAGAGAGTATACAATCTCACTTAGAATGCAGAGAAAACTAAGGTGAGGAAGGAACTAAATGACAAAGGCTGGGAAGGGGGTGGGCAAACCATAAACACTGGGAGCTCAGGTACACAGATATAGACACTCAAAGTAGATGACAAGACGGAAGAGCAGAGGGGCCTAAGTAGGTGACTTTGTGATTGTTGTCCTTTGCAAGATCACCTTCACTGTACAGTCTTCTAGCTACTACAGGGCATGCAAAAGCAAAAATGATGATCAGACAGGACACCAGGGGCAAATGTCTATGAACTAAATCAGAATTTTGTGTTTTACCTGTTTGAAGACAATTCTGAAATATTTTGGAGCACTCTAGAATATTTCTGTGTTAAGGAGATATGTCTCCTGAGTCTGTTTATAGAGTTAGTTGTTATTTTTACTGTTATTATTATTATTGGTCATTAAATTATTATCAACTCTGTGGATGCCTTGGCATTTATTAGTGCCAGTACTGTTCAAAAATTTCTGCTTAAACTATAGAGGTTTACAAAGATCTATAGCAGAACGTCTTAAAAAGGCTACCATTTCCTCTAGTTCAGTGGTTCTTAACCTGTGGGTCATGACCTCACTGGGAAATCTCTATGTCCAAAGAAAACATTAAGTTTCATAACAGTAGCAAAATTATTGCTATAAAGTAGAAACAAAAATAATTTTGTTTGGAGTTACTACAACATGAGGAACTGGATTAAATGCTCACAGCATTATGAAGGGTGAGAACCATGACTCTAGTTATAGCAAGATGACAAGATGGTAGAGATGGTGCTAAAGAAGCTGTACCAGAGAAAGGCCTTAGATAAAGAAAAATATGTTTTCTTTTGAAATTAGTAATAAATTACTATAAGGAAATTCAACCATGGTAAAAAAAAATTGACTTACTATTTAATTAATAGGATCTAAATGGTAACAGAACTATTCTGCAAAAAATAATCAGAACCATGAAATAGACTCAACCTAAAGATGCTGAGCATACAGGAACAAGAATATCCATTTATTCATACTCATGAGTCAAAGAAACAGCCATACTGTTGATGATGGTTAGGGGATATGGAAGTGTAGAATCTTCCTGAAATTATCTTGAGAAATGCTTTAAGGAAATAGCTACCTATTTGGTCTTTGGTAACGTTGCTGTAGCCATGTTTGATGAGGAGTGGTGGTATGTTAGTCTATTTTTAAGGGCAAATATATTGAGAATGATGTTCCAGTTTCACACAACATTGGAAGTCTCAAGAAGAAAGTAACTGCTTTGTAGTTCATGGGATTTCGAGCCACATGCAAAAATGTATCATATATTTCCATTAAAATATAGTTTGTGACAAACGTCACACTTAAATATTTAATTGAACTAATGGCACAAAACACCACTATCATACTCTGTTAAAGTAACCTCTGCTTAAGGAGAAAGGTCCACTAGGTCCCTGAGCATCCACAATTAGTGTTCCTTATTTGTCTCCAGGACCCAGGCCTCTTTCTCAGGATTGAACAACAGTGAGTTCACGTCATATTCCCCCCCTCTAACAGACAGAGTAGGCTTGCCCTCTGATGACTCCTACAGCAAGCTTGGCACCCCTTGCCTCTCATCCACCTACATTTGCACACAGGCATCACTAGGTCTCCTGTCGTTGGCATGTAAATCTTAGGAAAAATGCCCCTTGTTTTGCTCTAAGTTATAAAGTCTTCTGTGGTACTTTGAATATGCTTGGCCCAGGGAATGGCACTACTAAAAAGTGTGGCCTTGTTGGTGTAGGTGTGGCCTTTTTGTAAGAAGCATGGCACAGTGGGGGTGGGCTTTGAGATCCTCCTCCTAGCTGCTGGAAAACAGTTTGCTTGTGACTTCCTTTGGATGAAAATGTAGAACTCTAAACTCTTCCAGCACCATGCCTGCCTGGAAATTGCCGTTTTTCTTGTCATGATGATACTGGATTGAACCTAAGAACCTATAAGCCAGCCCCAATTAAATGATATCCTTCATAAGAGTTGCCTTGGTCAAGGTTCCTGTTCAAAGCAATGTAAACTCTAACTAAGACATCCTCTGTCTATACAGTGCTCTACAAGTTACTGGTATCCATAATATGATAATCAGTCAAGAATTTTGATTTCTATTAGGATAAAATCCAGGATCCTCCCTAGACCTCACAGGTTAGTTGGGAATTTGAAACCCAGGTTCCCTTTTGGTTTGTTCTTCTCCTTCTAAAAATCTAAAAATCATTAGGAACAGAAAGAACTTACTTTAACTCCCAAGATTATGTTAACCTTTCTCTGCATCCCATCTGGTTACTAAAGTGTTGGACATGATGGTATTGAGTGAGAACAGCAGACTACCATTCTGGGAGGAATACATTCTGGCCTTCACATCGCACACATTTTAAGATAGCATCGGAGGTTAGACAAGAGAGATATAAGGCTAATTAACTCTTCCACTCATCAAGTCTTACCTCAATATGGAAATAGCTTTCCTATTAGGCACTGGCTCTGCTTGGTGAGTGACAGCTGAATCAAGTGCTGGGAACAAAGATAATCAACTCTATATTGCATCTCATCTTCAGAGAACATTGCCAGATCAGCAGATGCAGCAGGCTTACAAAGAATGTGGTTTAGAGAGGGTGGGTAATTTGGATATGGACTCTCTGATCTATCCTCAGCCAGGCTTCTGAGGCCTGTATTGTTATGCCCCACCTGCGTGAGTCCTATTCTCTGCAAGTTTTGGGAAGTTCTTCTGTATGCTACCATCAGGACACCCACCAGCATATCCAAGAGGAGTTAGTTTAAATAACTCAAAAAGTATAAGAAGCAAACCATATAGACATCATCACATGACATGAAAGTTCTCTTGCAGTTGTATAATGAAATCTGGAAGTTTCTAAGGCTTGCTTTATTCTTCCATGTCAAAGAGTAGAGCCAGTTCCATGGTGACATGACACACTGGCTTAAAGAGTCCACTAGACAGTTAAAGTAATTACTTTCAGCAGTTTTGAATTATTTTCCTCTTTCACAGAGTTGTAGTTAGCTTGTCCAAGGTCCATTGAGTGAGTGATGGGTGATGGGTATTTACATGACAGTGGGTATTCTTTCGTAGCAAATATGAACTGTCATCCCTCGGGTATGGTGGAAAGACTCTGGCTATAGCTGAGAAGTAGATTAGAAATGTCTATCCAAAACAGATCTTAGAGGGGTGGCCACAGTTATTAGTAAGGACTGAGATAATCAGACTAAAAGGTGACATACCAGAAGGCATACATCTTTTGGAACCCACAGCATCAGGACAAGATACCATGCTTCCATATGTTAACACAGTGTCCCTTTCTACACATGGTTCCCTTGTTTCCTTTGGTTCTTTGCTCTTCACTGTCATTCATTTGCTTATCTTTTCAGACCTTTCTTTTGTTCTTTTGAATCTTGTTTTCCTCAGCACATTGCCATGTTTCTTCTCCCAGCATGTCCACCTATTGTCCAAGTGATGTAAACTTTTTGCTAGTTTGGATATCAATGTCTGTGTTTGTCATAACTTCTCTGGAAGTCCAGATCTGTCTAATGAGTAAGGTAAAAATGGTCCTCTCACTTTTCTTTGCCTTCTAAACATTTTCTGACTTTCCACAACACGCCAAGCTTTGTACTGCAGCTGAACCCAGGTGGAGCCCAAAGGCATCACTCCGAAATACAGTTTGCATAACTTCATTAATAGTCATTTTCAAATATGACTTTTGAATAATAGAGTTTTTTGAGAACAGTGCAGTATCCCAGATGTCCTGAGGCAGATAATATAAGACATACTTGTTTAAAGCCACTGAGAAATACACTAAAGTGGGTCCCCCATATCATTCAAGCTGTGATGATGACCGTAGGAGCTTGTATTGCCTCACTAGCTTGTGCAGCTCAAAGTTCACCAAATCCTGGCTCAGAGCTCTCCAGCAGTTTTTATCCCAGAAGTTAATACTATATTCTTAGAGTTCGTCTGCCAAGTGTTGCAGCTACTTTATCACATTTATCCTGTTGCCTAGATGTGCTGCCTCTGGACCAGATGGAACTCTGCCAGAGTGGAAATAAAGGTCTTCTTCTCCCAGGAAGCTTCTCTGAGTTTCCCAAGGAAAAGATGTCTCTCCTTCATCCTTGGCTCCTCTCCAGGCTCTTGCTTCTCAAATCAGCAGGTACTTGTGTGATTGCATTCTTAAGTTTCTGTCTTCACCAGTAAAAAACAAGACTGATGCATCTCTGAGCTCTCACATGATTTACAGTAAATCTTCCTTTGAGAGTAAATAGGTGAACAAACAAAAGGTTAGCAAAGAATATCTTCAACTTACTTGCTAAAGAATAAAAAATGTAAATAAATACCATGAGAAATCTTGAATGCATTTGTATAGTACCTTCTGGCTTATACTTCACTTAGGGGACTTGTTCTGTGATAACAGCAAATGGACAGAATATTTGTAATAGGATGGTTTATTTCTCTAGGAATGATGCTTTTAGCAGTTTGAGAAGTCTAGAGCAAACTTGTAACAGTGCCCTCTCTCCCTCTACTCAGGACCTTGTCCCCACAACATTGCCCTGTAGATGCTGAGAATGGCCTCTGCTGTGCAATGTGGTCACATTGGTCAGCTTATGCACCCAGAGTGGACCCCTTAAGAGCAATGCTAGTCCCCTGCCAGGTGACAAAGGCACCATCATTGTCTGTGTTTTGTACTGGACAAACCAAGTTGAAAACACCCCTGCTGCCGTATCTGACTCTTTTCAATCACAGAACACTCAGAATTCCAGGTCCAGGCCTTGGTATAGGAGAAGCTGTACCATCTACTATGCACACCTCACCCAAGCCAAATGATGCCACAGTGTAAGAGCTTCCACACCTTCAAATATCCACATACACCAAACCAGTCAATACCATAACACCTTAAGTACCTTCCACTGTCCACATTCAACCCAAACCAGGAAATGGACAATGACAAGTGCAGGGGGCACACAGTTATGGACACTTGGAGACATGTAGAAAAAAGACAAAGAATGTTTATATTTTTGATCTCAAAATCTAATTAAAAGTGATTTTAAGGAACTAATTAGTTTGATGCAGTAGCACACACCTGTGTTCCCAATACTCAAGAGAGATTTTTCAGATCAACTTAGGCTATGCAGCAAGACCATGTTTCACAGAAAAACACACATACATACTCACAAGCATACACAAAACCATATGCATGCATGCATGCATGTGCATATACAGAGAATGGAAGATAGATGGGAAATAAGAGGATTAGGCCAATCAGAAAAGTGTTTGCTCTTCAAGCATGAGGACCTAAATTCAATTCCCAGAACTTCTGTAAAGAAAAGAAAAAGGTATGAAATGTGTTTGTAATCTCAAAGTTGGGGCAGTAGATAGAGCTAGATCCTTGAGGTACACTCACCAGCCAGTCTAGTCTATCTGGTGAGCTCCAGGCCAGCAATAGTCCCTATCTCAAAAGCAAGGTGGATGGCTCCTGAAGAATAGCGTTCTAGCTGGATCTCTAACCTCTATATGTGCATGCACTTGTGTCTGCTCATGCACAAACACAAATATATTTATATATTCCAATCTATGTAAATATATACAGTTACAGAAGACCCTGTTGAAGGTCAGGTGAAGGATGTTTCACCTCTGCGGGCAACACAGGAACCTTCACTTGGAATTGGCTCTCAAAGTTTACTGCTCAGAGACCATTTCTTTCTGCTTAGCAACCTATCTGTAATTGTAAAGAAATCAGCTTGTCATTCCTGAAAAAGAGTGGATTAGAATAGAAATGTTCTTTGGGGAACTTGTCAAATTGGCTAACAATAGGATACTCTTATGGGAGGAGTGGGGCCACTGGGTGTTCCTAAGAAGAGTACATATCATCCCTTCTTCATTATTCAGTATTTAAAAATCATTAAACAAACAACATTAAACATTGTCATTACAACTTGATTTCTTACTTTTCTCAAGGTAGAAGTATATTGTAAACATTGGACTATGACTTTCTTTCCTTAGTTTGTGAGGGGTAGTTGATATTAATAAATATCTTACCGTAGCATCATCTATTAATTAACATTTATGGATCACAACCTGGTCATTGGACATGGCTATGATCTAGGCCCCTTTCCTGCTGGCCTATTAACAATTAACTCTTGCTGGATACTGTGGTTGTATTTTGATGCCTTTCTATATTGTTAATAAAATAACCTTGCAACCAAATTTCAATATGCTATTAGTATTAAACTGGTTTTATTGTTTTGTTGACTTAAATTGCCTGAACAGAAACACAGTGAAGCCTCCATTAGTCAACCTGCTTCCAATCAACTTCTATCAATTTCTCTGTCTCTATTTCTCCATCTCTGTCTCTCTCTGTTTCTCTCTGTCTCTGTCTCTCTATCCCTGTCTCTCTATCTCTGTCTCTCTGCCCCCCTCCCTCTCTCCCTCCCTTCTCTCTCTTTCTCTCTCTCCTCACCCCCATCACGGTGATTGAATCCAGAATATGTAGTACTACCTCTAAGCTCCAGTCCCCAGCTTTTTTGATCGTTTGGTTTAGTTTTGTGTTTTGTTTTATACTGAGCTAGGGCTTCACTAAGTTTCTCAAGCCATCTTTGAATCCTCACTGTAGACATGGATCCACATCCTCCAGAAATTCCTCCTTCATTCTCCCATGACTTTAGGACTCCACAAGGAGGCTTGGCTTTCCAGCCAGCATTTAAAGTTTATGATTCCTTCCCAGAGGCCACAGTGCTCGTTCAGGCTGTTATCTGAGCTGCAGACATCTACTCCAAGTGGGTACAATCATTTGATCTGCGTGAAGCACAACTACCCTTATTTATGGCAGTTGGTATTTATTTAGTAATTTCCACTATCATAAAACTAATTGTTTTATATAAAAACATATTTGCCAAGGACAAAATACAAAGAACAAGAAAGCATACCAGGATTCCAAACTGAGCTGAGTTGATCCCTGAGAATACAAAGGTAAACTAGGTTATCCAGCTATGGTTCCATTCTGTTGTATCTCACAGGAATTTACCTGGAAACAGGTGACTCACTTGATTCTTCCAAACCCCAATCACGGAGCAGAAGAAAAACCTTTGCATTGTGCCCTGATGCTAGTAAAGGTTGCTACCTGTTGGTTCCCATTGATTAGTATTGAACCACATGCTCATATCCTAAATTTGGTTCTTCTGATCATGGACTACCGGGCAGCACCGCCATCTTTGGCTCTGCATTCACACCATTCATGAAGTGTGGCTGCTACTTAGCAGGTTTGGGGGCAGGCCTTCCTAACACATTCCTTTGTTCACATTATAACACATTGAATTAGAAAAAAAATGTGTGTACAGATTCAACAATAGTCTGAGTGAACAGTTACATACAGAACTTTTCTACAAAAATTCCAGGTCAGAGGTTAGCCAATATTTATTGTCTACAACCTCCTGTCTTCTGTAGGCAAGCCAAGCCCCAGCTCCTCCTTCTAACCACTCTGCTACACAGTCAGCTCCTTCTAAAGGCTTCTCTTTGGCTTAAGACTCCATAAGGTCAGACAAGCAGAGTTCCTAAGGCCCCACCCTGCCTGACCCAGAACTGCCCTTACCTCTGTGGAAGGCCTTCTTTCTAAAGGAGCATCATGAGCAGAAGCTCAGCTTCCAGACTGGCTCTCTCCCCTGCCTGAGGTAATATCTACAAATTAGGCTTAGTGGGTGTTTGTCATCCAGCATCTCTGAATGAGGGAGACGTCATAAGAGGCCTAATCACTGCAATTATTGTGTAGAAAAACTATCTCCCACATCCTTGTTGCATAGAAAAGACAAGGATGTTTTCATGGGAGGAACATTTAAAATACACTGTTTTGAGAGAAAATTACTCCCTGTGTAACCTAGGCTGGCCTCAAAGCTCTATTCCATTGCCTTGGCCTCCTGAGTACTGGTATTACTGATGTGTGCTATCATGCTTTTCTTAATGTATTTTCAGAAAAGGGATGGGCTTTGAAATTTTCCTTTACATTTCTGGATTGTTGCTATTCTGCTTGCAAACTGAACTGGGAAAGGTGAATTAAAGACACTCATCTTAGTTCTTACTCCCATTTGGTTAGAAATTCATTTTATTCTCCTTGAATTTTCCTGTACCAATTTGTTTGCCTGAGACACAAAAGTTCAAAACATAGAATTGTGAGTGCACAGCTACAGATCTAAATGTTGGGAAAACACGGGACTGGAGAGATAGCTTAGTGCTTAAGAGCACTGGCTGCTCTTGTAGAAGACCCAGCTTTCGATACCCAGCACACACAAGATAACTCACACACATCTATAACCCAAGTTCCAGGGGATCTGCTACCCTCTTCTAGCTTCTGCTATGGGCACCAGGAATGTACATGGTACACATACATACACACATAAGCACACACACACACACACAAATACACACACACACATACACACACACACACACACACACACCCTACAAAAGTAACGAAATGAAGATAGAAACAAATCATTTTTCTTTAACACCCTTCTGCTCTGTAGCCTAGTGTCAGTGGCTTCTGTCCCTTTAAATGTCCTGACACTCTGGAACTGAGAGATTCAGGAGAAATACATGTTCTAAACTCAGGACACAATGATGCAGGTTACCTTTTATTTAGATGGATAGAAAGACTCTTGATATAGAACCATATTTAAACAGCCAAATGTGTAAAAAAAAAAACAGCTGTGCTCCACAGCCATGCAGCCATGCAGCCATGCAGCCATGCAGCCATGCAGCCATGCAGCCATGCAGCCATGCAGCCATGAAGCCATGCAGCCATGAAGCCATGCAGCCATGAAGCCATGCTATTAAGGTGGTCTTAAGGTGGTGCTTCTGGGCTCTGTGCACAAGTTCATCCCCCATTCTCTGTGCTAAATGCTGGAGAGGATAGTCATGTAAAAGAAGAGGAAGGAGGAAAAACACCACTGCGGAAACTGTGAAGGACGACACTTCCAGTCAGGAAGTATGAGAGATATAAATTAAAGAATAAGAACCAAAATGGTTATTGATGATTGTAAAGGAAAAAGAGAGAAAATATGTGAAACTAAGAAAGTAGTATAAAGAAGCAAGAGTGGGAGAAGACTGCATCTTCTGAGGACAAGGTAAGGGATGAGCAAATGTGTTACAGTAGGAAGAAATAAAGCAAAGGCCAAGACCTGAGAGATCACGGTGCTAAGGACAGAGGGAGGTGCATGATGATCCCAGAAAGCAGAAATAACTAGTACTGTTTGACATGGCTGTTGCATACCAAAGACCCCAATGCTCCAGACCCATAGAAGTGTCAACCCTTCTCCTGAGGCTCAAAGGGATAGCAAAGCCTTTCTTTGGTCCAAGTGCAAATGCAAATGATAGTCTATGCAAGTCCAAGTGTTTAGGAACAACTGAGTAGTGCATGCTCTTTTGTATATAAAGATTGTGATGAGAGTTTCATGTACCAAGATAACGTGGGATCTCTGTCCATGTCAGGCTCCTCGACTTCATCATGACCTCAGAGTTCCTTTTTGCCATGTTAAGTGACATATTCACAGAGTCAGGAAATGATGGAGTCACTACCTTATCTACCCAAGTACATAGACAAGAAGCCATAGAGCATTAGCTAGATAAGAAATCGAGGTTATTTGGATCTGTATATGTGCCATGAAGATAGACATGAGGCATTTAGCAGGCAAAGAAGACAGAACTTCAAAATTGTCTAGATGTGGGCTGACAACATGGCTCAGCACTAAATGTGTGTGCTGTGCAGGCCTGACAACTTACATTGATTCTGATAATGCCTGGAAGAAGTCGGTCAGTTACACAAAGTTGTTCAGAAGCCTCTCCATGCCCTGTATATGCATGCCCTGCCTGCAACCTATATATCTACACATGCACCTCAAATAATTGTTTTAAATTAAAAGCAAGTTGTGAAAAGTAAGATCAATATGTGTCAGAGATGATGCTCATGACATCACTGGATTGCACTGTGACCTAGCAGAAGTACTGTGATTCTCAGAAGAGATGAAACTTTGAGAAGAAAGTTCATAAAGTTGATTTTGGCCTGAACAGCACCACAGCCTGCAGTCACTCAAGAAGACATGTGGATTGGTATTTAGATATATGAAAACAACATTTTAAAGAGCTGTAGTAAATAGCCGTGGAATAGGGTTTTGAATGGCTATTGATGGAACACAGAGCAAACACAGAACTCAAGTGAGAAAAGAAAAAGATGACCAAAGCATAGATCGACCTCTTTAGCAGGTGACAAATAGAATGTTTATATCAGCCAGCTACCAGGGAGGCTTGTAGACCTGCTTTTCTCTTTCACTTTATAATAAAACAAGTTAGAAAGAAGGAAGAAAGTCCAGAAACAAGGAGGGTTATAATAGTTACATCCCTCTAGACCAGGTTCTGCCTGTCCCTTTGGCTGTATAATGTCATAATGCTCTTGCAGCATGCCATCCTCCACAGACACGAGCCAGTAGTCTGCTAGGCTGAGTCAGGGTGAAGAGATCTCTGAGGTGGGAATTCTCATACACATTGCTGGAGTTCAAGCCAGAGACTTGAGCTAACTGCTGTCACTACACGGTCTCCCAAATTTCTTTGGGAGACCCTAGGGAAACAAGAATGAAAAAGGGAAAGGAGGATACAGGAGGTCTACATGTGTCCCAGCTAAGTTCGGCTGCTCTGGGCTCTGGGAAAGGAAACAGGTCTTGGGACCATGTCAAGTCCCAAAGGAATTAGGATGAGCTAGGAAGAGGGGCTGGCAATGGCCCAGATATAGTTTTCAGTCCTTCTTTCTCACAAACCTGTGATCTTTGTGAAGATCACCTTGCAAATGTATGGCTGTTGCTTTTGCCTACAGTCACCCAGAGAACACAAATTTAGTATCTTGCCAGCCATAATGGTATTTTGCTTTACTTCTGATGGGGAAACATTTCCTCTCCAGAGATGCCAAGTTTCTATTACGATCTTGTTACTGATTTGCTTGAGGGAAGTGGAAATTGACTGGGTGTGAGGAGTGTGGGACCTAATGATCCCATTAACCACCCTTAGGCTCTGGGACCTGAACTATTGGCATTTTCTTATCCTTATGGATAGTAAATATACAGCTTTTGCTTTGAATAAACTGCAACAAATGTATACACTTTCACATGTTTCACTAAAGACGTGTCTCTCTGGAAGCACAAAACAAGTAATTTCCAAGAAAAGTAAAAATGTGGCAACCCAAGTGGCTTCTCTAATGCTGGGGGATGGAACTCTGGTCTACAGGTGCCTGTGGCCTTTAAATGGAGCTCTTCACAATCAGGGTGCTTCTCAGCACCCGGGAGCTGGAGCCTCTCACACTGACAATCAATCACCACCTGCTGCAACTATTGTGCATAGGACTGTTGAGAACTGGCAGCCTCTAATGAGAAATTAAAGAGACATTTCTTTTGAGTAAATTCTATCTTCTTTTTGTCCTAAAACATTGTGCAATGTCTATGATTGCTGGAGTTCCTGTCCCACCCCACCCCCCATGCTGTTCTCATTTGTTCTCTAAGCAGCATTTCCATAAGCATTCACACTCAAGTCAGCACTGTGCTCTGGTAGCACAATGATGCATATGGTTCTGGAAATATTACTTTAACTCCATCATATACAAAGAAAGAAAGAGGAAAACTATTGTGGTTTTAATGATAAAAGCACATATAAGGATTGAGAAATAAATGAAGCACCTGGAGGAGGACACAACTCTGTTTGTGCCAGAGAAAAGGTCAAAAAATTAAAAGAGGAAACAGCATTCTTTTTCTCCAGTAAAACAGCTCCTAGAAAGCAAAAGAAGAATATTTACAGACATAGAAAACACGCAGTGCTACACCAAATCATCTGAGGTCAGAGTTTGCTGGCCTCCATGGAGATGGTGCTGGGCGGTGAAGCTGAGGGTATTTTGCAAGCAGCTCATGAATGGATATGCACCGGGGTCAACAATGACTAATACAGGGGCCTATTGTGATTAAGATGGGGTGAAGGAAGCCAGTCTGGTATACAAGGAGGGCAATAGAAAAGGCAGTGCTGATATCTCGAATTCCAATCAGAGATTCCAGTCTCAGCAAGCAGGAGATGATGAAGGTAATATCAGGCAAGCTGTCTTCTAAGATACGGACTTCAGCTATGCCCTGTTTTAGACCCTCTATGTCTGCTCCTGAGGTCTAGAGGGTAAGCAAAATGGCATCTAGCCCTCATTTGACCTCCCCACCCCTACCCATGGTTGTTTCTCACCACCAAGCCAATCTTCAGCTCAGGAAACTTATCAACAGATACTCAAGCACTGAATTTCTTCACCTTCCTGTGTACTTTCAGGACCATGTCTCTGTTAGCATGGTGCTGTTTTCTGTAACAAGTGTCCACATCAACTCAGCTGGCACCTTTTATATCGAGCTTTATCCTGCTTTTTCTGGACATTTTAATTGCTGCTTTATGCTGCTGACTCACCCTCCCTGGTAGAAAAGACCACAGAAGACATAAGAGACATGACTTACTTTGAGAAGAAAATCAATAGTCACTCACCATCCACCATTTCTATAAATGTCTAGTGATCATATATTCAGTGACAGTCATCAGAAGTAAAAATGAGAAGGGAAATACACTCAAACACACACACACACACACACACACAGAGAGAGAGAGAGAGAGAGAGAGAGAGAGAGAGAGAGAGAGAGAGAGAGAGAGAGACAGAGACAGAGAGACAGAGAGAGAGAACATTGTCGTTGGCCAAATGAAACTTGCAATTGAGTGGAGGAGGAGACATTTTTGAAAACTTTTTACAAATTTTAAAAACACTAAAAATACTGATATTTTCATAAGTGCGGTCTTGCTCGAGGTATCACAATGAAATATGAAGAATTGATTATTCAAAGCACTATGAACAGTTTTAAAGAATGTACCCCTTAGACTGACTTATGAACTTAAGTAGAAAGCTAGGCAGCTTTCTTATATTATAACACACCCTAAAATAGCCAATTTATAAAGAGAAAAGGTTCAGGCTGGTTTAGGCTTTTAGATGTTTCAGTCAAAATTAGATTCCCTGTTGCTTTGAGCCTGTGGGAGCATATCAGGTTGAAGCAGGCAGTGGAGAAAAGTGCTCATCTCATAGCTGAGAAGCAGGAGAAACTGAGTGAGCAGATGGGCCTGGAGTTTCTCAACACCTTTCTGGAGCACAGCATAATGGCCTGAAGACATCATAGCACATCCCATTTTTTAAAGTTTCTCTAACTTCCAAATACCTAAAACTGGGATCTAAGCCTTCACTAAATGAAGCTTTCAGGGACATTCAACTGAGCAATAGTGAGAACTTATTTTGGTCAATGAGAGGAAGAAGAGAGAAGGCCCAGTGCAAGGAGTCACAGGTACACACACATTCTGCATCTGGGTTATCTAAGCACAATGGAATAGTGGAACTCAAAGAGCTGAAGGGAGTGAGTAAATCGGGTACTTCAAGCTATGGTTTAAAATCTTTATTTCAGAAACATTGGTAAAGCAGTGAGATTTCATCAAGAGTGGAAATCTAGTGTTCACAGTTGAAGAAATGAGGCACATCATTCCATTAGTCAAAAGGATGTACAATCTGATGAAGAAAAAGCTGATAAGATATGAGTACTATGTGATAAAACTACAATGTGAGACAGAAATAGTGGAATGATTGTGAAAGAAGAGAGAAAAGGGAGCACTAACAAGACACACTACAGACAATTCCAAGGATTCTACCCAAAATGGATTCTCCAAAATGTGGGAAGCAGCAGATGTTAAGGAACCCTGCAAGAGCAAATCCTGTTTCCAGAAGGTAGGTGGCTGTGTCCCTAGCATGCTTCATAGAAGGTGATGAATGGGTTTGATGAGACATGAGTTGAGAGCCAAATGGGTGCCGAGTCTCATCTGCAGCTCCGCACCAAGGGCTGCCATGGGAAGAATGAGCCATGACCCATCAGCCGGCTGGGGGCAGAGACCTCAAAGACTATTGCTTGTAGATCAAAACCAAATAATCCGAGAACAGAGCTCTAAGAAATGAGGTTGCAAAGTCAGACCAGTTCACTGTATGGAAATAGAAAGTGGCTAAAAATGAATGTAAGAGTCCAAACAAGTCAGGAAAGTATAGAACCATGGATACAATGATCAGCAGTACATCACCAGAAAGGTGAGCACACAGGAGTGATCAGGCACTGATCAGACTTAGGAACATGGAGTTGTCAGTATTGGTCATTGACCAACAGGAAAATCTTGGAGACACAAAGAGAGGTGCATTCAGAGTAGAGCAGGTGAAGGATGAAGCAGAAAATGTGGACCTAGAGATCACAAGGCAGAATATCTGTGAGACTCTAGTTTCCAAAGAAGGAAGGGCACTGGTCCCATCATAGAATAGGATTTGCTGAGAGGTTCTAGACATGGGATTTAAGCAATTAATTTTGCCAAGGTTTTTAGATTTAGTTCAGCCAACTGTTTCCTTTAAACAGTTATATATGTTAAGAAGAAGAAGAAGAAGAAGAAGAAGAAGAAGAAGAAGAAGAAGAAGAAGAAGAAGAAGAAGAAGAAGAAGAAGAGGAGGAGGAGGAGGAGGAGGAGGAGGAGGAGGAGGAGGAGGAGGAGGAGGAGGAGGAGGAGGAGGAGGAGGAGGAGGAGGAGGAGGAGGAGGAGGAGGAGGAGGAGGAGGAGGAGGAGGAGGAGGAGGAGAAGGAGAAGGAGAAGGAGAAGGAGAAGGAGAAGGAGAAGGAGAAGGAGAAGGAGAAGGAGAAGGAGAAGGAGAAGGAGAAGGAGAAGGAGAAGGAGAAGGAGAAGGAGAAGGAGAAGGAGGAGAAGGAGAAGGAGAAGGAGAAGGAGAAGGAGAAGGAGAAGGAGAAGGAGAAGGTGGTCAGAAAAGCCTACATATAAAGTACTGGAATATAGGCATGTCTTTTAGGCATATATGAATTACACATAGTGCTGAGCCTGGTTCTTTCAAATATATCATGCAGTATAGCCATTTTACTTCCCATACCTTCCCTTTTTCTCCCTTGACCTCCACCACTTCTAATCTCCTTTTCCCCAGGTTTTTTGCTTTCACATATATGGGGGCGGGAACTCCCTTGGGAGTATACATTGTATTTGTATATATTTGTGTGTGTGTGTGTGCGCGCATGTGCATATATGTGCTCATATGTGTGAGTCTCCCCCTCTCTTGGATCATTGGCCAATACCATCCCATGAACGTAGTAAAGGCTGGGATGGGGATGGGGCTAGTTCGGAATTCCTGTATGTATGTACAGTGAATGACCATACTGGGACAAGCTATCAGGAAGCAGATCAACTTTACTAAGGATGATTCAAAGCTAATAAAGTTTGGGGGTGGGAGCTAAGGGTAGGAACATCCAGGATGAAGAAAGATCATTGGCTGAAGGATTAGGGTCCTGAAATGCCTCTGTAGCATGGGGAAGCATTTCAGGAAACTCAGGTGCTGGCTGAACAGATTTCTATCAGCAGAAAGAGAATTGATCCTGTAATCTAATTAATGCTATGGGACATTCCTCATATAGAGGCAGGTATGGCCTTAGAACTGCTCAGACAAGACCAGAAAGGAGAAACCTAGCTACTGGATGAAGTGTCCCATATTGTGAAAGCTTAGAGGCTATGCAATCATGATGGACCTTAATTAGCAGAGTTTTCCCACATTTATGTGGGAAGCCTAGAGTCACGAGTGAGAGAATATCTAGTCACTGTCTTCCTGAGCCTGGCTTATTCCATTTAATATGATGATCTCAAATTTCACACATTTTTCTGCCAATAACATAGATTTTTTTAAGAATAAATAAAATTCCATTTTGCAATATACCATATTTTTTTTCCATTCAATTGTTCTAACCAACCTGGGCTGATTCCATGACCTGGGTACTCTGGATAGCACTGCAGTAAACATGGCTGTGCCATCAGTCTTTTGTGAAACCAACCAAGAGCAAATAATTGAGGAAAATGCTTCTTTGTTCAGCTTATGGACGTCCTTCCCAACAGGCGTCATTTATCCATGAGAGGTCGCCATAGGAATTTTCACTATGAGACAATGACAGGGCTATTTATTTAGTCCAAATGGAAATCTCTATCTCTATAAAATATTCTCCTTATCTACTACACTAAATTTCACAATAATGCCTACAAACAAAAGTGGCTTCTACTCTAAAGATATGAATACACAGCTTTAATCCTGAAAATATTTCTGTAACCTAGACAACCACAAAACTTGGTCTTACTCAACAAGTACAAACTCAATTTATTCCACTAAAATATAAAATGATACTAAGGCTTGTTTGCATTCCTATAGAAGAAATTGCTAGTTGTCTATATAATATAAACTAGCTTATGTGAGTTAGAACCTCCATTTCACCCTAGGGTGGTCAGAAGCCTAGCTGACAACTGCCCTGTACAAATATCCTTGCAGCTAATTATGGGCAAATGAATATTTCTGGGTAATGAAGAAAGGTTAGACTGATTGAGGCTCTTAAGATAGCTATGCTTTGGGGCCCTTATTCCAATCTCTCTCTCTCCTTTCCCCTTCCCTTTTGCTGTTTCTCTTTCTTCTCCCTTTCGCTTCTCTTCACATAGACCGTTTCTCCTCTATACTTTTACTACTGAAATAGCAAAAGCTCTAGCAGCCATCTTGGAATGCAATAAAGTTCTTAAGAGATACACATTCTCAGTTTATTACAATCTCCTGGAGCCATAGGCAAACAGCCATTGCCCATCAAATATTGTTGGTATGCTCTCATTCTCTTTTAATATTAAATACCACTTCCTTCACTCTCCATCTCAGAGACCCATCAAGTATCACAGTCAGTGCCCAGACAAACAAACTGGATCACTCTATGGCCCACATGGGGCAGCATTCATCCTGTATGACATCACCTTGTCATCTCATCTGTTCAAAAACTCAAGGATGGAGTTACAGCTTTTTTATCTCCTTCTCTGTCAGCGCCATGTTTGCTGTCCCTCCATCTGCTTATGGACAGAGATTTTGTTTTTGTTTTTTTTGTTTGATAAATATGATTTAAAGGAATAAATGAATATGGTTGTGTAAAGTTGTGATTGCATAAAAAGACTCTGAATCTTTCAAGCATAAAACTAAGTTATACCAAAAGAGATATTTGAAAATGTAAGTTATCCTTCCCCCAGGTTTGGGTGAGCAAATGTGTAACTAAGAATAACTCAAGCTATTCTCAAGAACACTAATAAATATATGTGCTTTTGAAATACTTTAAGATCATCAGTTACGTTTCTTTTCAATTTTATATTCAATAAACAAAAACTATAACTTTAAGCCATCAAGTATTAATATATATTTCACTGAATATTTAAAATTATTTTATATGTGGACTTTAATATAGGATTAGTGAAGCTAAGGCATATAGTAAGGGCAACATTTCTGGAATTAGCATTTTAATCTCTGTCCTATAAAGTTTCTGCTCAGGATGATTTCCAGAGAAGATAGTTTGTTTAAAAGTCTCAGTTGTGTGCCCTTCAGCTCAAAAGTCTTAAGACAAGTGTTTAACTGCAAAGGCATAAAATATCTACATGACTTCTAAAGGTAATGGCATTTTCAACATTAGCATAAGATTTGACCTTTGTGTCCAGTCTTCTGGGATGTGCCACTTTAGCATGTTAGGTTTCTCTTTCTTCCTGCTTATTGTTCAAAGGCATACCTTGAAGCACAAACTTCAAGAATACAGCACTTCAAAGACAGAAAAGAACCCCTAAGAGCAGGACATCGCAGAGCACAACTCAATTAAATTTTAACCTTTCAAACTGTAAAAGATGTGGAGTTGCTCCATTTCCTCCTTACCCAAATTAAATTGGATCCCCAAAGACACAAATAAAGATGCAAGGAAGACACTGGCACAAACACAATGACTTTCAAGAACCAGGCTAAATTATAACACGTCTCATTTATTCACTGCAGTATAAATATATTCATATTTCACAATTTGTTATTTATTGATTCGACAATGGAAAAGAAATGAAATATATCTGAATAGGAAGAAAGGGAAATCATAAAGTAGTAAATTGAAATTTCTTCACCAAAAGCTGTAATTTATGAGATTGATACATGAAAATCAAAACCAGTGACATCAAAGTTCTCATGACAGGATCAATCATTATAGTTAAAATATCTTAGATATAAAGTATATCCAAAAATGCAGGTTTAAGGAAGTCCTAGTATAGAAAAAATAGCCCAATGGAGTTCTTTCTGCATAGCACAGCTTTTATTGCTCAGTGCTAATGCTGGCTAAGGCCAAACTCTGCAAGGAAATTAATGTGGTCCATCATCAAGATTTAGGAAAATGCTGTAAAAAAAATGTTCAGCAGTGTCTGACTGGAAATTCTGTTTAGTGGTAGACACTTTGATTTTACACATTTTATTAACTGTAAGCTGTTATTTATTATTTTAATAACCCTACTGGATCCCTATCATTGAGGGCAGCAATTCTGAGAGTGACTTTTTTTTTAGAGAACTTATGAAAAATACTTAAAGCTCAGTATTTAGTTACTATGTGCTATGTTTAGTCCTTCTAGGACTAGACTGCTGGGGGCCATTGGCTCCCAACACTGTCCATTTAGTTGCATGCAATTGTGCGTGTTTAAGCCTAGAGTGTTGGCCACAACCCAGGGACTTGAGATTCTATCCTTCAGAGATTGTGCCTGAGAACATGAGTTTCCACAAGGCTCTAGGTGAAGCTAATGCAACATGGGACTGTCAACAGCTCAAAACAACAGGCTTAGAATTTTCAGACAAGAAGTAATCATCCAAATTAACAACATAACCCACTTTTAGTTTCTTCTATAACTATATAAAATTAGTCGATGGGATTCTAAGAGGATTATAAATGACAAACATTTTCAATTTTGCTGATAGATTGACATAAAGCAGGAAGCCATATAGCAATATCTTCATATCACACCATATTGACACTTAGTTTTGGGGAAAGTTTGAATTTAAATTGCCAGGCATTTATTTAAAGATGTGAAAAACTCCAATTTGCTAAGGACTCGGTCTATGTAAAAGGAGGATGCAGTGTGCAGCTAGGGTGACATAGGATGGTCCTCTTGGTTCCTGCACTTCTTAGTTTGGACTCTTGTCTGTTCATTTCTGTGTTTGTCACAGATACCCTGTCACCCACCTGGATTGGCAATCAGCAGAAAAATAACTCAAAGAGTCTAAAATTGGAGAGTAACCTTTCAGTTGATTGGTTATTAATAAGCACAGAGTAACAAAGGAGAGAAGACATGACTGGCATTTCCTCCAGCTCTTCAGCTGTGCCCGTGTCTGGTCTCAGATGAGCTGTGATGGAGGCAGGCTTCCTCCTCTGGTGCCTAGATGCGTGAGTGATACAGATGCTGAGCATCTGTGGACAGTGGACCAACGGGAAAGGGTGAAGTTTGCAGCTGCTCAGTGGCAAAATTAACAAAGACCTGAAAGAAAAAGATGAAATAGTTACTGACTCACTTGATATTGACCATTATAAAGGGAGATGTCTCAGATACTGTCCAAACAGGCAAGAAGAGCTGGAGGCCTGCCACGTCTGATGAGACTATGTATTCTAGACATGGCTGAGAAGGTACATTCATGAAATCTCAACAATATTGTAGCCAAGGAAGACCTGAATTAGAACAACTCCAATTGATATATCAACATAATTGCTGACTCTCACATGGCTCCACCCCTAGATGAAGAACTATAGGCAATAATGACTGCTGAGGGAATAGAACCAGTCGGTCCCCAAAACTCCTTATTGGATGTTGGTTATCAAATGTTCAGCTCTAAAAACATAGACATACAAAGAAAACTTGATGGACTTAGCAGAATGTGTGTGTGTGTGTGTGTGTGTGTGTGTGTGTGTGAGTGTATGCCCATGCATGAGCTCATGTGCTTATTCATTGTAATAATAATAATGTGCTTGAGAGGAAGCATAAAGAAGTACATGCATGTGGTTGAAGGAAAAAATTGAAGAAAGGAGGAATGAAGTAATTATATTTTACTTACAAATTAAATAATTTTTTAGAAAGGTAGACATCATACTTTTATACCACCCTTTCCTTTATTACCACACAAACAAACACACACACACACAGAGAGAGAGAGAGAGAGAAGAAAGAAGAAAGAGAGAGAGAGAGAGAAGAGAAGAGAAGAGAAGAGAAGAGAAGAGAAGAGAAGAGAAGAGAAGAGAAGAGAAGAGAAGAGAAGAGAAGAGAAGAGAAGAGAAGAGAGAGAAATCCTCTGAACAGTCAGCTCTCAAAATAAGGACTAGAGTCACCTGCAAAGTCTTAATACTTAAATTCCTTGTAGTTTGAATATGTTTACATTGCTGATATTCTTAGTAAAATTTTTATTTTCCTCAGAGTCAGCTATTGTTCTGCTACTGCAGAATGAATCCATCATTTGGGATTGACTAGTTAGAAAGGGATGTTACATAAAAGGGACTGTGGCACCTACATGAACAAAGATCTGTACACTGAGCAAAGCACATGAGACAGGCCTCCGAACTTTGGCCATCTTTATTAGACTTTTGGAAAATTGAGTTAAGTTAACTAAAATAGATGGTGTACTAAAGAAACAATCTAATTTTAAAGTCTAATGAATAAAGTCCAATAATTATATGCATATAATTATACACAATACTAATATGTACGCTGTGCTGTTTGAAGTGGGGTACCTGTTCCAGCGTGGTCTGGCTGATGGAGTAGTGCTCAATATTCAGGAGACGCTTGTTGTTCTCTAGAACTTTGAACAAATCAGCTAAACACTCCCAGCTCTTCTGCACATGATATTCCAATAAATTAAGACGCTGTCCCTAAAAGTCAGAAAATATGAGCAGTCAGAAAATATTAGAAATCACTGAAGAAAGTCAATTGCACTACATTTTGTTATAAATAAATTCAAATGAGTCTTTTCAGCCACACATGTAAGGTGTGTAGGTTAATGCTGGGAGTCACTAATGAATGTGTATTGCTACAGTTTACCCAACGATGCACTAGACCCATGGCATTCACTTGGATTCAGATGATGCCCTGTCCCACTCTGCCCTACTGTGTCATAAGCACTAGAAGAAGCTTTAATGACCAGAAATAGCCTACAGATGCTCCAGAAAAAGGATGTGAATACAGCATCATGAAAATATCTGAGGATTCCCCGAACTTTACAAGCATCAAGGGATTCTTAGGTCTCAGATGCTTTCTTTACTAGCTGAACAACTCTCGGTGAGTAGTCTACTCACTCTGGTTCTTTTTTTTATGCTTTCCCAAGGAGATAATTTAGAACTGTACTGGAACACAAATGATAGTGTAGTATCTCATGGGTTATTTGTTAAAATGATTAAAGAATGGCTACTTAATGCCTATTACCTGTTAGAAGCTAGGATACATAAGAGTAACAGCTATCTAAAAGAATTATAAACCAGGATGAAGAGATTGCTCAGTGGTTAGGGGCACTGGATGCTCTTCAGGAGATTGGATTCAACTCCTAGAACACATATTGGAGCTCCCAATGGGCTACATCTCAGTTCCCAGGAATCTGATGCACTCCTCTGGCCTCCGGAATTAGGACTGCATGCACCTGTTACATAGACATTCACATAGGCAAAATATCCATGCATATAAAATAAGAATAAATTTGGTGCCAACACCTGTAAGCCTAGTACTTGAGGGGCAGAAGTTGGAAATTTGGTCTAAATTCAAGTCTATCCTTAGCTGGATAGTGAGTTTCAAGCTGATCAGGCTATACAGTAAGAGTGTGCAAAATAAGCTAGAAATGAAAGAACTGTACTCAGTGCTTCTAAAACTTCAATGTGTAAAAGAACAATCTAGTTACGTTGTCAAAAGACCAACTTGGATAGAGTGGGTCCAAACCTGTCTTTCTATGTGCCTAAAGGATATCGCCAATTGAAGATGCTACTAGCCCATGCACCATACTTGTTCACATCAACTTAACAGATTATGGTTCCAAGCCTATGATTCCTTTCATTGTGAAAAATAAGAAAATGTCCCAGCTTATATAATATTAAAATTACCAAGCTTGTAAACACCATAACAAATATATAGAAGAAATTGATCTCTGCAGCTCCATCCAGTTGAAATGAACTACACAGTGGAGCTGCGATCAATTCAAGAGAGGAGCATGTACAATCAGTCTCCCCTGGACTGTCCCACAAGTGACCATACAATCCTGCCATCTACCAGTGTGGTCAAGTAATGTCTGCAATCCAAGCTTTTCTGATAGAGAGACATGGCTAATCATTCATGAAGAGGCAAAAATACAGCAGGTTCTGTCTTTTGGCAGTGTGGACTAAAAGAGAAAAATGATGAATACATGTATAATATGCTTTTGGCTAAAAATGGTAACACAGGCTATTAGGATTATCTCTCTGCATAGCTGTTTTATCCCCTCCTGAAGGGAGGAGAAACTCATAGGACATGAAACATAGCAAACTCACAAGGCTCAGGGAACAGAGAGATATAAAAATCCATGAAGGCCTCCCTGAAGGTTATAAAATAATAACAGGATAGAGGAGACTCTCCCCACTGGAGATGCCTGCAAGTAGCGCAGACAATACCAGAGGTACAGTTTGGGGGACTAGCCCCTCCTCCTGAAGCTGGTTATTTAGTGATATCACCACCTTTGAGTAAACTCACACTCTTGTAAGTAACCCCAAATAATCCTACTGGTTCACTAAACTAACTACAAGTGGTATCCTTTTGTTAGCTTGTCATTGATACCTCATCTGGGGTGAATGCATTTTCTGGAAAAGTCATACAACTTACCTTAAACTGGATTCCTGGGAAATGGAGCTTCAAGCAGTCAGAAACGGCACTAGGCTGACATCCTTCCTTGTGGAGCCAAACTTTGACTGTGTAACCATCACCAAACCTAAGTCAAATAAAAATATGGGTAGCATTACATGTGTGATATATTGACTTACAGTGAGGGTGTTATATAGCAATTTGTACAGACCTAGAGAAAGTTAGTAACTCCTTGAAATCACTGGGGTATTTGGATTCTCAAATATATAATGTGGAGAAGTTAACTTTAAGTCCATAACACCATTGCTGCCATTGCTGTCACTTGTTTCCATTGACAGGGACATTGGCTTAACTCAAAAAAAAAAAAAAAATCAGCAAATCCAGAAACCGGTACATAGTCCATAAAAGAGCTGAGGTGAAAATGCAAGTTGTAAAAGCGGAGTGCTGAGTTAGAGGAAGCCAGAGGTTACCCTGGAGACCAGCCTGGGAAGCACATTTCCGGGTTTGTTGCTTCAAGGCCTGCAATGACTAAATTGTGATTGGGAAAAGATGAAAAGGAAAACATAAGTGACTGAAGGGCTTATGTGTCTGTTATGTAAAAACATTTTCCAGGTTTGAGTCAGCCTCAGTGGGCAGAGAATCTCTTAATGGCCCCAGAGGCCTACATCTATAGAGCTACTATGCCAAGCACTGCTGGGTAGATTGCTTCACTGTTATCTCAGCAACACAATTAAGTACAGAGCCACACTAATCTCATATAGTAATCTTCAAGAAGGTAGTAGGCTTCTGAAACCTTTGTGTTTTTAATAACTATTTTTATGTCTTGGAGAATTTCTTTCAATATATTTTGATCATATTAACTGCCAGAACCCTGCTCAATTCTTCCCACGTTCCTACCCATACCAGCGTCATGTTCCTAATAACACATAGAATGCAATTTATGTTGGCCAATATAGTCGTGAGTGTGCAGCCAGATGCTAGTGTTTGGTCTAAAAGGAAATTGACTTTCTCTCCTCCAGAATCCATCATTTGTCCATAGTTCTTCATTTAGGGTAGACACTCAAACACTCATTTCCCCTCTGATAAAATGTTAATTGGCTTGGTCTTTTGCAAGTCTTATGAGAGCAACCACAGGTACTGTGAGGTCATAGTTACAGGGGTCTGGTCATGTTCAGATGCTCCAATCTTCCCCTTTATGATGGTTCCTGAGCTTTAGGGATGTTGATACAGATGATCTGTTGTGGCTGAGCATTTGACTGGTACACATTCTTCATATTTTAGTGAGTTGTGCAGTTCTTCATTATCCACTGCTCACTGTACAAGGAGTCTTATGAGTTCCGAGAGACTCACTAATCCATTGGTAGAGAGAGACCCACTTAGAAGGCAATTTTGTACTATGCCATTTAAAAATTTACCAGTCATTGGTTGCCCCCAGACACAGCGATTTCCTACTCATAGTTCCTTAGAGTATAGTACCAGGGATATGGTTTGGTTAGGTTTGGTTTGGTTTTGTGGAGCACAACTAACATGAAAGCAGTTGGTTGGTCTTATAACATTCATGCCATTATTTGCACCTCTGAGCATATCTTGCCTCACTAGTCATTATCACAGTTCATGGGGTTCACCACTGGCTAAGTTTCTTGATGACTTTTTTTCTCAGCAGCCTGTGCAATACTTTTCAGTGCTCTGAAATCTATCCAGGAGGAAGGAAGCTTCCTATTCATAACCAGCTTTATTTTTCTACAACACATGACCAATATGTGTGGTGTTTTCAGCAATAGGGACTTAAGCATAAAATTCTGATATGCAAGCAAAAGTAAAAGCAATCACCAGATAAAAACATACATTTATTTAAATTTACCTAGGTAAAACTGACCATAATGCATTAATGTTTTTAATACCTTGAGTCTGTGTGATAAGGATAGGTTGCTTAAGATTACAAGAACTTGCTAGGGTACAGATATCCCTTGTAAACTGTAAAGTATTTGGGGGCTTTTCTATTGCCTCTTTATTTCCCAGACAAGAAACCTGGTATGTCTATTAAAAGCTTCAAACGCTAAGCTGGGCTGGTTCTGAGTACTCAACCCAATTTTCCCAGCCTATTTTCCAGGCACATGACCTTGTCATCTTGGTCTTGCTCACCATATGTATCCTTATGGACTCCCCTGGCAACCTGCTCATGTTGAATTTCTCCTGGTAACTGTCTTACATTTTGGTGCCTACCAAACACCCTCTTGCTAGGTCCAGAAGTCCTGCCTTCTCTGTTACCTAGCTATTGGATGATATCTTTATTAATCAATTAGAGGCGATGGAAAACAATGTTTTACAAAATACTGAATCAGAAAACACTTTATAATAAGGACAACAACAATGTCCAGACTGTACATAGATTTCCTAGAAATCAGTATCTGAATTCATAGTGCACAAAACCATCTCCCCTCAGTGAACATTCTCTAAGATTTGTGTGTCCAGCATTCTGTCCTCCTAATCTGCTGCATTTGTTTCAGATATGCATTGTTAAAATGACAGGATCCATTTGTGACCATCCAACTGCGTAGCTGTCTGCTTTCTCTAAGAATGGAGTAGGTAGACATCAAACAGAATAAATTACATGTACTATTTACTGTCAGTTCAAGAGTGATGATCTTGAAGGGTAAAACAGATTGTCATTTGGGATTGAAATAAAACAAATTTGAACCTTTGATAATAGCAGAATCATAACCTAGAGCCATTACAGCCATTATAGTTGTGAATGTAAGTGCAGAATTTTTGTGACTAAGACAGGAGTAATTCCTTCTGCCAAAAATCAATAGGAGGCCGCTACTGAAGCAGAAACCCCAGTAACAGGGAACTAGGAAGTCCTCTTAAGTTTCCAGGGAATCTTGTGGAAACAGCTTCAGGAGGCCATTTCCTGTTAGAGCTAAGAGTTAAGCTCTGAATTCTTGGGGTCCTCTTCCTCTATGCAATCCTGAATTCCATGTCGAAAGCACTCTGAAGCCTGAAAATGGTCAAATTTGTTGAGAACTATCTAGGACTTTAGTCTCTGGATATCCAACTACATGTAACATATAAAGAACATTTTATGAAAAGCTACCATCAACTCTGGTAGCTATAATGGTCTTTGTAGGCTACCATGTGCTACTTTTCTGTCCTTGTCATATGCTTGAGGCTTTGGCTGTCAGTGGTGGAACATTTATATAGAGTTTTGTTCCTTTAGTGACTGTTAGTGCTATATTGACAGCAATCTTGTCCTTATACTTGGGAATTGAGTTCTCTACCCATCATAGAGCTCTGTAGTGAGTGGGAAACTTTGTATCTGAAACCCATTCTACTACTATTGATCCCTCTAATGACTGATGGCTTCTAGTTTACACATGACTGAGATGTCAATAAGTATTGATACACACACATGGACCCATATAAAAATGAATTCTGTAACACTCCTATTGAGCCAGCTCTAGAATTGTACACTAATACACTAGATCCATGCAGGGGATCCATATCAATGCTTATTCTGCTCCATAGGAGAAAAAGGCGGGGTGCTGATTTACACAGACTTCCAACACTGTCTTCACCAAGACTGCAGAATGGGTGGACATTTCCATACTTTAAGCAACAAAAGTATAAGCCCAAATGCTTGAAGGGACTTCCCAAGGTCAAGAGGTGGGTCACTGGAACTTTGAAGCTTCTCCATGGAGTAGGCTCCTGGCTATTACTGAACACAGCATTGATTCCTGGTTGGGGTATGCTGGGTGGCAGTATGTTTTTAGATAGTCTGCTACTGTTATGAAGGGTTTATGACAAAGATGCTGGGTCCTGATAGCCTGCATCCCTCCCACAAAATTCATGAACTTAAAAAGCCGGGTGAGGCTTCCAAGCTTAGCCATCTCATCTGGAGATGGGCCTAAGAAGAGGCACTGCCTAGTAAGGTGGTTTGAGGACAGAAATAATTCTTCCTTGAGTCATTTGGAACTGCTTTTGGTACTGTGTAAATAAGTAAATAAATAAATAGTGTAATTTCAGCTCTATGCAGGATTTTGCCAGAATGAAATATCACTTTATTTGATATTGAAAAGCCCAGAATTTATTTCAGAAAGTTCCATGAATGCAGACAAGATAATGCAAGCACAGATTGTTTGCTGGTTGGGGGGTGGTGAAGGGAAAGAAGACCTTATGGCCACTTTCATCACTAATATAGTTTGCAGCCTTTAATAGTATATTTTTAATGTATTTTGAAAAATTCCTGCTAAATCCCAAAAATTAATAAATTGTCTATAAGCATATTAATATTTTAAATTCTTTCAAAATTACATTTCATTTGAAGTAACACATTGTAGGTTTGCTACAGAAAAACAGGAGAAAAAAACTTAATTCTTAAGAAAAAAATCCCTTTTGTAGGAAGGTAATGTCCATGGCTTTGTCTAGATTAATCAGCAATATATAAAATTATAAAAGGATGTATATTTAACAATCACAACAAATCTTTGTAAATCATTAAATTAACTATGGCATATCTAACTTAGGTATTTGATTTAGGTTTGCTTTCTCATCTCTGCCTTGGTGTGCCAGTGATCTAAATCCCGTGGAGTACTTATTCAATTACTAATTATTTTCAAAGGCTGAAAAGTTTCAGCATAGCCATAGTTAGTGCATTGCATGTTGATGTACACACTTATTGAACCAACACTTAAGGATTATCCTGTATGCACCACCATTTGTGTAGTAGCCATCACATAAAGAAGTGAGCAGCAATATCTGCACGCAAAGTTATGTTTAAAAATACTTTGTGATATATTGCTTATTAATTGTAATATATGTAAGAAATACTAAAACAGAAGCATGAATAGCACAGGAACACAGTGGAGTCTCAAGCACAGACACTAAAGAGTAAGTGAGCAGGTACTGACCAAAATGACACCACAAGTCAGAACTGAAGCCCTGAACTTTTACACTTTTTAGCCCTAGACTCCCTTTGAAAAATATTTTACCTCAAATGAAAATTAAATGTTTCATGAAAATATGATGATTTTATTCTCAACCATTAAAATATATATCCACAAAGAATTTTCAAATGAGAAAATGCTTGTAATTATATGAACTATAAAATGGAAAATTATAGAATCAGTAGAATATCAACTGTGCAAGCATATTTATAACAAGTACAAGTGAAATGCTAGGGTACTACATGAATGTCCTATGACTGTTAGTTATTCTTTAACTGCTGCTGAACACTAAAAGAGTTCGTACTACCATCATAATTATAAAGAAATACACATGGTCTCTAAACTACAAGAGAAGCATTCTGGTGTGTTAAATTTTGCAAGTGTATTGCCATTCTGGCTTTTAAGTATACCTCCTAAAATCACAGGCAAAAACTTCTAGGTATAGAAGCTAATATTTGAGTTAAAGTAATAAGTATTTAAATTTTGTTTTAGATGTCTCTTTATATGCAATTGAATTCCATCATTGGAGTCATAAGGAATCTAAACATACATTCACACATATACACATAAACAGATACACACACAATTGGAATATAAAACATCTATTTTTAAATTTTAAAAATGGTACTTTCCTATTTGTGATATAATAATAGCACAGAGAGCATAGCATACCATGATTCTGAGTTCTTACATGAGCTCCCATCAATCATCTGTATAAGAGTATTCCCTCCCAGGGGATACAGGAGCACATATGTTTCAGACCAAGTCACCTTATTTACAGCTTTCTTGTCTCGCTATACTATATCCTGCTCATTCATGCCTTTGTGTTTGTGCAATAGGACAACTTCTAGTCATCTCCCTTCAGTAGCTTATTTGCTAACAGAGGAAGACAGAGTTAAGGGTGATTCTCAGGAAAGGTGAATGATGCTGGGTAGGTAACAGATATATATGTAGCTATGTGGTATGAGGCTGGTATATCTGCACAAAAATATCCTCATCGTGATCCCAGGTATTATTTGACGTTTTATGGTGGTGTGAATGAGAATGGCCTCCACAGGCTCACATATTTAAATGTTTGGTCCCTAGTTTGTGGACTATTTTGGGAAGGATTATGAGATGTGCCCTTGTTGGAGGAGGCGTGTCACTTAGTTTTAAAAGGCCATGCCAGGCCTGGTGTCTCCTTTCTCTTCCTCCTGTTTATAGGTGGAATGTCATCTCTCAGCTACTGTTCCAGCATCACACCTCCCTGGACCTTACCAAACCCTGCCATTATGGTCATTGTCTTACTCTTTAAAAATGTAAGCAGCCCCACAAATTAAATATCTTTTGTCAGTTGCTTGGCCATGGGGTTTAACAACAATAGAACAGTAGCTAAGACAGTCTTCATCCAGAAAGACAAGGAAATAGTAGAGAGACAGAGGATTGTCTTTATCTGTCCAAAGTGAGATACCAAGCCCATGTTATTTCATTTAATACCTCAGGATTTTATATATCACCATCTTTAGCTCTGTAACCCAAACATGGAATGGAATCTCATTTGGTGCTAAAGAACTTGTTTAGCTCACACAGCTCAAAGGAAAAGAAAGTCTCACAATTTCAATATTCATAAGTTCAAGTATGAAATCCCAGCTTGCAGCAGGATGTCTTCTAATGACTAGCACTCCTCCATTCTTTAAATGACCACTGTGACAACAGTAGGTTCATTTTATTCTTCACAGCCACCTGTGCACCATTGCTCACAGATGGGATGTTTTCTTCATAGATAAACAGTTCTAAGGTCATTCCTGTTCTCACTCATCTTAGTTCCTGCAGTGCTGGGAGAAACTAGGTCTCATTCCACAAATGCATCTTTTCATCTTAAGTGCCTTTGTTATTCAACTTTCCTTAAGTTGAGCTTAAAATTTTTCCCAATAGTCATATGCAAATAAGGACAATCATGAGGGTTATATATTCAAGACTTTAATATAAAAGAACCCCTGACAGTTATCAAATAATAATTAAACAATATAAAAGAGTGTTTCCATGTGGCACAGTATGCCTTCTGGGAGAGAGATTGTCTTCAAAGTGAACCTCAATGAGCTTCTGAACATAAAGACAAGATCATATGGGTAGACAATGAGGTTTCTCAAAATAGGAAAGCCCTAGTCATATTAGTACATCTCTCAAAGACAATTCTTCTTAGCATCTAGAAGATAGTGACCACAATACCTGGCAGGTACAACATAAGGGAGGGATAATTTGTTTTTGTTCAGGTTCAGAGAGTCTCAGTTTGTCACTGCAGAACAGGCCTTGCAGAGCAACTGATGGTTGCAGAATCTTATGGTGGTACATTTTCTATCACACCAGGCCAAAAAGAAGAACACAGAATCAGGAACCAGTCAAAAGCAATAGAGCCCTTACCTCAGTGGTTCACTTTTTGTCAGGTAGGCCCTACTACCTAAAGACTTCACAGCATCTGCATTAGCACCTTCAACTGAGGAGTAAGCATTCAAAGTATAAGCTAATAGGAGATATTGCCAATTTAAGGTGCAATAGAGCCACATTCTGATCATTTTACTAGGCACTGATCAATAATTCAGCATTCGGGTAAAGAGTACCAATAATAAATGTCAACAGAATCATAGGTATCAAACATAGGAGACCATGCTAATTTCAAGATGGAAAGATTTGACTCAAAAGTTAAGCATCAGAGGAATAAGCAACCACTTTGTGATTGGATTTAAGAAGTATCCCACAATATGAAACCCATACCTGGCACCAATACCGGGCAAAGAGTATAGAGCTAGACAAATCACAGGACTCAGGCTGGGGGCTGGGGTAACTACTACTATTAATCTACTACATGGAGATAGTATTAAAACAACTCCTAACAATTTATCCTTGTACCCATACATCAATGCATTTCTCAGTCCTCATCACAGATGCTCCTATTTGCAGTAGATAGTGAGTAATCCAGATAGATACCTATAACTGGCTATGATGCAGAGAATAAGAAACTGCAGAATGCTCAGCCCAAAATAGCACATATATCCTATACCCACTCCCTCCAAGACTCAGTGACCATAGAAGGTGGAGGAGGAGAAGGAGGGGGAGAAGGAGGGGAAGGAGAAGAAAGAGGAGGGGGGAAAGGAAGAAGAAGAGGAAGAGGGAAAGGGACAGGGAGAGGGAGGGAGAGGGGAGGGAAGGGGAGGGAAGGGGAGGGAAGAAGGGGAAGAGGAGAGGAGGAGGAGGGGAGGAGGAGGGGGAGGAGGGGGAAGAGGGGAGGAGGAGGGGGAGGAGGAGGGGGAAGAAGAGGAGGAAGGAGGAAGAGGAGGAAGGGGAAGGAGGAGGGGAAAGGAGGAGGAGAAGGGGAAGGGGAAGGGGAAAAGGAAGAGGAAGAGGAGGAAGAGGAAGAGGAGGAGGAGGAGGAGGAAGAAGAAGAAGAAGAAGAAGAAGAAGAAGAAGAAGAAGAAGAAGAAGAAGAAGAAGCAGAAGCTGATAAATAGTGTAAGAACTAGCAGCAGTACATGGCTTCAAGAAAACAGTGTCTTTTGGACACAATGGGATAAATACACATAGGAACCCACAGTGATTGCAACATCAAGCACAAAGCTTATACAACAAAGCAGGACAAATCCTGCTTGAACATGGGAGTTGGGTATGAACTTTCACCCCTAGCCATGGAATGATTAGCAACTGTTAGCTTCTGGGATACAACATGTAGCCCTGAACAAACCAACCATGCTTCAGTGAAAGACCTCATATCCGAGAATATTGAGCAGCACAAATTGAGTCCTGATTGGTTAAAAATCAAAACAGGAAAAAGACAGAAAGTTGGGTGGGTAGGAAACATGGAGTGGATCTGGGAAGCAGTGGGGATAGAAGGTGACTATCACCAAAACACTTTCTATGGAATTCTAAAAACAAAACAAAACAAAAACCTATAAGGATATTTTTATTTAAAAATATTTTATAAAAGAGAAAAAATTAAACAGTCAAACTTGGGCTAAGGGCATTTGCCTAGTACATACAGGTCTTTGGTGTTATCTCTAGTACAGCAAACAAAAGAACAAATTCTCATAGATGCCTGTAGGTTCCCCAGTATCTGCTGCCTTCATCTGACTCCTTACCCCAGAATTCTCTTCATGATGCTTTCAGTAGGGCTTTCTTCCTCCACTCAAGTAGCCTGATATCTTAGTGCTCAGGTACAAAAAAACTTACCCTGGACTCAGAATGAGGATGTCCTTGCCAGATGCACGAAAGAACCATGGACTTCCCTGCCACTGTACTTAGCATCCCTGCATGTACCTTGGTACTTGATAAAGCACAGAATGCAGAAAATTCCTTGTTACAATTTAGTATAAAAGGAGCAAAATAATAGTTCCCCTTGATTAAACAGCAAAATGCAAATCATTTTGTTTTCTTTTCCTTTTTGAGAGCAAGCAAAATAGAACATTTAAAATTATGTCAGAGCCAAGTCAACAGGACAGAAAAGGAAGTGACCTCATCTCTAATATAATGCAGCTTTTATCCATCTCATGACCACCTTGGCCATTTTACTTTTAGGACAGAAACGTGAGAAAAGATCTGCCCTATCTGGTATCTTGTGTTTTGTGCTAATGGTAATCTCTGACCAATTTTCTTCATGATAGAGACACCTCAGAATTCTGATATATAAAAGATACCTTTAGAGTTGACAATATTAAAAATCATTTTTCCTATTTTTTTATCTTAACAAGAAAAATATTTTCTTTCACTTTAAAACAGAAAGTTGGCATGTAACACAATGGTTATACATAAAGTTGATTTTTTTTAATATTTTTAAAATTGAATACATTCTTCATTTACATTTCAAATGTTATATCCCTTCGAGGTTTCCCCTCCTCTCCGAAAACCTCAAACCCGTCCTCCCGCCCCTTGCTTCCAAGAATATGCTCCGCTACCCAACACACTCCCACAACCCACCCCCCTGGATTTCCCCACACTGGAGCATCTATTGAGCCTTCATAGGACCAAGGACTTTACCTCCCCATTTTGGCATAAGAAATGCACTCATAAGGCATAAAGGGAAGTTGAAATTCTGACATCATGATATCTATTTTAGCAACATTAAATGCTCAAAGAATTTATAAGTTATTAAAACACTATTTTAATAGCTAGGATAATACCATTTGAAAACCTTGTAGTGACATGAGAACAAATAATCAAACAACCAAATAGGAGCTGACATGATCTAGTCATTCTTCAGAGATCTTGCATAACCCTACTGACACACAGTAGGACACCATTGGCCATTACATCAAGATACTACCCAGTATTTATTTTCTTAAAGTAAACAAATGAAAGCCTTGGTTATCTCATCACAAATATCTATGCTCTGTGTTCTGAGAAGATGAAGAATTAAGAAAATTGCATCAAGTCGATTTACAACAGAAGTGGCCACCAAGTAATTCTCATAGTCATATCCACAAAGGCAACAGGATCAAAGCAATCACAACCTTTTATCTCACAGCCTGTGACTGAGATTAGGAACACACCCTACGAAAATCTACAGGAATCTACTTTCTGTCTTCTTCATGAATGGTACCCAAAGAGAACCCTAGAGCTTTTAGTTGGTCATGTCTAAGAAGAAAATGCCATGGTTGAGGTGAGGAGCTTTAAAGTCAGCACACATACCTGCATAGCCACCATATATAGAGAGATATAAGCTACAAGGGACTGCCATCTCCTGCACGGGATGCTCTTCAGTAGGTTTCGGGGCCAGCTACTTTATTCTGCTTCTCTGTGATTGTAAGTTTGGGTTAGGACATAGTGTGTCTAAGAGATTGGCCTTAGTTACATGTTGAGCTCAGTTTTCAGAGATTTTATTGCTTTATAACCTTTATACCTTATAAGAGTCTATTCAAACAATTTTAATCACTTCTAAAATGGTACAATAAGAAAAATGAATACTTGTCTAAGCATGCAGGGATTGCTTAAAAGAATAACTGTGCCCTTGTTGCTTAAGAAATGCACTCATAAGGCAGACTCTGGGAATTTTCCTACTCTGCATAAAGGTTAGGATGTTACCTCATCAGACAGGACATATATAGATACAAAGCCCAGGGACTTCCAATTACTTCACCAGTCCACCCACCCCACCCCACATTGAAAAAAAAAAGAGCAATTTACCAAACTCACAAAGTTCTTAACTGACCCAGCTTCTCAGCAGGGAACACACACTCAAAGCACACCATCCAAGTAAAGAGTCAGAGCATGTCACGCAGACTACTCACATACATGGAATACAGAGCCCTTCAGACAGGAATCCTGGCATGAACCCAATCACAGACACCAGAGTCCCAAATGGGAGATAGGTGCTACTAGGAGTGAAAGTGTAAGAATGAATTATGAAGAGGGTAAAATTTTCCAGCATTACTCAGGATCCCACCACACACCGAATAAGACAGATGAACTACGTAGAACAATGAAAACTACCTTCTGATTTTGTGCCATGGAGATTTCTATTTGATGTGACTGACCCCTTGCTGTACACACAAATATTTATGCTAGTATGATTCCTAAAATAAAATCTCATTTATAAGAAAAATGTTTCTGTGCCTTATCCAATGCCCCATAATCATACTAATGAATAAAATAATATAAACATATTACTCATAAAAAAGAAGGGTCAAATGCCATTACTCAACAACCTGGCCTGATCATTTGGTGGGCATAGTCTCTTGGAGTACCAGCACAATACCAATATGAAACAAATATAGACAGATGTTTTGGCATAGAGATGAACAGATTTCTGTGAATAGTCTGAGACCCATTCTCTAGAAAACTGATAGAACTTTTTTCAAAGTAACCATTAAAAGGGTACAAAAAGTGTCTTTCTACACAAAGAGAAATAAAATAGCATCAAAACATCTGCTACAAGACAATAGTCACTGGCCCACCACATTTGAAACATGACTCACCACTATCTTCATAGTTTCCATTATAAGGAAATAAACTCCACTTCATACTAGTGTGTCCAAGAACTCTGGCCCTTTTATCATTGCTTCTAAGAGTATTTTCTAAGAGAGGCAGAATAAAACATTTATTTCCCAGTCCCTGCCAATCAGTCAGTGATATATGTTGGTGTTAAGTAAAACTGAAAGGTGAAATTTTTGTCCACCCATCTCTACCTCATACAATAGAGACCCTGAATTAGACAAGATGTTGAGAATCTGGAGACTACTACTAACTTGACCACATCAAAAATAGCCTGAGAATATCTGAGCCAACAGTCTGCCATCTCCAATGAGGACAAAATTTCTGACATGGAAGAATCATGATATTACCACAACTCTTTTTTTAAGAGAAGCATCTCAGATATTTTGTCATGAAGGGGAAACGGTATAAAAAAGATAGATCTTCCTCTGCTCCAAAGAACAGACTTCATTTCGACAGTATATGTACAAGTTCAGAAAAAAGGGATCTAGTAACAGAGGGATTTGTAATAGAAGGCAAGTAGAAGATTGATAGATCTACCAGGAAAAAATAAGATAATGATAGGCCATCTAGTTTTCCATAGAGAACCCAAGGAGACAAGTAGGAGGAACCATCTATGATCAGGATAAGTTTCAAAGACTTATCATGGATACTAGAACTTAGATCTGATAGACTTCATCTTTAAAGTGATTTATTCCCACAGTATTGTTGAAAATAATAGAAAAGTACTGATTAATCAGTGAATCAGAACAGCTGTGTATAAGTAAGATAAATAAGCAGATAAACTCAAAGAAAGTTTGATATGAATTTTCAGCACCTACATTAGGCTGCTGAAAAACTGCCTGTAACTTCATCTCCGTTGGATCTGATGCTTTCTTCTGCCATCTGCAGACAAACACACTCATGTGCATGCACAGCCATTCATTCACATGATTAAGATAAAAATCACTAGCTTGCACTGGTGAGTCCAGCATTGACAAGACCAACTAACACCAGTGAGAACTAGATGGCAAAAGGTAAACGCAGGAATGTCACTAGCAGAAATCAAGGCAATATGGCAGCATCTGAATCCAATTCTCCTTTAACAGCATGTCCTGGATAGCCCATCACGCCAGTAAAACAAGATTTGGATCTTAAATCACTGGTCATGATGCTGGTACAGGAACACATGAAGGACATACTTAAAGAAATTCAGGAGAAAATGGATCAAAAGTTAGAAGCCCTTACAAGGGAAACACAAAAATCATTGAAAGAAATCCAGGAGAATACAAAAGCCAATAAGGAGGAAATTCAAAAATCACTTAAAGAAATACAGGAGAACTTTGGTCAACAGGCTGAGGTCATGAAAGAGGAAACACAAAAAGATCTTAAAGAATTATAGGAAAGCACAAACAAGCAAGTGAAGGAGCTAAGCAAAACCATCCAGGATCTAAAATCAGAAGTAGAAACAACTAAGAAAACTCAAAGGGAGACAACGTTGGAGATAGAAAACCTTGGGAAGAAATCAGGGGACAGAGATGCAAATATCAACAACAGAATACAAGAGATAAAAGAAAGAATCTCAGATGCTGAAGATACCATAGAAACCATGGACTCAACAGTTAAATAAAATGCAAAATGCAAAAAGCTTGTAACCCAAAATATCCAGGAAATCCAGGACACAATGAGAAGACCAAACCTAAGGATTATAGGCATAGATGAGAATGAAGATTTACAACTTAAAGGGCCAGCAAATGTCTTCAATAAAATTATGGAAGAAAACTTCCCTAACCTAAAGAGAGAGATTCCCATGAACATACAAGAAGCCTACAGAACTCCAAACAGACTGGACCAGAACAGAAATACCTCCTGTCAAATAATAATCAAAACCCCAAACGTACTAAACAAAGAAAGAATATTAAAGGCAATAAGAGAAAAAGCTCAAGTAACATATAAAGGAAGACCTACCAGAATCACAGCAGACTTTTCACCTGAGACTATGAAAGCTAGAAGATCCTGGGCAGATCTCATGCAGACTCTAAGAGAACACAAATGCCAGCCAAAACTATTATACCCAGCAAAACTCTCAATCACCATAGATGGAGAAACTAAGATATTCCATGACAAAACCAAGTTTACCCAATATCTAGCCACAAACCCAGCCCTGCAAAGGATAATAGGAAGAAAATAGCAACACAAGGAGGGAAACTTCACGCTGGAAAAAGCAATATAGTTACCTTCTCTGATCAAACCCAAAAGAAGTTAACCAATCAAATTTAAAGAATAACATCAAAAATGACAGGAAGTAACAATCACTATTCCCTAATATCTCTTAACATAAATGGACTCAATGCCCCAATAAAAAGTCATAGACTAACCAACTGGATACATAAACAGGACCCTACATATTGCTGCTTACAGGAAACACACCTCAGGGTCAAAGACATACACTACCTTAGAGTAAAAGGCTGGAAGACAATTTTACAAGCAAATGGTCTCAGGAAACAAGATGGACTAGGCATTCTAATATCAGATAAAATTGACTTTCAACCCAAAGTCATCAAAAGAGACTCTGAGGGACACTTATTGCTGGTCAAAGGAAAAATACAATAAGAACTCTCAATCCTGAACAACTATGCTCCAAATGCAAGGGGACCCTCATTCATAAAAGAAACTTTATTATAGCTTAAAGCACACATTGCACCTAACACAATAATTGTGGGTGACTTCAACACTGCACTTTCCTCAATGGACTGATCAGGAAAACAGAAACTGAACAGGGACACAATGAAACTAATTGAAGCTTCGGACAAATTAGATTTAACAGATATATATAGAACATTCCATCCTAAGGCAAAAGAATATACATTTTTCTCAGCACCTCATGGTACCTTCTCCAAAATCCAACATATAATTGGTCACAAGACAGACCTCAACAAATATAAGAAGATCGACGTAATCCCATGCCTCCTATCAGATCACTATGAAGTAAAAGTGGTCTTCAATAGCAACAAAAACAACAGAAAACCCACATACACGTGGAAACTGAACAATATTCTACTCAATGATACCTTGGTCAAGGAAGAAATAAAGAAAGAAATTAAAGACTTTTTAGAACTTAATGAAAATGAAGACACAACATACCCAAATCTATGGGACACAATGAAAGCAGTGCTAAGAGGAAAACTCATAGCCCTGAGTGCCTCCAAAAAGAAAATGGAGAGAGCATACACTAACAGCTTATTGACACACCTGAAAGTCCTGGAACAAAAAGAAGCTATTTCACCCAGGAGGAGTAGAAGGCAGGAAATCATCAAACTCAGGGCTGAAATCAATCAAGTAGAAACAAAGAGAACCATACAAAGAATCAACAAAAACCAGGAGCTGGTTCTTTGAGAAAATCAACAAGATAGATAAACCCTTAGCCAGACTAACCAAAGGGCACAGAGACAGTATCCAAATTAACAAACTTAGAAATGAAAAGGGAGATATAACAACAGAAACTGAGGAAATTCAAAAAATCATTAGATCCTACTACAAAAGCCTATACTCAACACAACTGGAGAATCTGGAGGAAATGGACAGTTTCCTAGAGAGATATCCGACACCAAAACTAAATCAGGATCAAATAGACCAAATAAACAGTCCCATAACATCTGAAGAAATATAAAGGGTCATAGAAAGTCTCCCAACCAAAAAAAGCATGGGACCAGATGGCTTCAGTGCAGAATTCTATCAGACCTTCATAGAAGACCTAACACCAATACTCTTCAAACTATTCCACAAAGTAGAAACAGAAGGAACTCTACCCTACTCATTCTGTGAAGCCACAATTACGCTGATACCAAAACCACACAAAGATCCAACAAAGAAAGAGAACTTCAGTCCAATTTCTCTTATGAATATTGATGCACAAATACTTAATAAAACTCTTGCCAACCAAATCCAACAACACATCAAAACGATCATCCACCATGATCAAGTTGACTTTATCCCAGGGATGCAGGGATGGTTCAATATAAGAAAATCCATCAATGCTATCCACTACATAAACAAACTCAAAGAAAAAAACCATATGATCATCTCATTAGATGCAGAAAAAGCATTTGACAAAATCCAGCATCCTTTCATGCTAAAAGTCTTGGAAAGAACAGGAATTCAAGGCCCATACCTAAACATCGTTAAAGCAATATACAGCAAACCGGTAGCCAACATCCAACTAAACGGAAAGAAACTTGAAGCAGTCCCACTAAAATCAGGGACTAGACAAGGCTGTCCTCTCTCTCCATATCTTTTCAATATAGTACTTGAAGTTCTAGCTAGAGCAATTAGACAACATAAGGAGGTCAAGGGGATACAAATTGGAAAGGAAGAAGTCAAATTATCTATATTTGCAGATGACATTATACTCTACATATGTGACCCGGAAACCTCCACCAGAGAACTCCTAGAGCTCATAAACAACTTCAGCAAAGTGGCTGGTAATAAAATCAACTCAAGCAAATCAGTTGCCTTCCTATACTCAAAGGATAAGCAGGCTGAGAAAGAAGTTATGGAAATGACACCCTTCACAATAGCACAAACAATATAAAGTATCTTAGTGTGATTCTAACCAAACAAGTGAAAGATCTATATGACAAGAACTTCAGGTCTCTGAAGAAGGAAATCGAAGACCTCAGAAAATGGAAAAATCTGCCATGCTCATGGATCGGCAGGATTAACATAGTTAAAATGGCTATCTTACCAAAAGCAATCTACAGATTCAATGCAATCCCCATCAAAATCCCAACTCAGTTCTTCACAGAGTTAGAAAAAGCAATTTTCAAATACATCTGGAATAGCAAAAAACCCAGGATAGCTAAAACTATTCTCAACAACAAAAGAAATTCTGGGGGAATCAGTATCCCTGACTTCAAGCAATACTACAGAGCAATAGTGTTAAAAACTGCATGGTATTGGCACAGTGACAGACAAGTGGACCAATGGAATAGAATTGAAGATCCAGAAATGAACCCACACACCTATGGTCACTTGATCTTCGACAAAGGATCCAAAAACATCCAGTGGAAAAAAGATAGCCTTTTCAACAAATGGTGCTGGTTCAATTGGAGGTCAGCATGCAGAAGAATGCTAATTGATCCATTCTTATCTCCATGTACTAACCTTCACTCCAAGTGGATCAAAGACCTCCATGTAAAACCAGACACACTGAAACTAATAGAAAAGAAACTGGGGAAGACCCTAGAGGACATGGGCACGGGGGAAAAGTTCCTGAATAGATCACCAATAGCTTATGCTCTAAGATCAAGAATTGACAAATGGGACCTCATAAAATTACAAAGTTTCTGTAAGGCAAAGGACACTGTTAAAAGGACAAAAAGGCAACAGTCAAACTGGGAAAGGATATTCACCAACCCAACATCTGATAGAGGGCTAATATCCAATACATATAAAGAACTCAAGAAGTTAGACCTCAGGGAACCAAATAACCCTGTTAGAAATGGGGTACAGATCTAAACAAAGAATTTTCACCTGAAGAAATTCGGATGGCCGAGAGGCACCTTAAGAAGTGCTCAACATCATTAGTCATTAGGGAAATGCAAATCAACACAACCCTGAGATTTCATCTTACACCAATCAGAATGGCTAAGGTCAAAACCTCAGGAGACAGAAGGTGTTGGCAAGGATGTGGAGAATGAGGAACACTCCTCCACTACGGGTGTGGCTGTAGGATGGTACAACCACTTTGGAAATCAGTCTGGCAGTTCCTCAGAAAACTGGACATGACACTTCCAGAGGACCCTGCTATACCTCTCCTGCTCATATACCCAAATGATTCCCCGGCATGGAATAACGACACATGCTCCATTATGTTCATAGCAGCCTTATTTATAATAGCCAGAAGCTGGAAAGAACCCAGATGCCCCTCAAAGGAGGAATGGATACAGAAAATGTGGTATATTTACACACTGGAATACTACTCAGCAATTAGAAACAATGAATTCACAAAATTTTTAGGCAAATGGTTTGATCTGGAAAATATCATCCTAAGTGAGGTAACCCAGTCACAAAAGAATACACATGGAATGCAATCTCTGATAAGTGGACATTAATTAGCCCAGAAGCCCTGAATACCCAAGGCACAAATCGCATAACAAATGACTCCCATGAAGAAGTAGGGAGAAGGTCCTGATCCTAGAAAGGATTGATCTAGCATTGGAGGGGAATATAAAGACAGAGAAAAAAAGGAGGGAGGTGATTGGAGAATGGATGGAGAGAAGAAGGTTTATGGGACATATGGGGAGGGGGGAGCCAGGAAAGGGGAAATCATTTGGAATGTAAACAAAGAATATAGAAAATAAAAATAAAAATGATGATATATTCGTGTCAATTATGCACGTGAAATTGTTTAGGAACATCAGTCATGAGAAAAATAGAAACTCAGATGAGATTCCACTTCTGCTGGATACCTAAAATTATGAATAATCAGAGCATAACAGGTAACAATGTGGATGTCAATGGAATAATAGGTAACTATGAAAAAGTGAAAACCTTAACACACTAGTAACTAGAATTCAAAATGACATCCTATCTAGAGAACATTTTGGCTTTGGAAATCCAAATATGGCTCTGAAATCTCACTGCAAGCTACATAGCCAACACAACAAAAATCTGTCCATACACACACAAAAACCTCACAAAAGAATACTATTCAACCATGAGATAGGACAAATGAATGGCACATGTTATGTCGTGGATAAACCTCAACATATGCTGCATGAAAGAACCCAATTTCATATGTCAAAAACATATAGTTCCAAATTCATATCCAATTTTGCATAGCCATTTCCTCTTTATTGGAAGATTACTTCCTGGATGGATGAAGAAAGTTCACAATATTCGGGAAGCTAGAGAAAGAAACTTCAGAGACCTTCCCTGAGGTTATACAAGCATTGAAACTTGGCAGGATGGAGGAGATTCTCAGGCAAGCAAAGCTGCCAGTGAACCAGCCACAGAGGGTGCTTCGGGAACACAGCGTTTGCATGTCATCACTGTGCTGAAATCAGATTTTTGGTAAAGCAAAAGCCCTTGCGTGCTTTTATAAGTTAATATCTTGCCCATATTCCAGTAAGAAACCAAAATAAACATATCAGCTCATCCATGTAGTCATGGGAGGGATATTTTCCTAACTCTCTCATCAGAACCCTACTAAGGGCAAATAGGCCTTTGTTCATATATCTTCAGAAAATGTCACATGAGTATCAAGAAAAGATAAATTCTGCACACTCACAACAGCCAGATATGTAAGAGACCATTGGGATTTCCTACCCCACTGCACAATTCTGCAGCATGGTTCCCAACAAAAGTGATAAAGCTAGAGATCCTAGGGCTTTCTCCTCCCTGTGCATATTCTGTCTCTCTATATGTTCAGCTCAGGCTAGACAGATATAAGGTATTTGAATCCTACACACTTACCATGCACTTCCATTCTCCATAGCCAACTCAGCAGCATAGGTTATGTTTCTCAGAACCTCCTGCCTCTACTGTAGACATTTGCTGTTTTATATCCACATCTTATGTAGGCAGATAAGAGACTTTAGACTAATATTCCCACAATACACTCCTGAGGCATTGTCCCCAACATAACTTAATAAAAACTCTAACAAATTCCTGCCTCCAGGACATACGGCCTCACTCCAGAATCTTAGATTGCAGGTCTTGCAGACCATCACCTTATGCTCAATCTGTCCAGACAAGGTAGATGTTTCCCACTTCCCTTGCACAGTGCCATGCTCTGTGTTTTTACAGCAATTGGACAATTTAAGGTCTGTAGGACTGAAAACCTCACAGGCACACTTGTGTCCCAAGTCCCAAACTGTCCAGACAGTTTAGAGGTCTCAGAACTTCTGTCTCTGTAAAATCCCTCTATAGTTTTATATCCTGTGTGCATCCCAACTGGGGAAGCAAAGGTTTTGTGACCCACTGACCCTTGAACCACAAATACAATGCTTCACACATAGGCAGATTCATTAAGTCAAAAGATTCCCCTTTCTTGCTTTGTCCCAAAGCAACATGCAAATTTTTCCTCTTGAGGTCAGAAGATAAACAGTTCTGCTGATCCTTTTCAACCCCAGGTTCATAGCATTGATCCCAGTTTGTGAGAGTAGAGACTGTGCCCTCCACACAACTGATCTAACCTCAGCTACACCATTTATAAATCAACACCAAGCATTTCCATGGTGAAACTTCAAGAAACATTGAAAGGAACCATGACTCGCCAAGTACTGGGAACCAAACTAAAACTTAACACAGGCCCATCAGAAATACTCACCCAACAAACCCAAACCGTACTCTTGATGGGCAACTCCCAATGTTGAATGCTAAGAACAAATGACCTCTTCTAAAATTTATCAGTCTAATAATAATGCCTGTCCAACATAACCCTATGGCCATCAGTCATGAAGGGCCATGCCCCAGGCCCCTAGTATTCTGGCTGGACTCCACTCCCTCAGTCACCTGGCTACAGCCAGGTTTGCCCCAACCCACAATTACCTGGCAACAGCTAGGTAGCCCGGCCTGGTAGCATAAAAGGGGATGCTTGTCCCCTCCTCTCTCTTGCCCTATCTCTTGTCCTCTTCTTCTCTTCTCTTCTCTTCTCTTCTCTTCTCTTCTCTTCTCTTCTCTTCTCTTCTCTTCTCTTCTCTTCTCTTCTCTTCTCTTCTCTTCTCTTCTCTTCTCTTCTCTTCTCTCTCTCTCTCTCTCTCTCTCTCTCTCTCTCTCTCTCTCTCTCTCTCTCTCTTACCTTTCTCTTTCCCCATCTGTCCAAGTGGTCATGGCCAGCTTTTACCTCTTTATTTCCCTTCTCTCACTCTACTATTTTCCAATTGTAACTCCCTGCAGTTAGATCAAACAGTTTACCTGGAAGGAAAGCTGGGGATGTATGGTAAGGTGGTGAGAGAAGGAGACCAAGACAACAGTTGTTGATCAAGGTCCCAAGGTTTAATGAAGAACTCCAAATATATAGGCAAGGGGAAACCCTTCCCCCAAAGGCTGGAAGCTTCTCAGCAGAACTAGTTCAGTTTCTACACAGGTGGCTAGTGTTTCTCAGGAAACTGCAGGTCCTTGATGAATAATGGGCTTCACCTTAGTCTGAGCACTCCACCTTAGGTGGAAGGGATTGTGGATAACACAGGAGTTCCTGCTCAAGGGCTTGGAGAACTTCACATTGGTTGATGTCAAGTTCCTGCCAGGTGGCATGGCACTTCAATAAGGCTCTCTACATTCAATAAAGCTGAAAAGCCATGGACTGTCTCCTTTCATCTAAACCTGCCATGTTGGAGGAATGGAGCAGGCCTCTCAGCATTTCCAACTGCCAGACCAGACCAAGGACTGGCACCCACCCCTAGCCAGGTCTTCTCCACAGGTACCCAATCCCACAAATGGCTACCAATGATAGTGAGTCAGATGAAATTCCAGACCATTCAAGCATGACACAAATAATGGCATGGATGAATTTTAAAAATGATATGAATAAAGGCCTGAATAAAGTCGAAGGAACAGAATCAAACAGAAGAATGCAATTAGAAAGTCAATGTTGATTATAAAAATAGTATTCAGATGGTAATGAATGATAAACTTAAGAAGATACAAAAACATTCCTAAGATATTTGCTAAGCAATGAGCAATAAGAAATGCTTAACACTGAAAAATGAACAAAATGACAGGAATTGATACATACCTTTCATAGTAATAAGATATTAATTGGTTAAACTTCTCAAATAAAATACATATTTTAATTGTATTATAAAACAAAAACAAAAAACAAACAAAACCCAAAATTCTTTATCTTGTTATGTCCAAGAAATGTATCCAGCCTCCAAAGATATACACTATCTTAGCATAAAGGATAGATAAGAATATTTCAAGCAAATGGAACTGGGAAACAAGCAGGTATCACTATTCTGATCCATAGATCAAATGGACTTAACTAATATGAATAGAATATTCTTCCTAAGCATTGCTAAATACAAGTTCTCAATAGATTTGGTTAATGCAACAGTTGTCACAAATTAGAATAGAAAACTTAATGAATACAAGACAATTGAAATAACGTCTTATACTCTGATGCCCATAAATAATAATGGTAGAAATCAACAGTAAGAGAAATTATAGGAAATATCCAATGTTGTAGAGACTAAATAATATACTATTGAATAACTCACAGAGACAAAGAAGAAATAACTTAAAAAGCTCCTAGAACAGAATGAAAATGAAAATGATATATAAGCAAACCTATGGGACACTGTAAAGACAGTCCTAAGAGGGAAGTTTTTACAAAGTCAAATGGATGTCAAATACACTTATTAACAATGCATCTAATAACCTTAGAAAAGTGAAAACAAACTAAATCCATAGGTAGATGATGATAGAATGATGATGATAGTGACAGATAGATAGACAAGCAGATGGTAAATAGACGGATGAATAAGTAGATAGAACAGGGCATAAATCAATGAAATAGAATTTAAATAATTATTTTAGAATGTGAAATAAAGATAGTTCTTTGAAAAACTTAAAATTACTAACAAATGTTTAGTTGAATTAACAAAGAAAATATCCTAAATCAGTAAGATTAGAGATATTAGTGGAGAGATAATAATACAAAGGAATTTGCAAAATCATAAGGATTTATTTCCAAAAGTTGTAATCTACCATGTATTAAAATATAAATGAAATGAATTTCTAAAACTGATATGCCAAAGTAAACTAATATACAAGTCAACTAAACACAAAATAAATAAGTAAATAAAAACAAACAAATTTACAACAATCAACCAAATTGAAGTACCAGTAAGAAGGAATTTAAGTGACTCAAATGGAGGTCATGTTCAGAGGCAATCACTGCCAAATTCTACCAGAACTTTACAGAACTACAACTAATGCTTCTAAAATAGAAAATAGAAAAAAAAAAGTTTTCAAAATTGTTTACAAAGCCATCATTACACCAATAGCTGAACCAGATAAATAGCGTACACAAACACATACATGCAAACACATACACACATGCATGCACCCACAAGTACATGTACACACACTCAAACATGCATGCATGCACACACATGCAGACACACATTCACACATGTATGCATGAGCACACACATACACATGCACGAGCACACACACATGCACGTATACACATACACGCACTAACACATGCACACACACACACATGCATGCATGCATATGTGTTCACACTTATACACACTTACAAGCACATGCATATGCATACTTTGTGGACCACTCACCCTAATGGATATGGCCGCAAAACTACTCAATAAGATACTTGCAAATTGAACTCAGACTTACACAAAAAAAATCATCCACTACAATTGAGTTGGCTTCATTTTAAAGTACAGCAGTGGTTTTAACATGCATAAGTCAGTAAATGTAATTTATGATATAAATGAACTCTATAATAGAAATCACATGATCCTCCTAGTAAATGCAGAAAGCCATTGACAAAATCCAATATCCCTTCATGATACAAATCATGGAGAATCTTGGAACTGATCATACTTCAAGATAATAAGGACTATATTATTACATGCCCAGGGTTGGCATCTTGCCAAGTAAGGAAAAACTGAAAGTATTTCCACTAAAACGAGAAACATGTCAAGGGTTTCTATGTTCTCTGTTTCTCCTCAGTATGTTACTCAAAGTCTTATCAAACCAATAAAACAAGAGAATGAAATAAAAGAGATATAAATCTGAAAGGAAGGAGTCAAAAATATCCTCATATATAAAATAATATGGTCGGTATATTAAAGTAGCTAAAGGCTGTGCCCCCTAGAAAAACTTATAAAGCTGATAACCACATCAAAATGGTAGGATATAAAATATACAAAATAAAAATACAAAAATCAGTAGCTTTCCTTTATACAAATAAAAAGCACACTAATAAAAAAATCACAGAAGCAATCCCATTCGCAATACCCTCTTCTTGGCCATCCCCCAAAAAGAGTTAGAAGTGAAGTGAAACACCATACAATAAAATCATAAAAACATTTTTAAAAAATTTGGGAAACACTAGAGAATGGAAATATAGATGTCTCATGCTATTAGAATAGAAATAAATATTATTAAAAGGCCTCCCTTCCAAAAACAACCTACAGATTTAATATAACACCTATCAAAACTATAACTCCACTCTTTATAGAAATATAAAATGCAATAATAAAATTCAGTGAATTACAAATTACCAAAGTTACAAAAGCAATTATGGATGAATATTATGTGAGGTTTTGCGATACTGGTTTCCAGATATATTAAAGTACCATAGTAATAAAAACACAGCACAGGGCTGGCACAAAAATAGATATATAATTAATAGACTAATACCACAACTGCAAGCCTCAGATTTTTGGACAAAAGGGAGTTAAAAAAAAAACACATGCTAGTGAGAAGACAGCAAATTCAACATGGTGATGGGAAAACTGGATGTCAAGATATTGAAGAAAGACAAGCAGGCAAGCAGGCAGACCAGAAAGAAGGAAAGAAGGCAGAGAGGCTGGCAGGTAGGAAGGCAGGAAAGCAGGAAGGTGGAAGGAAGGAAGGAAGGAAGGAAGGAAGGAAGGAAGGAAGGAAGGAAGGAAGGAGGGAGGGAGGGAGGGAGGGAGGGAGGGAGGGAAGGGAGGGAGGGAAGGAGGGAGGAAGGGAAGGGAGGAAGGGAAGGAGGGGAAGGGAGGGAGGGAAGGAGGGGAAGAGAGGGAGGGAAGGAAGGGAGGTAGGGAGGGAGGAAGGCTGAAGGAAAACAGAAGGCAGGAAGGACGAAATGAAGGCAGAAAGGAAGAAAGGAATGAAGGAAGGCAGGCAAGCAGGCAGATGTCATATCTTACCATGAAAACATAAAATAAAATAAACTCTGAATAGGTCTGAGATAGGAACTTTCTAAATTGAACTCTGCTTTTTCAGGAAAATAGGATACATTTAACAAATGGGACTTCATGAAATTAAGTTTCTGTAAAGCCAAGACAACTGTCAATGAAGGCTTCCCAAAATAATGTTAGCCAGATCTTTATCTGATAAAAGATGAAAATCTAGAATCTAGAATTTACAAAGAACTTGAAAAATCTAAACATCAAGAAAACAAAAAAATCAATCAAACATTGAGTCAGAGAACTGAACATAAAGTTCTCCGAAGAAATAGTAATAGCTATTCAACAATTTTTTAATATTTATTTCTATTCTAATAGCATGAGACATCTTTCCATTCTCTAGTGTTTCCCAAAATTTCTTTCTTTTTTTTTATGTTTTTATGGTTTTATAGTATGGTGTTTCACTTCCTTGGTGAGGATTATTCTAACTCCTTTTGGGGTGAAGGGCAAGGAGAGGGTATTGCGAATGGGATTGTTTCTCTGACTTTTTTCTTAGTGTGTTTTTGGGCCCTTATACCCAGAGACCTGGAGATTACTTTTAGGGTGAAGTAACATTATTATAAATGGATTGAAGATCTATCCAGGTGTTATAAATAATTATTATGCAGAAGAAATTAAAATTATGGCTGCTTGCTGCCCCCCCATGGCATCATAACTGTACCTGCTAAAAAAAGAATTGCTCAACTTGTTTTAGTTCCCTTACATCTGATACCTTCCAAATTTGTTAACAGTGAGCGAGGACAAGGTGGCTTTCATTCCTCTGATGTATACTGGGTTCGATATATTACTAATAAGAGACCTAACCTCAAAATACTAATTGATGAAAAAAGGCTTTGAAGGATTAATACACACTGGATCTGATCTACTCACTCATGTCCAAGGGATTGGTTATTCCATTAATTTAAAACAAAGTTCCAAAGTAAAGATTTATGAAAAATTATTGGGGCTATGGAACTTGTGGAGGCATTATAGCTTGGCTTGCCTATTCTAGCTGCCATTGCAGGAAATGCATATAGAATTATTGTGGATTTGGAGGATTGTTTTTATACTGTTCTTTTAAATCCTGATGATTGTAAAGGGTTTACATTTAATAAGCTTGCTTGTAATTTTGAAGAGCCTATGATGTGATATCATTGGAAAGTTGTGCCTCAAGGAATGGCTAATAATCCTACATTATGTAAAAATTTTGTCTCTGCTTCAATACAATAAGTTAGAATTTTGAAGTGTATATTATTCATTATATGAATGGTATTTTATTAGCTGATCCATCTGAATGAGTTTTACTATAGGCCTTTGCTCTTCTTATACAGTAAGTTTTAAAATTTTTGGAGTAATTGTAACTCCAGAATAGATTCAAAGGCAATATCTTTTTCAATATTTGGGGCCACCAGTATATCCTAAACAAATTGCAGCACAGAAAATTCAAATAAGAAAAGTAAGTAGTTTACTTACTTTAAAAAGCTTCTAGGAGATATTAATTGGCTAAGCTCACCACAGGAGGACTTAAGCCTCTATTTGATATTCTCAGGGACCATGCAAACTAACTGATGAGGGATGAATAGCTTTGCAAGAAGTAGAGGAAGCTATTAGTTAACGACAGATATATAATATAGACTATGATCAATTGTTGACTGCGTAATTGCTGCTCATATACCCACAGCAATTCTTTGGCAAAAGGGAACATCAATGTGGATTCACCTTTCTTTATTTCCAAGTAAAGTTTGAAAACCCAATTACAAAACTGTTGCTGTGTTAATGCAGAATTGTAGGATAGAGTCACAAAAGTATTTTTGGAAAGAACTTGATGAAATGTTTATTTCTTATTTCAAACAGCAATTAAATTGGTTATTGGAGAATACTGATATTTGGTCTATTGCATGTGCAATATTTTTAGGTAAAATTGACAACTTCAGCACAGATTATTGAATTATGTGCTGTAGCCACTGTTTTTGAAATGTTGAAAAATTAAGCTTTAAATTTGCATACTGATAGCAAATGTGTATAGCTCATGGTTTACAACTGCTTGAAACTTACTTTTTTAGATACTCAAATTTTGCAATTATTGATACAAACTTCGCTTAATTTAAGAAACTTACTATTCCTTATAGAACATTTAAGCGCTCACAATGGGTGGTCTGGAACTATTGGCAATGCCACAGAAGATTTTTATACCAGGCAAATTATAGGCCTTACACAGGAACAATTAGCCAAACAGTCTGTTTTTAACACCATTAAAATAGTAATAGTTTGGGCAGCAGCAGCAGCGACAGCTGGTCCAGTGGAACCAAGGTGACAGGGTCCAGGCAGGACTTGTGCCCACTACCACTGACCTTCGCTGGTCAGCCTGGCTGCAAGCTGTGGCAGATTTATAGCACCTTTCACCCCACAGAAGCTACATCATAACTCTGCCTCCCTCCAGTCAGTTACAAGAGACTCTCTGCAATCTTGGATCTCGGGCGCCAGAGAAATCAGACAGACTGAGGTACGCAAATATAACCCAAGGCCAACATCACAGGGGGGGGGGGGGGTCTAAGCCCAACAGGCGTTGGCCTGCACCCAGGCCCAGGGCTGTTTGGGGGCCACTGGTGTGCAAACCCGGCCAGGAGGTTGTTTGCCCGGCCCAGTGCACACCCGCCATTTTGACTACTGGATGCCAGAGAGTTCTATCAGGCAAAGTCAGCTAAGAGTCATAGCCTGAGGCTAACATAGTGGGGTCTAAGAAGGACAGGGCTTGGACTGACACCAGGCCCTGGGCTGCTCGGTGGGCCATCTGTGTGCCAACCCAGCTAGGAGGTTGTTAGCCCAGCAGACTCTCCCGGCACTTTCAGGGAGCTCCCGCATTCTCTGCCATCCTGGCCACCTGACAGAACCAATTAACAGTCATAGCCCGAGGGGAACTTTGCTCAGGCCATAGGCTGCTAGGCTTTTGCCTAGACTCAGGGCCTCAGCAGCTAGGCTAGCCTTGCGTGCACCAACCTGGTTGGGAGATAGGCTGCCCAGCAGAGTGACCAGCACTCAGAAAAGGTCCCGCAACATAGACCATCAGTACTCCCTGAAGGAGCAAATGGGCACCGCCTGGTTCAAACAGACAACCTGGGGCAAGGCACACTAGGGCTGCAAGGGCACCCAAGAGGAGGGCAGCACATTAGCAATCTGTAACAGGGGAAACCCAGCCATCCAGTGTTGCAGAAATAGCCATATAGCCTCACAGGAGGCACAAATACCAGCCATAGACAAGATCAACTAAGACCAGAAATAACAAGATGGCAAAGGGCAAACACAGGAATGCTACTAACAGAAATCTAGGCAATATGGCAGCATCTGAACCAAACTCTCCAACATCAGCAAGTCCTGATTACACAAAAAACACCAGAAAAAACAAGATTTGGATTTAAACTCACTGTTCATGATGCTACTAGAAGAAAACAAGAAGGACATAAATGAATCTCTTAAAGAAATACAGGGGAACATGAATAAGCTAGAAACCCGTATAATAGAAAGACAAAAATCACATAAAGAAATTCAAGAGAACAAGGCTCAAGAGAAAGAAGCCAATAAAGAAGAAACAAAAAAAAAAAAAAAACCTTAAAGAAATGCAGGAGAAAGTGAGTCAAACAGCAGAAGTCATGAAAGAGGAAACACAAAAAAATCTCTTAAAGAATTACAGGAAAACACAAACAAGCAAGTGGAGGAGCTAAGCAAAACCATCCAGGATCTAAAATCAGAAGTAGAAACGACTAAGAAATCACAAAGGGAGACAACTTTGGAGATAGAAAACCTTGAGAAGAAATCAGAGGCCATAGATGCAAATATCAACAACAGAATACAAGAGATGGAAGAAAGAATCTCAGATGCCGAAGATACGATAGAAACCATGGACTCAACCATTAAAGAAAATGCAAAATGCAAAAAGCTTGTATACCAGAACATCCAGAAAATCCAGGACACAATGAGAAGACCAAACCTAAGAATTATAGGTATAGATGAGAGTGAAGATTTACAGATGAAAGGGCCAGCAAATATCTTCAACAAAATTATGGAAGAAAATTTTCCCAACTTAAAGAGAGAGATGCCCATGAATATACAAGAAGCCTACAGAACTCCAAACAGACTGGACCTGAGCAGAAATACCTCTCGTCACATAATAATCAAAACCCCAAATGTACTAAACAAAGAAAGAATATTAAAGGCAGCAAGAGAAAAAGGCCAAGTAACAAAGAAAGGAAGACCAATCAGAATCACACCAGACTTCTCACCAGAGACCATGAAAGCTAGAAGTTCAGGGGCAGATCTCATGCAGACTCTATGAGAACACAAATGTCAGCCAAGACTATGATACCCAGCAAAACTCTCAATCACAATAGATGGAGAAACCAAGATATTCCATGACAAAAACAAATTTACACAATATCATTCTACAAACCCAGCTCTACAAAGAATAATTGGAGGAAAACTCCAATACAAGGAGGGAAACAACACCCTGGAAAAAGCAAGATAGTTGCCTTCTTTCAACAAACCCAAAAGAAGATAACCACTCAAATATAAAAATAACATAGAAAATAACAGGAAGCAATAATCACTATTCCTTAATATCTCTTAACATCAATGGACTCAATTCCCCAATAAAAAGACATAGACTAACAGACTGGATAAGGAAACAGGACCCTACATTTTGTTGCATACAGGAAACACACCTCAATGTCAAAGACAAAAACTACCTTAGAGTAAAAGGCTGGAAGACAATTTTACAAGCCAATGGTCTCAGGAGACGAGCCAGAGTAGCCATTCTAATATCAGATAAAATTGACTTTCAACCTAAAGTCATCAAAAGAGATAGAGAGGGACACTTCTTGCTGGTAAAAGGAAAAATCCACCAAGAAGAACTTTCAATTCTCAACATCTATGCGCCAAATGCAAGGGCACCCTCATTCGTAAAAGAAACTTTATTAAAGCTCAAAGCACACATTGCACCTAACACAATAATTGTGGGTGACTTCAACACTGCATTTTCCTCAATGGACCGATCAGGAAAACAGAAACTAAACATGGACACAATGAAACTAATTGAAGCTTTGGAAAAATTAGATTTAGCAGATATATATAGAACATTCTATCCTAAAGCAAAAGAATATACCTTTTTCTCAGCACCTCATGGTAACTTCTCCAAAATCGACCATATAATTAGTCACAAGACAGACCTCAACAAATATAAGGAGATCGAACTAATCCCATGCCTCCTATGGGATCACTATAGAGTAAGAGTGGTCTTCAATGGCAACAAAAACAACAGAAAGCACACATACACATGGAGGCTGAACAATAATCTACTCAATGACATCTTGGCCAAAGAAGAAATAAAAAAAGTAATCAGAGACTTTTTAGAATTTAATGAAAATGAAGGCACATCATACCAAAATCTTTGGGACACAATGAAACCAGTGCTAAGAGGAAAACTCATAGCCCTGAGTGCTGCCAAAAAGAAAATGGAGAGAGCATACACTAGCAGTTTAATGACCCACCTGAAAGCCCTGGAACAAAAAGAAGCCAATTCACCCAGGAGGAGTAGAAGAAAGGAAATCATCAAACTCAGGACTGAAATCAGTCAAGTGGAAACAAAGAGAACCATACAAAGAATCAACAAAACCAGGAGCTGGTTCTTTGAGAAAATCAACAAGATAGATAGACCCTTAGCTAGACTAACCAAAGGGCACAGAAAAAGTATCCAAATTATCAAAATTAGAAATGAAAAGGGAGATATAACAACAGAAACTGAGGAAATTCAAAAAATCATCAGATACTACTACAAAAGCCTATACTCAACACAACTGGAGAATCTGGAGGAAATGTACAATTTCCTAGACAGATACCAAATACCAAAATTAAATCAGGACCAAATAGATCATCTAAACAGTCCCATAATGCCTAATGAAATAGAAGGAGTCATAGAAAGTCTTCCAAAAAAAGCACAGGACCAGATGGTTTCAGTGCAGAATTCTATCAGACCTTCAAAGAAGAATTAACACCAATACTCTTCAAACTATTCCACAAAATAGAAACAGAAGGAACACTACCCAATTCCATCTACAAAGCCACAATTACGCTGATACCAAAACCACACAAAGATCCAACAAAGAGAACTTCAGGCCAATTTCCCTTATGAACATCGATGCAAAAATACTCAATAAAATTCTTGCCAACCGAATCCAAGAACACATCAAAACGATCATCCACTATGATCAAGTAGGCTTTATCCCGGGAATGCAGGGTTGGTTCAATATACGGAAATCCATCAATGCAATCCTCTATATAAACAAACTCAAAGAAAAAAACCGCATGGTCATTTCATTGGATGCTGAAAAAGCATTTGACAAAATTCAGCATCCTTTCATGCTTAAAGTATTGGAAAGAACAGGAATTCAAGGCCCATACCTAAACATCGTTAAAGCAATATACAGCAAACCGGTAGCCAGCATCAAACTAAATGGAGAGAAACTTGAAGCAATCCCACTAAAATCAGGGACTAGACAGGGCTGCCCCTTTTCTCCTTATCTTTTCAATTATTGTACTTGAGGTACTAGCTCCGGCAATTAGACAACATAAGGAGGTCAAAGGGATACAAATTGGAAAGGAAGAAGTCAAACTATCTTTATTTGCAGATGATATGATAGCCGACCTAAGTGACCCAAAAAACTCCACTAGAGAACTCCTACAGCTGATAAACAACTTCAGCAAAGTGGCAGGCTATAAAATCAACTCAAGCAAATCAGTAGCCTTCCTATACTCAAAGGATAAGCAGGCTAAGAAAGAAATTATGGAACTGACACCGTTCACAATAGCCACAAACAGTATAAAGTACCATGGGGTGACTCTTACCAAACATGTAAAAGATCTGTATGACAAGAACTACAAGACTCTGAAGAAGGAAATGGAAGAAGACCTAAAAATATGGAAAAACCTCCCATGCTCATGGATCAGCAGGATTAATATAGTTAAAAAGGCCATTTTTCCAAAAGCAATATACAGATTCAACACAATACCCATCAAAATCCCAACTCAATTCTTCATAGAGTTAGAAAAAGCAATTCTCAAATTCATCTGGAATAAGAAAAAACCCAGGATAGCTAAAACTGTACTCAACAACAAAAGAAATTCTGGGGGAATCAGTATCCCTGACCTCAAGCAATACTACAGAGCAATAGTGTTAAAAACTGCATGGTATTAGTACAGTGACAGGCAGATGGATAAATGGAACAGGATTGAAGATCCAGAAATGCACCCACACACCTATGGCCACTTGATCATCGACAAAGGGGTTGAAAACATCCAATGGAAAAAAGATAGCCTTTTCAACAAATGGTGCTGGTTCAACTGGAGGTCAGCATGCAGAAGAATACGAATTGATCCATCCTTGTCTCCTTGTACTAAGCTCTACTCCAAATGGATCAAGGACCTCCACAGAAAGCCAGATACTCTGAAGCTAATAGAAAAGAAACTGGGGAAGACCCTTGAGAACATCGGTACAGGGGAAAGTTCCTGAACAGAACACCAATAGCCTATGCTCTAAGATCAAGAATTGACAAATGGGACCTCATAAAATTACAAAGTTTCTGTAAGGCAAAGGACACCATCAAAAGGACAAATTGGCAACCAACAAATTGGGAAAAGATCTTCACCAACCCTACATTAGATAGAGGGCTAATATCCAATATACACAAAGAACTCAAGAAGTTAGACCCCAGAAAAACAAATAACCCTATTAAAAAAAATGGGGTACAGAATTAAACAAAGAATTCTCACCTGAGGAACTTCGGATGGCAGAGAAACATCTTAAAAAATGATCAACTTCATTAGTCATCAGGGAAATGCAAATCAAAACAACCCTGAGATTTCACCTTACACCAGTCAGAATGGCTAAGATTAAAAACTCAGGAGACAGCAGGTGTTGGAGAGGATGTGGAGAAAGAGGCACACTCCTCCACTGCTGGTGGGGTTGCAAATTGGCACAACCACTCTGGAAATCAGTCTGACACTTCCTCAGAAAACTGGGCATGTCACTTCTGAAAGATCCTGGTATACCACTCCTGGGCTTATACCCAGAGGATTCCCCAGCATGTAATAAGGATATATGCTCCACTATGTTCATAACAGCCTTATTTATAATAGCCAGAAGCTGGAAAGAACCCAGGTATCCCTCAACAGAAGAATGGATGCAAAAAAACTGTATATATACACAATGGAGTACTATTCAGACATTAGAAACAATCAATTCATGAAATTCTTAGGCAAATGGATGGAGCTAGAGAACATCTTACTATGTGAGTTAACCCAGTCTCAAAAAGATCAATTATGTTACACACTCACTAAGAAGTGGATATTAGCCTGGCAAACTGGAATACCCAAAACATAATCCACACATCAAATGAGGTACAAGAAGAACGGAGGAGTGGCACCTGGTTTTGGAAAGACTCAGTGTAGCAGTATAAGGCAAAACCACAACAGGGAAGTGGGAAGGAGTGGGTAGGAGAATAGGGGGAGGGAAGGAGGCTTATGTGACTTTCGGGGAGTGGGGGACCAGAAAAGGGAAAATCATTTGAAATATAAATAAAACATATATGGAATGAAATAAAAATAAATAAATAAATAAATAAATAGTAATAGTTTAACACTACAATTTAATATTTCTAGAAAATATGCACATCAAATTGTAGAGACTTGTTCATAGTGTACAAGTCTTAATTTCATGTAGCACATAGTAGTGTTAATCCTTGAGGACTTATACCTAATCAATTATTGCAAATGGATGGTACTAATATTTCTGATTTTGGAAAATTAAAATATGTATATGTGACTATTGACACCTTTTCAGGCTTTTGTTTGCAACTGCTTTAACCAGAGAAGCAGCTAAAAATGTAATTAGTCACTGCCTATATTATTTTTCTACACTTGGTGTTCCAAATCAGATTAAAATAGACAATGGAACTGGCTTTTATGGTCAAGTTTTTGTGAAGTTGCATAGACAATTTAATAATAACCATATTACTGAAATTCCTTATTATGCTAAAAGACAAGGTATTATGGAACAGTCCCATAGAACTTTAAAACATTATCTTCATAAAAACAAAAAAGGGGGAATTGTATTCCCATAGAGCACATTCTTTGAATCATGCTTTTTTATTTTTAAAATTTTATGATTTGGATGCCAAGGAACTCTCTGCTGAGTTCCTTGCTAGGGTACCCTACAACTCAGCATACTTATGCCTAGATGAAATGGAAGGATTCATTTACTGGCATATGGCATGATACTAATCGGGTATTTAATATGGGGAAAAGGGTATGTTTGTGTTTTTTCCGCAGGATGCTGCAAGAGTGTACTAGCTGTCAGAGTGATTGGTGTGACATGCTAATGCTGGGGCTAAGAATGATGCTGACCTGTGAGCTTTCTGAGTGTCCTGACAATGGTGGCAGGAAAGCAATTTTGAGCAAATGTTCTTGACCCACCTTTGCTTGTCTATATCACAGATTAGACAAGCTGCCTTGCCTCAAGCTTTTAGATCTTGTGGAACAAAGAACAAGGAGAGTGTGGAAACTGACTTAGAAAAATTAGTCAAAAGTGGAAGTTATAATGACTCTCCTCTTTCCTTTAATGTTATTCTGACTCAGTCATGGACTGGTCTAAAAATCAATCGAATATGGTAAAAAGGAAATGACAGTCTTCATTTGGAAGGCAGGTTCTGGACATTTTCAGAGATATATTGAGAAGTTATTTACTGTTCTTTATGAAGGTACATTTGCAGTGGATAAAATTGAACAGGAACTGGATTTTGAACAAGTGTTAGTGCACGTGTTTAAGCTCTTAATCAACAAGGAGGACTAAGCACAACCTTCCATAGAATGTTACTTTTACATTGATCATTCAGGAATAGAGGATTCTATGGCTAAAGTTTGAGGTTGACTAGCCAAAAGGAAAAGAGAAAAAGGACAGAATCAGGGATGGTTTGAATCCTGATTCTCCACTTCCCCATTGCTTAAAATTTAATTTCTACACTGCATGGACCATTAATTATATATATATATTTTTGTTTTTAACTTTTGGACCTTGCATCTTAAACAGACTGGTTGCCTTCACAAAGGATCACTTGCAGCACGCTCAGCTATTCACCATGGCATATCACTATGAATCAATCACTATGAATAAATGCATGGAGTGCATATTCATATGTTCTTCGTGGCTTTGCACAGAAATGCATTGAGTGCATGTTCATATGTTCTTCGTGGCTTTGCATAGAAATGCATTGAGTGCTGTTCATATGTCCTTCGTGAATGGGAAAGAATGTGATATAGAAAGCCGGTGGTTAGAGATGGGTAAGAGTGTTCTTGAACTCCTTTCAACCTAAGACAGAGACATACATGAAAAGCTATGATTTTTTTCTCCATGACGGGTAAGCAGGAAAAACATAGACACTGAACTAAGAAAGGCATAGTCACATGGCCACTCTATACCTTTGGTGGGACTATGGAAAACAAATAAATCATGTGCCCCCATCCAGCTGCTGATAACTGCTTATATCCACATGCCTTTAATCCCAACATTTTGGAGGCAGAGATAGGTATATTTCTGAGTTAGAGGCCAGCCTAGTCTACAGAGCTAGTTCCAGGACAGCCAGGGCTATACAGAGAAACCCTGTCTCAAAAAGGGGTTGGGGTTTGTGGCCCACCCCCTCTTGAGTAGGCTAAACAGACCCACAATGGTTTTATGACCTAGGTGGATTCTTCTGGCCTCCTTGAAGCATTTGCAGCTTTGAGGAGTGGACTGCTTGCTGAGTTTACTTTGCAACATAATCCAGCTGAAACAAAGGATGGTATCTGTGGGCTTTCACTAGATAAATGTAGTGCTGAATATTAAACTTTGAGCCTTGATCAGGAACTTAGTTTTGGCTTCATCCTTCTTTTACAACCCATCCTTTTTCATTTCCAGTCCCTCTTTCCGGTAGACCTATTTCTCCATGGCCACTGGATGGCTACAAGAGACTTGAAGTTCCTGTTGGACAAATCATTTACTTGTTTGATTAGAGTAACACCAAGATATTTTATATTGTTTGTGACTATCATAAATGGTGTCTTAGCCTGTTTATCCTTTGAGTATAGGAAGGTTACTGATTTGTTTGAGTTAATTTTATATCTGGCCAGTTTGACTACCTTAAGCTGTATTACAGAGCAATAGTGATAAAAACTACATGATATTCATACAGTGACAGGCAGGTAGATCAATGCAATAGAATTGAAGACCCAGAAATGAACCCACATACCTATGGTCACTTGAGCTTTGACAAAGGAGTTAACACTATCCAGTATAAAAAAGACAGCATTTTCAACAAATGGTGCTGGTTCAACTGGCAGTCAACAGGTAGAAGAATGCAAAATGATCCATTCTTGTCTCCCTGCACAAAGCTCAAGTCCACAAGGAGCCAGGACTCCCCATAAAACCAGATACACTGAATCTAATAGAAGAGAAAGTGGGGAAGAACCTGGAGCACTTGGGCACAGCGGAAAATTTCCTGAACAGAACACCAATAGCTTATGCTCTAAGATCAAGAATTGACAAATGGGACCTCATAAAATTACAAAGTTTCTGTAAGGCAAAGGACACTGTCAATGGAACAAAACAGCAACCAACAGATTGGGAAAAAACTCATAATCAATCGTACATCCAATAGAGGGCTAAAATCCAATATATATAAAGAAATCAAGAAGGTAAACTCCAGAGAACCAAATAACCCTACTTAAAAAATGGAGAACAGAGCTCTCAACTGGGAAAACTCAAATGGCTGAGAAACATCTAAAAAAAGGTTCAACATCCTTAGTCATCAGGGAAATGCACATCTAAACAACCCTGACATTCCATCTCACACCAGTCAGAATGGCTAAGATTAAAATTTCAGGTGACAGCAGATGCTGGTGAGGATCTGGAAAAAGAGAAAGCTGGTACCATCACTCTGGAAATCATTCTGGTGGTTCCTCAAAGAATTAGACATAGTGCTACCTGAGGACCCAGCTACACCACTCCTAGGCATATACTCAGAAGATTCTCCAACATGTAATAAGGACACATGCTCCACTATGTTCACAGCAGCTTTATTTACAAGAGCCAGAAGGTGGAAACAACCCAGATATCCCTCAACAGAGGAAAGGATATGGAAAATGTGGTACATTTAGACAATGGAATACTACTCAGCTACTAAAAACAATGGCATCATGAAATTCTTAGGCAAATGGATGGACCTTGAAAATATTATACTGGGTGAAGTAGTACAGTTACAAAAGAACGCACATGGTATACACTCACTGAAAATTGGGTACTAGGCAAAGAATGTGGAATACCCATGAAAAAACTCACAGACCACATGAAGCTCAAGAGGAAGGAAGTCCAAAGTATGGATGCTTCAGTGCTTCTTAGAAGGTGAAACAAAATACTCATGGAAGGAAATATGGAGACAAAGAGTGGAGCAGAGACTGAAGGAAAGGCCATCCAGAGATTGCCCCACCTGGGGATCCATCCCATATACAATCACTAAACCTGGACATTATTGTGGATGCTGGGAAGTGCTTGCTAATAGGAACTTGATATAGCTGTCTCCTGAGAGGCTCTGCCAGAACCTGACAAATTCAGAGGTGAATGCTCACAATGGACCATTAAACTGCATGTGGGGTCCCCGATGGAGAAGATGGAGAAGGGACTAAAGGAGCTGAGGGGTTTGCAGTCCCATGGGGGACCAAAGGTGTCAACTAGCTAGATCCCCCCAGAGCTCCCAGGGACTGGAATACCAAACAAAGAGTATAGGCTCTGGCTGCATATGTGGCAGAGGATGGCCTTGTTGGATATCAGTGGGATGAGTGGCCCTTGGGCCTGGGGGTATTTGGTGTCCCAGTGTAAGGGAATGCCAGGGTGGGAAGATGGAAGTATGTGGGTAGACTTGGGAGAACCCTTACAGAGGCAGGGGGAGGTAGGATAAGATGGGGTTTCCGAAGGGAGACTTGGAAAGAGGAAAACATTTGAAATGTAAATAATGAAAATATCCAATAAAAAATAAATAGAAAAAAACAGATGAAGGTGAGTGGAAGAAGGAGAATCTTATTCACTACTATATTTATTTTGATACAGACCCTGTGAATATCAGTATAGATCTTTTTCAAAAAATGCAAGAATAGACTTTTTGTATAATCCAGCTACACCACTCATGGTCATATTTCCTAGTGTGATGATAAGATATCAACCTAACACAGACTAGAGTGGTTTGGAAGGATGGCACCTCAGTTGAGAAAATGCTCTCACTAAAGTGACCTGCCATCAAGCCTGTGAGGCATTTTCTTTACTGATGATTGATATGGGAGGATCCTGCCCATTTTGGGTAGTGCCATTCCTAAACAGGAAATCCTCAATAGTATGAGAAAGTAAACTGAAGAGCCAGGGGCAACAAGTTGGTAAACAGTGTTCTTCTATGGCCACAGCTTCCGTTGCTATCTCCTGGTTCCAGCTTTGAGTTCCTGACCTGACTTTCTTTGTTGATAAAGTATGATGTGGAAGAACAAATAAAAGAAACCTTTCATACTCAAGTTGCTTTTGGTCATGATGTTTTATCACAACAATAGTAAACTTAAAACAGCATATAGCCAAAGGATTCTCTGTATCCCAAGATAGTGATGCCTATATACCCATGTTCATAACTGCTCTACTTATAATAGACAGAAATGGAATCAACATATGTGTCTATCAATCTATAAACTGACAATAAAATGTGATACATAAACACAATTAAATTTCATTCAACTGTAAAAAAATAAATTATAAAATGTAAAAAAAAATTATAGGTAAGTGGGTGGAACTAGAAATTATACTTGATGAGGTAACATTGGTCAAGAAAACTAATGCCTCCCCATTCTCTCTAATATGAAGATCCTAGCTTTTCAATTATAGATCTCTGTATTTAAATTGAAATATGCATCCATATACTCCAGGAAGCAAAAAAAAGAATCGGAGAAGTTGAGGGGGAAATAATGGTGGTAATGAGGAGGGCAAAATGTACTGGGTATGAAAATAGAGGACACACTGGGCATAAAAAGGTGATAATGGATGATAATGGGTAAGGTTGATAATGGGTGATGATGGAAATTCAGGTATGGGAGAGAATGGGGGTAAGCATCCTAAAGATGCCCCAAAAGCCATATAGAAGCGTAATACTTTATAATATAGCAATAATTAAAAATATTAAAATATTAAACATATGAACTGAGGAAGTATCATCCTTCATAGCCTAGCACTATCACTCCCAGAAGCCATTGGGCTTTTAAATAAACTCTCTAGTGCCAAGTGCAAGATACCTTCCATGTGCTGTTCAGAGCCATCCCAGGGGCTCCTATAAGAAGAGTAGTTACTGAATCACTCCTGGTTGTCTACAAATGCCAAGATCCCATTTCTGAAAACAGTGCACAAAATCTAGTTAGAACTATGTTGGGAAACATTCCCCTTTGTCTAGCATTGAAAGTACCCAGGGCACTATGCAGACTGCTGGGAGAGAAAACTTGCCATTAGATTTAACCTTCTGTAGATTATGCAGGCAGGCAACCCCATCTTAAATAGCAGCATATGCCCACTGGTGCAGTAGTAGCTTGAACCCGTTGGTGGTCATCCACTTCCTTATGATTGGATTATAAACCTGCACCAGGAGATCAAATACATATAAAGTATAAACACTATGAACATGATCAAAAGTCTGGGGAGGTCGTAGTCCTAAGGTTAGAAACACAGTACCTTTTTCCCTAACTAGATATTAGAAAACTTCCTTCTAAATGCAATGATTAGTACTGTTCTTTTTTCTTTCAGAGGCTCATATCTGGTAACAGTGAAGAGAATAAGTGAATGATAAGGTCTCTACCCTTGTAAACATCTCAGAAAAAGGAATGGAAGCAATATGATCATCAGATGAGGAGGAGTGCCAAGGTATCCTGCAACCAGGTAGGAACAAACCTTGGCATCATGAACACACTTCAGCAATGAATACCTGTACAACTGTACAAGACTGGGACCTGCACCAACATACCATCATGAGTTGGAGAAGCATCACCAGGCTTCATCCCCATTTGAAGAGCTCTTGACTATTACTAGTTGCTGCCCATGGGGGTGTCATTTTCTTCAGTGGTGTAGCTTCTAGGTAGACAAGTTGGGGGAAAGAAGGTATCCAGAGGAAAAGTAATGGAGATAACAGGGTACTGGTGTAAATAAAGTCACAATGCATTCGTAAGTGTATAAAACTATCAAGAAACAAATGTAAAGGGCTTGAAGTGATTGTTTCAGTCTAGGCTTTGCTGAGAGCACAAAGGCGAAAGCTGAAGACACAGGACTTCCTTTTGAAATAGTAAAACATTTTACAATTAACAAGGGAAGTATGTTGCACTTATTTGCCAACTTAATACAACATGCTAAGATTTATATTTTACATTGGTGAATTGTATGACATGAGAGTTTTATCTCAAGAAGGTTTTGGGTTGGATAGATGTCTCAGTGTTTAAGAAAAATGGCTGCTCTTACACATGACTCAAGTTTAGTTCTCTGTGCATTCATGGAGATCATAACTATTTGTAATGCCAGTTCCAGAGGATCTGATGGCATCTTAGGGCCTCCTAAGTCCCTGAAATGTATATCATGCATACATACATAATATATACATAGGCAAAATCCTACCATATAAAATAAAAATAAATAATCCCTTAAAAAACAAATCTGCTAAGTATAGCTCAAAGACAGTTGCTAAAAAGCCATAAAGATGGATATAAGTTTATGAAATTGTTAAAAAAAATTGTGAAGAATAGAAGATTGTAAATAGAAACATGGGTTTTGATTTCTGATATTCATGACTTTTGCAAGGAACTACGTGATATTCTTCCTGATCATCAAAGGCCTAATCTTATGACTTCATTTTGCCTAATGGTGCAACAGGGAGCTATGTTACGACCAAAGGCCTGATCTTCCAGTACACATTGTCTACCCATTCTTGTGCGGCAAGCTTCCTTAACTCCACAAGGCAATGAGATGTGGATGAGTGGAGTCACATCACAACTGTACCCTGCCAGGCCAGCCTTCCTCAAGAAATCTGCAGCATTTCTGTAACAAGGTCTAATTGACCTCATTTTCTTTATGTCTTTATTAAAATGGAACTCAAAGTAAAATTCTGTGAAATGTTTTTTAAAATTATAAAAAAAAAGGAAAGGTTAAGGATTCAAATAGTTCCATACAAATAAATTGGGGGATAATAGGTAGGACCCAGGGTAAACACATCTTTCCAATCCCGATTTGAATTTACATTAAACCTGTAATATATCTCTGACCTAACCTAATAGAAATGCATTTTCTGGGCTACAGTGCATTGTGTTCTGCTTTGTCTGTGTTTCCAGTCAGGAATCACAATCCTACAGTGTGGAGCTGAGTTTTCATAGCAGTTTTTCTGTCTGCATTGCACATTAATTCACAGCAGGCCAGAGGTACATTTGCATTGAATCTGGCTTTCCAGCTGAGAAGGTGACAGCAGAATATTGCCAAGTCCATGTTAATAATTAGGGCTGAATCACACACCTGATAGTGCCTGTTAATGGAGACACGGAGTGCAGACAGACGCAGGTCTGTTTCTAAAAGCAGTGAGTAAGAGTGGATAACTCACTGCTTTGAGAGAAAGCAGTATCCTGTCTGGAGATAAATGGGATCTGAGTAAAAATATTTACTGAGGACACTGATTATTGTTATTAATACCCAGTGTGCATTACACCAGACACAGACCATTGCCTCCAATCAATGCCTTGTTTAAAGCCACAGTCATTGCAACTTGGAGAAAATTCCCTGTTGAGCAAAGGCTTCCTATAATCTGGGGGCCATTCATTCATTCATTCCTATCTTCAGCAAATACTTGCAATCTATGTGACCTACCAAGCTTTATCCAAAAATTAAGAGGTAAACAAAAGTAAAAGTGTACCCACACAATATTATGGACACAGGAGGAAAACAACAGTTAAACTAATGAACTCTATTTAATATGTAGTCGGTCTAGGTCCTTTTGTGGGAGACAGATAACCTAAAATAGCAGAGATGTTTGTAGGTTAATGTCTGGAGTCTGGCTGCTTCAGAAATGTTTGGTCCTCTCAGTGAAGTTACACTTCTTCACTTAGGTCTCTTTGGCTACATGAAAGCCACAGTATAACCTGGGAAATGTAGTATTTCTCTGGTAATGACACTGATCCCTTCCAGGTTTTCCTGCTCTAAGAATAGGTAGAGAGTGCTCCAGAAACTTCCCTGCAGAGAATGAGAGCAAAGTACTTAAAAAAAATTGAGACCTAAGTTTTTCTTGGGAATGAGCTTTACAGTAGAGAGTAGAAGCCCCTCCCTCAGATTGGAGCAAGGCCAGTCAGTGTATCTTCCAAATTTATTTTCAAAATGAGACAAAATGTTTATCCCTGTCCACATTGGATAAAAATAATCACTTTTCAGGTATGTTAGCCATTTCAAATTTATATTCTTTGAATATAAAATAAGTAAATAATAAAAGATCTCACTGTGAATCTTATTTCACAGCATCATTCTACTGCCCAAACAGTTATGTCTATGTTCAAAATCAAATAAACTGTTTCTCAGGAAATGCAACAAGAAGGAAATACCACAAGAGCAATCTCATGATTGTCGTTGCATTTGTGTCAATGGCATTGGTAAAAGCAAAACTCTGTTTAACATGTACTTGGTACAAATACACACATGTGTCCAATACATATATGCATATATACATATATATTATATTTCAAGGTAAAGTCACTTAAGAATATGACAGTGACACAGAAATAAACTCATAATCAAGAGCCTGAGATCCGAAATTGCTTCTCTTAATAACAACTGTGCTTTGAGCCAACTGCTTTGCTCTTTTGGCCAGATTTTCTCTACTATAACAATAATTGTCCATACCATAAGAATTATCTGGGCTAATGCTTCCAAAACATTAGCAGCTAACCTATGGCTCTGCAGGGTACGGAGCTGACCTCAGAGAGTATAAACCCTGGTCCAGTAGTCTAATGAGCTAAGAGGCACTGAGCACCCAGCTTCTGTTCTTATCCCTCCTGCTGTAAGAGAAAGAATTCATAAATGAATATCAATAGCCCTCCTTCATTATGAATCATGCTACTAACTTACTAAGGCCTACTAATGAGCATCCAGCACCTAGAATCCCTCTCTCCTCACATATTCATTTCTCTAATGACATCACTATCTTCCCATCACTCAAGTTTCCTTCTGGATGGCCAATCTGCTACAATGTTGTCTTGCCTTCAGTCCCCTCTTCTCAGCACTGTCTATATTTTGTCAACGTTGGTTCATTGTATTTGGCATCCAGATCAAGCACAGAAATAGCTGTGACAGCTATTTTTTTCATGGCTAACCCTCTTTTCATTGCTTCTACTTGTTTTCCCATTTTAACCCTAGAACTATAGCTTCCCATTTGGAGAATTGATCTAAACATTATCCTGGAGTGAGTGTCACACCAATCAACTTCTACACCATTTATAGTCAGGCTATTAAGGACATGACTCATGCTGTATTTTCTTATGCCTCTCTCTGATGCACACTTGGTGTAGATGCCTTCTTGCCCAAAAAGCCAAAGCCCTCTGGAATACAATTTATGTGCATCCTGGCCTTTCTTCATTCCTAGCTTACATGCGCAGGAACTTTCTGATTCTCATTGTTCTGCCCACTCCATATATGATAGAGCTTATGCTCCACTGGCCACTCAATTTCCATCCCTGCACAAATGCACCATGGTATTTCCTGATTTAAAGTGAAATGCACCTCACAGCATGATGATCACCAGTCTCTCAGAGCTGCGCTGCAGGATAGCACATGCTCAGTCCTGCATCTGATGACACACTACTGTCTTTTTAAAGTAGGAATCATGTCACCATCTCTGATAAAAGAGGCTAACAAATATTTGTTAATTCACAGGAACCATGGTGAATCTGAGTCCCCAGCCAAAATGTCCATACACTAAGCTGTGATGGGCCCCAGTCATTTCATTTTTCCATTCTCATTGTGGCTGAACATCAGTCTGCTTTGTAATGAAAACCACTGAAAAGCAAAACCAGTGCATTCCCCTTTGGTAATGTGACAGCTTGCGATGACATTTCTCATAATCTGAATTTCAAAGAGTAGAGGTGTCCCACCAGAATACCCAGCATGAGCAAGGCATGAGGCTGTGAATCTCTTCCCAGGTGATTAGGCTAGAACAACTTAATTTTGTTCATGCAACATGACACTGGGAAAACAAACGAGGTGCGGCGTGAGTCAGCTGCTGTGAAGACACACTGAGGATGCAAGGCCACCTGTCTCTTCTTTAATGGCACAATTTCTAGTAAAGAGAGTTAATTGTGGATTACTTGAAGCAACTGAAGTATATGATGCTTTAAACCCCAGCAAATCACTTGAGGGTGGCATTCTCTAGTGCATGAATGCATAGCTTCCCATCACAGCACAAGCCATTGTATATGCTCATGTCGCAACTTCCACACCCATCTGTGAACCTGACATAAGTATATCGAATGATCTTTCTCACATTTAAGTGAGACAGTTCATTATTTGGTGATGGAGTCTTAATCTGAGTTTTTATGTTTATAGTGAGGTTTTATAAAAGCATTAAATCAAAGTCACCACAATGGAGCATATGGTGTCACATAAGGTGGTATATTAATTTGCAGCTTCTCAGACAGTCAGAGCTTGTAAGCTCAGAGCAATACCATTCTTCTTAGTTTTGAAAAGAAAGTCTGCCAACATCCTTACTGAAGACTATATTCCATGTTACATGGCTAACAAGCATACTTGCAGTGGATCAAGCAGTTCCCAGTTTGGCATCTCAAGATAATAAAAATTCTCACACTCATAAGGATTTTCTTTACTTTTTAAAAACCTATGTTATAACTAAACAACCTTCATTTTCCTTCTCCCAGTTCAGGAGTTGGTCCAGTATACTTCAGGTTGTAAAGTCCACTGTCAGACGCATGCTGGTTTTCTCATCCCTGAGGGGACTGTTCATGACTCTCAGTCTTAAGTCTTCTTCAGTTAGTTCCAAGGCCAGTAAAAGAAGCAGGTGCAGCCCGCAGCTGTTGCTGGCTCCCTAAAGATGCATTATGAATGTGCGCTGTGAAGGCAGCTACCAGGGCTGTCAGGACTATGCAAGGTATAACACTCAGAAGATTCCAGAATGAATCCCTAACTGCCTGAGACAAAATACCAGTACCCAATGAGGTTAACATGAACACACACACACACACACATATGCCCACACATATTCATACATGTAAGAGTATACATATACAACAGAGAGATGGAGACAGAATGACTCTGACGAGCTCACTCATAAAATTGCGTCCACAATACAAAAGAAATACATTCTGCTGTAAGGGTGTTGGTGGAGTTTCTTCTCAAAGCTAGACGAATGGCCCTTCCCTTTAAGCTCACAAGCTCTAAGTGTCTGAAAAGTTACAAATTAATACTCACCTTATGTGACATTATACACTTCATTGTGGTGACTCTGACTATACAAGGCTGTTCAGAATCAAGGCGCTGATCACGAAACTCCTTGACCAAAGATTACAGGGTTTGGAGAGAAAGGAAGAGCAGGGAGGAGACCAAAGTCTGTAGGGAGGAAAAACATGCAGCTATCCCTATGAGCACTCACCCCTGAAAATGTACTATAAGCCTGTCTGGAAGTCATTACCTGTATTTGAAAGGATCTTTCCATCTCCACTACTCTCAGGAGTGAAAGCAGTCAGTACTAAGCAAAACCAGGAAGACTCAGATAATGCCTTAAAGTGATTCCTACCAGCAGAATTCCATTGTTGGCTCCTTTTTAATTGAAATAATGGAGTGTCTTAGTTATTGTTCTGGTGTTGTGACCAAAAGCAGCTTAGAGAAGGAATAGTTTACTCTGTGCATGATTCCAGAGGGATGAGAGTCTATCGTGGCTGCTGGGCACAGAAGCAAAAGGCAGGAGCAGGAAGCTGAGAGATCACATGTCAATCACACAAAGGAAGTGGAAAGAGAGACAGAACTTGAAATGGGGTGAGGCTATAAACCCTCAAAGTCTTTAGTCCCAGTTGTAATTTCCATTAAGTTTGCATTACCTAACCTCCCAAACAGTACTAAGCAAACTAAACAGTACTAGATGATTAAGTGTTTAAATGCATGAGCTTATGAGGAACATTTTTCATTCAAACTACCACAGGGCTTTACCATACGATTTTTAAATTTGAACTTGGTTGGATCTCAGCTCTTAAGTACAAACAACACTTTTAAGACATCTCAATTTTCAACCAGCCAAACTCCCCAGAGGTTCTAGGGACTAAACCACCAACCAAAGAATACACCTGGAAGGACTCATGGCTCCAGCTGCATATGTAGCTGGGGATGGCCTTATCTAGCATTGATGTGAGGCCCTAGGTCCTGTGAAGGCTCAATGCCCCAGAAGAGGGGAATTCTAGGGTGGTGAGGAGGGAGTACATGGATGAGTGGCAGAGCACCCCCACAGAAACAGGAGAAGCTGGCTGGGATGGGGAAACCAGAAAAGGGTATAATATTTGAAATGTAAATAAATAAAATATCCAATAAAATTTTTTTAAAAAGACATCTTGATTTTCAAACTCTAAGGTTCAAGTCATTTTTTATCTACCTACAAGTGTCATTGAATACACTTGGAAGAGTATACCATGAAATTTCAGAGGTTGAGAACAACACAGTTGCACAACAGCAGTATTTAGGAAACCACGACTGGGTGATTTCCATGACTATATAACCCTGTTAATAAACCAAAGCTTAAACATTTTAGAACCATGGATGTTGTTGGGGTTTTGTCTAAGCTCCACCCCACACCTACCTGACAATAGCCAGGTATGCCCTGCCCCAGAGATCTGGCCCACTATAAGAGGGGCTACTTGCCCCTCCTCTCTCTCTTTGCTCTCTGCTCTCCCACATTCTCACCTCTCTGCCCCTGGGGCTCTTCCCCACCTCCACGTGGTCATGGCCATCCTCCACACTCTCACTCTCTCTCTATTCTCTCTCTCTCTCTCTCTCTCTCTCTCTCTCTCTCTCTCTCTCTCTCTCTCTCTCTCCTCCTCCTCCTCCTCCTCCTCCTCCTCCTCCTCCTCCTCCTCCTTCTCCCTCCCTCCCTCTCTACCTCTCTCTACCACTAACTCCCATCCCCTACTCTGAATAAACTATACCATGTCTGTGTGTGTGTGGTCCCTCAGGGGCAGAGGTGCCCAGGCAAGGGCCCACCTGGACACCTTCCCCCATGCCGCCTAGCCACACTCACCTAACCCCCTATACTCCCCCCTTTTAAGCCCTTTCAGATGTTCCTCTTGGTACAGCTCTCCTGAATATCCCTAAGCCAAGGCTTCTAGCACAGGCTGTCACTGTGCTAGAACAGAATTAAGTAACACAGATACTGAGGACAAAGTAATGCTGAGACAGATAAAGAGCAAAGTCTGTGTTCTCCTAGAACATGCCAGCTGCAAGTTATAAGGAGGCAGATTCAAGGAAATTAAACTTGATCAAGTAAGGGAAAGGTAATCACACACTAAAAGCAAAAAGGAGGCCAACTCTAAACAAGAGAAGGCAAAGGCACCAGGGAAAATGACGAGCACCTGCAAGGTCAAAGAATCGGGGTGAGGAAGACTGGTCCTAAGCATCTGTGATGTGAGTAGTCACTGGTGGGAGGTGGTCTAGGAGAGGGCACAAGTCATAACAAGTCCAAGATGGACTTAAAAGAGCACAAAAGGACCCTTCAAGAAACCCTGGCTAAGAGAGTGCACAGCCCTTTGGCTTTAGGCTGTGTTCTTAAATCACACACAAGGGCTACACTAGGGTACACTTCTCATAAGGACCCTAGAGGCTCTGCAAATCAAGGTCAGCCCAGGCCACAAAAGATAAACCTGTGGGTAAAAAGACATCCATTTGTTTCTTTCTCCTGACATGATCTCTTCTCCTCCCAGTCAAGGAGTAAGGAACAGTAGGAATCATTGCCCAATCCTCTTCCAGAAATCTAAGTCCTCATCCTCCCAATTTGATGCACCTAAATCTGTATGTTTTATGAGAAAATGGAATAAAGAACCACCTGACATAGCCAAAATCAGCCTGAAGCAGGCCCCTGGGAGACATGTGTCACTGTTTTTGTTTTGGTTCATTTTGGTTTGTTTTTTTTTGTTGTTGTTGGTGGTGGTGGTGGGTTTTTTTTTTTGTTACAGTTGGGAGGGGCTGCTGCAAGGATTGTGGACCCTTCGAAGCATCTTACATTCATAAGACAACTTCAAATAAAGAGGAATTGTTTGATCTACGAGGAAAGCAATGACATTTGAGCAACTCTAGTAAAGTCCCCAAAGACCACAGCTCTCCCAGGAATATTCAGCACAGCCATCTTAAGTTTATTTTGCCTGAGGGTTTCCTTTCATGGCAACTTTGAAATATAATTTTTTCTACTTGCTCTCCTACTATGATTCCCCAGTCACAGGTTTTTACTAGTTGAATCTAGTATTTAATCTTCCTTTTGCCAAGTGTTTCTAATCTTCAAGACATGAGAGACACCCACATGCCTAACACTTAACGTACTCTTCCTGCTCAGATTGCCACGGTGTGTGATGTCACCTGGCATACATGTGCTTCAAACTGTGAGTACCAAAATGGATACAGGCAGTCAGGCAATCTGCAGACCCTTCACGAAGGAAATTGTTAAATGTCAAAACCAAAATAGTTTTATATTTACTGAAAGCCCTCATGTCGATAACATTTCCTAAATTATAACTTGGGTAAAAACGAACATCAGAGTGAAAATAACAGCTTGCTTTCCACACACCCCTTTGGTTAGGGGGTCCCCTGCTGCCCTTTCTCTGGGCCCTTTGCCACAGGCAATGGTCATCATTACACAGAGTTCTGTGTGAGTGTCTCTGAGTCTAGAACCATAGTTTCTGGTGCTGCCACTTCATAAACCAATACATGTTGTAAACAGATGGTATTCAGAATGGCACTGAGGTGACAGTCACTACTATAAGGAAGATTAAACTACACCTGCCAATGGAGGGGCAGTCCAGGACCTCTGCAAAGCCTGAGCACTTTGACTTCCTCTATACATTATCACCAGTGGCCTTCGTAGGGCAGAGAAGGTCTGTTGGCACTGCATCAGTGACACCAAGGCTTAGCTTCAATGATCCAGGGACAGGTCATTATGTTTATTTTGTGTGTTTTATTTGATGGCAGGGGGTACTTACTAGTTCAAGATAAACTTTCCCTCCATAAGTGGTACTATTAAAGAAAGAAAAGTCCTCCTATAAATTTATTTCATAAAGGAAAATAGATGATTCAGTGCTCACCATTCCATTGCTTTCCAATTGGGACTTCATAACTAGACTGCGTTTCAACTGTCCTTTAAACAGTTTGTGTCCCCACATACCTAATTATTTATGCCCAACACACATATTCTGCCTAATCCTATGCCCAATTTAACCATGTTACTTGATTCCAATGGAAACATTGAAGGCCCTTGTGTTCATTTTTTTTCTAATATCATTAACTATTTGTAGAGTGATATTCATAGTCTCCCACATGGTCTGTGTGGCTTCTAATTAAGGAATTTTGAGTAGCACAATACCTTCTCAAGGGTGTTGGTTCCTGATCTGTAGAACTTTCAAAGCAGTGGGGAAAAAAGTCTAGTCTGAGCAAGCAACAGAGTGAAACCAGGTGTCTAGAGAGCTGCAGAAGGATGGGTATGTGTTCTGAGGGGACATTCTCTGATTATTGACTGCATGTGGACTGTGCTTAGATCTTAGGGAAAGAAGTCATAAATACATGGTAGGAGGCACAATCAGGATAGCAGTGGGACACTATGTATGGGGAATTTGACCCAAACTACTAACACAGTATGTGCAGAAAATTCAATGCCACCAAATGAGGCAAGAAGATATCCTTGTTCCTGGGATCTGCCCCTACAGAGTCAGGGAGATGAGCTAGGGGTGAAAAGAGTGAGCTCCTTGCTCCTTGTTCCTTCCTCCTCACTCCGAGCATGAAGCTACTGACACCTACTTCCCCTTATTTGCAAGAACAAAGACTAGGAGAAAGGGTCCCTACATTGATTCCTCTTTTCCACATCAATTTCACATGGCATTATTGACTCCAAGGTATAGAAATCCAGGAGCAATTCCTTATGGTTTTTATCACAATAGTATTTGTATGTGTTTATTTTGCATGTGTTTATTTCTTTTTATTTTAGTTCCAAAGTTTTATTATAGAAGAGTAGGAAGAGAAAAGGAGATAGAGAAAAAAAGAAAGAAAAGATATAGAGGTGAGAGCTGGCCATGATCATGTGGAAAGAAGGGAAACAGGGGAAATGGGGACAAGAGCAAGGGCAAGAGAGAGAAGCCAAAGAGCTTGTGTTTATTTCTTACAGGCTGATTTGTTATGGAAGGACATAAACTGCATACTTAAAAACTGTATTAACTTTCATATTCTACTGGCTATACCACAAGCCAGGCCTTGTTGAATAAATTTTATAGTTTATATCCACCAGCAATTCAGCCTCAACCTACAACTTACATTATCAGGACCAAAATTTTGAATGGGTAGACAATGCTAAGACTGCAGATGGTTTCATCTAGTGGATGGCTCTTCCTATGAGCTTCTTCCCCTTGACATTTGTTGCCAACTTTAGCAAAGAAGTGAAAGGTAGGCAGCTGGACTTGAATTAATAAATCACCTGACAATCTGAACAGGCTATAAAGCTTTATACAAGCATTCATAAAGGTTACAGAGTGTGAAGTGTTATTATTTTTTTTCTGATGATACTTAATAAAGGTTAGCAGAGCACATAGTAACAATAGTTTCTAACAGGTTCATCTGCCAAGTGATGAGCCACAAACATAAGAAACAGCAAGGTAGACCCTCCCTTTACCACACTGCTCACTTGAAGCTGCTAGAACCATCTCACCAGCCCCTCAAATGCTATTTTCATCCTGAGCGGTAGTGGTTTTCATAAAGGAAAGGTGGTGACACATTATCTATGTGTGCATACATGCATACCTAGCAGGTACATAAAACTGCCAAGAATGTTTCATAATTCCAACCCAAAAATATTGAATGAAAGTTAAAAAGAAATGTATCAACATGAAAGACAAAATTACTCCATGAACAGAAGGATGTGGGGAAAACAGGGAGGAAGTGGGAGGGAATAGAAGAAGGGGAAACTGTAATCAGGATGTATTGTGTGATTAAATTGTTTTCAATAAAAAGGGGGAAAGACTACATTTCTCTCTATAAAAATTATAATTAAATAATTTAAAGAAGATTAGAAAATCATTCAATGAATCTGGACAGGTGGCACAGAAGCCAGGACCCACATTGGATGACTCACTCAAATCTATAAGTCCAAATCCAAGGGATACAATGTCCCTTGCAGCCTCCATAGACATTTGCACACACCCTTACATATATGTGTTTATACACCCTTACACTTATGTGCACATACTCATACATACACACACACACACATACATACACAGAAAAAAAGAAAAGAAAAGAAAGAAAAGAAAAGAGAAAGAAAATTATTTGAGGCATTCCAAAAGACGAGTTTTAACAAGTGTTCACAGAAACCCATCAGAAAAGAATTAAGCTTCCATGGAGTGAATGAAAGGAAGGAATGGAGAGATGATTAATAGGTGAGAGAACTAACAGATTTATAAACACAAGAAAAAGCCTTTAGTTCTTCATCAGCCATAAAAAAGAGGAACCACGATGACCCTCTTGCTCTCCTGTGTGGTCAGACACCTTTCTAAGCATGCATTTTAAAATAAAGCAGGCATTCTGACTATCTGACTGTGGGCAGCATGTATAGAAGTACCACCTTTTGATGAAGCACTCTGTGAGTAGGGAGGTCATTTTTCCTCTAGACTTAATCTGGACCCTACAATCATCTTCTCTTCACAATTTTTGTCAAAACAATGAGGGCACAGTGCCTTCTGGGAAAAAGAAAGCAAAATGTTTTAAGGAAACTGCCTGGGAATTGCTGTGTCTTTGACTTGATAATTATAGTTATTTCAACTGGCCCTAAGTTTCCCAGGACCTTTATCCACTACTGGATGCCAGGAGAAATTAATTGGACCAAACAGTTTGGAAAGCTCCCTTGTTACAACAGGGCATCATGCTGCTGGGTTGACAAGAAACACTGAAACAGACAAAGAGACTCAATACCTGTTCTTGATGTGCTGAGGGGGCCCAAGACACCTGAAGCTGCCAGCCACCATTATGGCCAGTCGGGTACACAGGGCCTCGCACTCTTCCATGCTGTGAGGAAATAAACAAGTAGAAATAAGCTGTGTCCTAAAACTGTGAACCTTGTTGAAGCTTCAAACATAAAAAGGATACAAAACTACCATTGGCCCAAATTATGGAACTTTTACTATAGAACCCTCATGAAAATGAAACAATGTGTTTTTAAAATTACTAAGGTTTTATTTAAGTGGCCAATTACAACAGGAAATTATTAGCATGTCTATGTGCCTGGAAGAATAATCAGTAATAAAAAAATGCAGGAGAGAACGACTTACAATCCTCAAAACTACAAAATATATGTGTAAGAGATGTTAACAAGAATGTGGTTTCTTTACAAAGAGAATTAAGTAACTTTATGGACAAGTGGACATGAAATTGTGAGTTATTAGAATCAATAGTAAGGAAAAGGATGAATATTTCAAAAATGGGAAGCTGAAAATGAATAAAATATGGGTCCCCTTATTTGTTAGCCAACACAAAGGGGTCAGCTTAGGAACCATAAGCACATAAAAAGGAAGATGGACTTATCAGTTCTATTTACATATTTGTGCAGAGATATACAAAATCTGTATGAGTGTGTCAATAATAATCAAAGCAAAAGAAACTATCAATTTAAGAGTCACAAAGGGACATGAGAGGGGCTGTATTATGGCTATAGGGAGGGGCCAGAAGGAGGACAAGAAAGGTGGAAAGTGATGCCATTCTATTTTAATAAAACAATCTATGGAAATTTAAAAGAATACATTTCCTTAAAGTAAAATCTATAATTTTAAAAGAGTTTCGTATTTTAGTAGTATGTAACATATGATATAAAATACTAGAAATAAAGTTTTACCTTGTAACTATAATTTACTTAAATTATAAGATTATTTTAGTATTAGTATAGCATTATAAAGATTTATATTCATAGCTATTATAACTATGAGTCATAAATTATAATATGCAGATGCAATTTGATACAAATCAAAATGCAATCACCCCCATAAAAAGGAAAATTTAATTTAGAATTACTTAGAGAAAGGAAGCTGTAGAAAAACTTGTAAGGGAAGATTGTACTAGAATAGGTTGTTACAGAGATGGAGCACACTAAATTCATACCAGAGAAATGGCATTAGAACAAAAGAAGCCCAAGCATACCACAGGTAATAGAAATACAGAAGTGATTTACAAATGGGGATGCACTTTCTAAGCATAATGAGGTAGAAGAAATTCTGGAGGAGACAGAAGATGACAATTCAAACTCCTAGTCTTCTACAAGAGTGTCAGCACCCAATAAACTAGCATTTAAAAGACACTGCAGAATATTTATCCTTGAATGGCATGACTATATCACAACCACTCGGCCAAGGTTTGGGAACCATTGTGGAAGATGGGGAAGAAGGTCAGAGCTAGAGGTTGTTGCTGTCTTGAAGGAAGCAGCATCTTCTAGACAAAGAGGGCAGTTGCACCTATGAACTCACAGTGATTACAGCAGTATGCAGAAAACCTGCAAAAGCCCAAGCCAGGCAAAATCTCAGGAGGGAGGTGGAGGGTGGTCATTAAGTTCTACGCCTAGTCAGTAGGTTTCCTTAGATGGTGTGACCATGAGTAAGTCACCTATGTTGCAGTGGGTAGCCAGACTCCCGCAAACCGTGTAAACACAACAAACTGGACTTTTTGAATTAAACAGAATCGGGGACACAAAGTTGCACAGGTAAGAATTGTTAATGGGTATCTGGGAGGATCTGGAGGATGAATATAATCATATCCATTGTCTGGAATTCTCGAAGAATTAATAAAATTAAAGCTCCAATTTAGTACACTAAATAGTTCTGGAAATCAGTCTGGAGGTTCGTCAAAAAACTGGGCACCTCACTTCCGGAAGATCCTGCTATGCCACTCCTGGGCATATACCCAGAGGATTCCCCACCATGTAATAAGGATACATGCTCCACTATGTTCATAGCAGCCCTATTTATAATTGCCAGAAGCTGGAAAGAACCCAGGTATCCCTCAACAGAAGAGTGGATGCAAAAAATGTGGTATATCTACACAATGGAGTACTATTCAGCCATTAGAAACAATGAATTCATGAAATTCTTAGGCAAATGGATGGAGCTTGAGAACATCATACTAAGTAAGGTAACCCAGTCTCAAAAGATCAATCATGATACACACTCACTAAGAAGTGAATATTAGCCTAGAAAAATGGAATACCCAAAACATAATCCACACATCAAATGAGGTACAAGAAGAACGGAGGAGTGGCCCCTTGTTCTAGAAAGACTCAGTGTTGCAGTATAGGACAAAACCAGAACAGGGAAGGGGGAAGGGGTGGGTGGGAGAACAGGAGGAGGGAAGGGGGCTTATGGGACTTTCCGGGAGTGGGGGGCCAGAAAAGGGGAAATCATTTGAAATGTAAATTAAAAATATATCAAATAAAAAATAGTTCCTAAACAATTAAAAAATAAATCAACAAACCATGAGTTGTTCAATCCCAAGTCCTGGATTGTAAAGTAAATGTCCTTTCCCTTTTATTCCATTTAAAATGAAAATAATGAGTTGTCAAATCAATAAAGTGTGTAGCTAATTACAGATAGTTCCTTCAAAAATTCAAAATGGGTCATCTCATATATAGATAGTGGAATAAAAATGCCATATATCTTGAAAATTATATTTGACAATGATTCATATTCTAGGAACTGGGAAATGCAAATTATGAGTTATATAGCTCCTTATTTATGATTATCTCCAGCAAAGACTGCCGTTGGGAGCCTGAGGACATCCCTGCTCTGTAGAGACCTCAACTCGGGTCTGCTCTTTCCTTGACTACTCCACAGGAAGGAATTCCAGGTGAATCAGGGTGAAGTGAAATAGAAAGTTTATTAAGAACACTGGGAGGCACACAGAAAAAGCTGTTCACACTGAGACCTCGCAGGCTTCTCTAGAGAGTCCTGCTTAAGCAGCTCACACTTTAACATGATTCTGGGGCTTTTAAAGTTGTACTACACAACAGTTATTTACAAAAGTTTGACACTGTAAGCAAAGTTTAAAAATTAATCCAAGTTTGGCTTTAACATGTGTTTAACAGGTTTCTGATTGTGTTGTGGGAGGAACATCAAGTCATTCCTGTGTTACTTTCTTAAATGTATTCTGGACAAACAGATGTCCACCTCATTATCAGCATGAGTTCCAACCTCAAAGTGAAAGGCTTAGCAGGTCTAAGTGGCTAACATGTTGGCCCAACGAAACCTGAGCCCAGAGCTGAGGGCAAAGAATTTGATTTTTTTTCTTTATAAAAAAAAAGACTATAGATAGCCTGAAAGTGGAAACAGTAAAATCAACCATGGGACATTTACTTAAAAACAAAGTAAACATGAATGTCCCTGCCTGGATGGTCCTCCTGCCTGGTACAGGTATGTGGTGAGCTGGGACTGTGGTTTAAAGCACTATACGGGAATTTTGGCATCAGCGCTGGGTATGTATGTGAGGAGAAAGTAGACTTTCCATTCTCTGCCCCATGTTTTCCCAAGATGCTGTGTGTTAAGAAATATATAGAGGCAAACATTGCATAAAAATCACAGAACTGATTTCCTGACCATCTGTGAACAGAAAGAGCAGTGGGGGATGAAGAACTGGGGGTAGACACTAGAAAGTCCCAGATTCTGGGGAAGTAAAAGGATCTCAGGAACCAACAGCAAAGGCTTTAGCTGAAATCCCCAAAAAAGAGGAGATAGAACCTAAAGAGACCACCTTCAGTAAATAAGCACAGTCCCCAGTTGAGGGATGCAGCTACCCACTTATCTCAAAATTGTTAACCCAGAAATGTCCCTGTCCAAAGGAAAGGCAAGGACAAAAAGTGGAGCAGAAGCTGAAGGAAAGGCCATCCAGAGACCACCCACCCTATGGATTCATCCCATCTCAGACACCAAACCCTGATACTATTGCTGATACCAAGAAGTGCTTTCTGATAGGAGCCTGATATAGCTGTTCCCTGGCAGGTTCTACCAGCATCTGACTTATACAGATGCAGATACCCATAGCCATCCATCTGACTAAACCCAGAGACCCCAATGGAAGAGTTGGGGGAAGGACTGAAGGAGATGAAAGGGATTGCAACCCCACACAAAGAACAATATCAACTAACTAAATCACCCAGAGCTCCCAGGGACTAAACAGAAAGGGAAACAGGACTCCAGATACATATGTAACAGAGGATGGCCTTATCTGACATCAGTGAGAGGGGAGGCCCTTGGTGCTATGGAGGCTTGATGCATAGGGGGATTCTAGAGCGGTGAGGTGGGAGTGGGTGAGTGGATGGAGGAGCACCCTCATAGACTTGGCAAAGCAGAGGGAGGAGAGGAAGGATGGGATGGGGGGGTTGTGGAAGGGCAACCAGGAAGAGGAATATCATTTGAAATATAAACAAGTAAAATGATTAATAAAAAAGTCACAGAATCATATAGGCCTCCCTTGTCATTTACATTGAGTCATTCATGTCTTTATAGTCCATGAATAGGGAGAAATCTAAGAGAAATCAATCTATATATATGTAAATGTATAATATTAATGTGAAAGCAAATGAATAGGAGAACATAGGAGAAAATATTGCAATGATCTATGGTGTTTTGAAGAGAGTAGCTAATAATAATTATGTATATATTGTGAGAAATAAAAAGATTTTTCATCATTATATCATTTTTACAATTCATGGTTAGACTTTAAGTCTCAAGCCTGGTGCCAGCAATAGATGAAAGCAGAGTCAGTGTATCAGTGGGCAATTGCTGAAACTCCAGAACAAACTGATCATCTAAAGCAAAAATATATACTCATTATTATAAAGTCAAATAACAAATCAAATATATTTGTTTCTGCAAAATTTTCCATTAGGAAGAGAAGCAAAATTACAAAAACTCAGATGTGGTACTTCTGGATACATCTGAGTAAGGAAATAATCAAATAATGATCTCCAAAGCCAGCTTCAAAGCAGGACATATTTAAGAAAACAGTCATTTCCGAACTCCTGGAGTGGACCAAAGGCACAGAGATATGTAACTCTGAAAGAACGATGCCAAAAACCCACTGTACAGTGAGAAGATGACAATCTGTACCTGCAAGTTGTGGGCCACTATCTCCCTGCCCAGATATACCAACAAGCCAGCCACTTAGGGCCAGAGAGGGCAGACCAGGAGGTGAAATTAAAAATTCTCCAGAAACCTACACCCAATTTCAAGAGGGAGAGGGAAGGATCAGAGGACTTGCATATCTATAGCAACCATCTAGTCTTGGAATAAATTTCAGGGCAAGAAAATGGAACAAAACAGACAATTAAATATTTAATATTACTATAATTTAATATCATAATTATATTTAATATAAGAATTTAAATATTATTAAATTTAATATTATATTAAAACATGCCAATAACTGCAAACTTATTTTCAGTATTTATAGCTATAATGTCATCTCCTGTGTCCATTCTTCAATAAAAAGGTTACAGGGAAAATAGACTGTATTCCCTGTAATAGGTAATCCATATACTTCTAGTAAATTTTCAATGATAGGAACCACAAAGAACTTTTTGCCAAGTTTAACCAAGTTAAATTCAAAGGAGCAACAGAAAGAAACTAGGAAAATTTCTAAAAATATTGAAAATTAAAGAACATTTCTAAAGTAACCATGTATCAGAAGCCAGTCACAGAGGAGACTGAGAAACATTTTTGAGTGAAACAAAACTTCAGTAGGGGAAGAAGAAAGCTGGTGAAGTAACCGGGTTTGTTGGTGGAGCCTCCCAGAAAGGCCTGGAATTGAGACATTGCTGTGTGCTGGGTGCAGGAGCACATTCCAACGGGGAAGAGGAAGGCTATCAACAATAAACCTCTAATAATACAATGGGGAACGAGCAGATGCCCCACAAAAACAGTTCTGGAACAACTGACTATACGAATGCAGGAAAGTAAGTTGAAACTCTTCTCATATACCATACATTTTTAGCTTTTTAAGCTATTTTTAGCTTTTTAGCTATTTTTATTTAAATGTAGCAAAGATTATTAAAAACTTAACAGTATTATTCTGTCTTAGAACAAACATTCTCATGAATTCAGGGCAAAATATTCTTAGCTATAATTTTGAAGTACAAAGCTTAAAAACACAGAGCAGTTAAAATTAATCAAAAACTTTAACTATTTATATTTTAAATGACAGACACAGACTGAGAAAAAACATTTAAAATCATATATCCAACAAGAGACCTGAACATAGAATCTAACAATACTCACTATGTATAACATCTTCTAACTAAATAATATAGTATAAATACAAGTTCACAAAAAAAAATAACAAGAAATAACTGATGATATGGACCTTGTGGTGAAGATCTATAAGCCCAGTGACTTGGGAGGCTAAGACAGGGCGAACATAATTTAAGTCCATCCTGAACTAGGAAGGAAATTGAAGACCAGTCTTAACAAGTTTGATGACTTGCCTCAAAAGAAATGAAGGATGGGAATATAGTTCAGTAGTAAAACCCTTGCCTAGTGTGTGTGAGGCTCTATGTTCCATTTGTATTACCACCAAAGGAAAAAGAAGATTCTTCTCAAGTCAAACATCAGCTCACTGCACAGTCCAACAATCAAGCTACTTGGCATTTACTCAAAAGGTCTGGAAAACATCCACATAAAAACCTGCACATGGATGTTTATAACAGCTTTACCCGTAATTACCCAAACTTGTCAGTAATCAAAGCATCTGTCAGTACGTGAGCAGATAAATAGACTGCAGCACAGCCAGACAATAGAATATTGCTTGCTGTTGAAAAGCAACGGGCTTGCAAACCAGGAGAAAACGTGACGGAAATCAGGAACAAAGCCAGCCTTGAAAGGCTTGTATGGGATTCCAGATGTGTGACTGCTGGAAAAGGTACAACTATACAAACAGTAAACTATCTGCTTGCCAGAGGTCAGGCAAAGGAAGTGTGAAGAGGCCTGGAGAACTTTACAGGCAATATAGGATGCTAAGGATGGATTTTGAGATTGAATACTTTTCCAAAGCCATGGAATTTCCAAAACTAAGATGAAAGGTACTATAAGCATGGATTCAGATGATGATATTGGGTGTCTATGAGGGTTTACTTACTATAGCAAATGTTCCACTCTAGACAAGTGTTGATAAATATGTCCACATGTTATGGGTGTGGATGCACAGTTAATCTCTTTACATTTGTTAATTTTTTATTTATTATATTTGTATGTGTGTGTTCTTGTTGTTGTTGTCTGTGTGTGATTATGGGTACATGTATGTTTATGGAGGTTGGAAAACAGCTTTTAACACTTGTTTTTCTCCTTCAAATGTAGGTTTGGGGTATCAAACTTGGATCTTCAGACTTTCCCAGCTAACGCTTTTACCCACTGCACTATAGTGCCAGCCCTATTTCTAAAAGTATTAATCATGATTAATCATGCACTATTCAGCACAGATAAGAAAGGAACATACTGTAATATGCTATAATCTAGGTAAACATGTACTCTATAAATGAAAGTGATCAAATACAAATCTGTATATGTCATATAATTCCATCAATATGAAATGCCCATAAAAGTCAAATTTCAGATCTTAACAATTCTTGACACCTTATTCATAGAATATTTTAGTTATACATGGAAGTAAATCAAGCCTAAACTTATAATCACTTTTTCATTTTATTTTCAGGATTGTCATTAGCTAAATGCTATACCTCTCCATGTAATGGTTACATGAAATCTACATTTGTATTGCTCTATGATTCATAAGTGTTTCATTAATCTGGGAGGAGGACCCTCATGGAGAATTTCAAATATAAAATTAATTCTGTAATAAGATCCAGTAAAAGGTTGAGCATGCTTTTCAGATGACTTACAAGTGGGAACAGGGTGGCCCTGGGTAGAAAGGAGTTGGGTGTCCTTAAAAAGGACAGACAGAGTCTAGCCCTTACCTGTGCAGTCACAGCTAGGGTGGATCTATGGATACAAATCACGGAAAGTCTCCAATTCTAACTCTGCTTCTCTATAGAGGTTGGCCATCTGGCATAACCTCTCCCATCTCCCATTCCATCTCCCAATGGGCTCTTGGGACTGAAAACTAATGAAGGCTTTTTCCTTCCATTCTTTGGGTCACCTCATTGCTACCAAACCTTGTTCAGAAATTATCAATCAGGAGGGACAGTTCACCTGTGAGAGGTTAGTACCGCAGCACAGCCATCCCGAACCTCTTGTGTTATTGTTTGCCAGAGGTACCGCTTAGAGCAGGGGTCCATCCCAGAGCTGGGTTCATCCTAAGAGGAAGAAAACACACAGTGTTGGTCATTTTGTAAACACAGACAGGAATGGACAGCTAGTGTGCTATGAGTATAGATCCTGCCTGGGAGGTCCCTTCCCTCCTTCACAATGAAGAGGGAAGGGAAGTAACACATACTAGTTCCTGACTCCTCCACTCCTGCAGAGGGCCACACAAGAGGCCTTAATTATTGCAACTAGTTGCAGTTCTTCTTATTTTACCTTAATCATTGAGGTTTTGGGCTCTGTGAAACTTTTGGTGAGGCTAGAAGCAACAAAGACCAAACCAGACTCTCCATGCTGTAGAACATCCATTAAACGCCTTTAAACAGTATGTAAAGGCCAGATACTCTGTAAGCCTCAGTTACTCTTTGCCTTGGTGGGTGCCTGAGGATATGCCTACAGAGAACCAACAGAGAAACCTTCACAAACAGCCATTATGTCTTTGTAGGATGAGAATACATATGGGCAATTGCCCCCAAAAAAGAAACAAAGAGCTCTCAGACCTGCCCTAGTTCTGTGGGCTGGGAATAAAAACATATCACACTAAAAATTGCATACACCTGCCAAGAATAGCCAAGGTTATATGTGCACATGTAGAATGTCCCCAGATCATTCACTTGAATGACTGGTAAAGGTTTCCCTCCAAAAAGTAGTTATTAAGACAGTCCTGTGAGATGACTGATTCAGATCTGAGATAGCAAAGAGAGAGTCCATGAAGCTATGATGTCACCAGATACACACAGTAAATTTCCAGTAATGCCTTCAGTGTAACGAAGAATGGTGACATGAGTGAGAAGACTGGAGATTGTTATCTTCAGAAAACTCAGTGAGACACAAGTAATTACAACTAGGAAAGTCAAGAGAGTCAGAAAAAAAAAAAAAAAACCCACATGAACCAAACGGGAGTTGTGAAGAAGACAAAAATGAGGTACAAGGAGCGGATGGTAATTCGGAAGCAGGAACATCAAAAGGGAAACCGATAAGAATAACAGAGTATTTACTGTAGACTGGAATCAGCCAATGAGTCATAAACCAAGGCTATTTAAATTGTCTCCTCATAGGAGAAAGGGGAAAAGACAGGTGAGCAGTGAAGAAAGCACTCCTGGGGAAAGGACTGCTCTTAGGCATTGTTGGAGCAAAGGTAAATTAGGGCAGTCAAAGCAGATGGATGATGGAGGGAGCAACCGTGTGACCACAGCGGCCAGCGTGTACAGAATCCAAAGGCATGTAAACATCCAAAGGCATGACAAAGAGATGATGATGGTGGTATTCAGGCAAGCATGAACACATCTACTGAATTTGTATTCAGTCAGTCAGTGTAGGGAAGTACCCAATATCAGATACATGAATCAAACTTGAGAAGCTCTCGAGAAGGCAACAATAACAGGTGCTTTGAAGTAAGATACAGTGGGTGGTGTCAGGACATGAACTGGGGATTACAGCATGAGAATAAATGAAGGAGGAAAAGACATGCTAAAGATGTTTGCAAAGGACAGAGGAAATATTATTTTATGTTTATGCCCCTTTTTTCCAATGGATATGATACAAGGTGATATGCTACCCCAAGAGCCTTAAACTATCTAACAAAGCATCAGGGTTAGGCAGTGGGAAACTTTCCTGCTTGCCTCCTAAAATCTAAAATAAGACACTCTTGCTGAAAACAGTGCAAAAATGTTGGGCAGGACAGGGGCATGTGTTCTACTATGTTCATAGCAGCCTTATTTGTGATAACCAGTAGCTGAAAACAACCTAGATGTCCCACAGAAGAAGAATGGATATGGTGTAGGGCAGTCTGTAGACTGGTTGAGCAAGGCTCACTCCGGAGACTCAGTAGAACATTCTACAAGGGACAGAACCCATGAGCTATGCTCCCAGACTGCTGACTCCTTAACTCCATAATCCTGTTGCCAGGTAACCCAGCCTGTTATAAAAGAAGGCTTCTTCTTGAGCTTCCTGTGCTGGGTGAATTGTAACTTGTTTATTTTGAGCTTTGGGATTAGCATCTGCTTATTGATGAGTGCATTCCATGTGTGTTCTTTTGTGACTGGGTTACCTCGCTCAGGATGATACTTTCTAGTTTCATCCATTTGCCTAAGAATTTCATGAATTCATTGTTTTTAATAGCTACATAGTACTCCATTATGTATATATACCACATTTTCTGTACCCATTCCTCTGTTGAGGGGCATCTGGGTTCTTTCCAGCTTCTGTCTATTATAAATAAGGCAGCTGTGAACATAGTGGAGCATGTGTCCTTATTACATGTAGGAGCACCTTCTGGGTATATGCCTAGGAGTAGTATAGCTGGGTTTGCAGGTAGTACTATGTCTAATTTTCTGAGGAATCACCAAACTGATTTCCAGAGTGGTTTTACCAGCTTGCAATCCCACCAACAATGGAGAAGTGTTCCTCTTTCCCCACATCCTCTCCAGCAACTGCTGTCCCCTGAGTTTTTCATCTTAGCCATTCTTGCTAGTGTAAGGTGAAATCTCAGTGTTGTTTTGATTTGAATTTCCCTGATAACTAAGAATGCTGAACATTTCTTTAGGTGCTTTAGAGCCCTTTGAATTTCCTCAGTTGAGAATTCTCTGTTTAGCTCTGTATCCCATTTTTTTTTAATGGGGTTATTTGATTCTCTGGAGACTAACTTTTTGAGTTCTTTGTATATGCTGGATATTAGCCCTCTATCGGATGTAGGGTTAATAAAGATCTTTTCCCAATTTGTTGGTTGCCATTTTATCCTAAGTGAGGCTGCTTTGGTTCCTCTGAGAAACAGAACATATTACTCACAGGAGCAATAAGGGAGGCAATGTGTGGAGCAGAAGAAAAGGCCACCCATAGACTGCCCTACCTGGGGATTCATCCTATAAACAGTCACCAAACCCCAACACTACACAAGAAGTGTATACCAAAAGGAGCATGCCATTGTTGTCTCCAGAGGGGCCCTGCCAGAGCCCTACAAATACAGAGGCAGAAACTAGCAACCAACTATAGGACTGGGCATGGGGTCCCCAATGGGGGATCTGGAGGGTGGTCCAGAGGAGCTGAAGGGGTTTACAGCCCCATGGGAAGAAAAATGACTTTGTCCACCCAGATGCCCCAAGACTCCCAGAGACTGAACCATCAACCAAGGTGCACACATGGTTCCAGCCAAAAATGTGGCAGAGAAAGGCCTTGTTGGGCATCAGTGGGAGGAGTGGCCCTTGATCAGGTAAAGGCTCAATAGAGGCCCTAACAAAGGGAAACCAACGAGGAGGCAGGGGAGGGAGTATGTCAGGTGGAGGGGCATATATGTGGAGACAGGAGGTGGCAGGAGGGGCTGGGGGTCTTTGGGGAGGGGGGAAATCTGGAGAGGTTTTACCATTGGCAATGTAAATGAAGAAGATATTCAATAAAAAAATTAAAAATTAAATAAATAAATAGATAAATAAATAAATAAATAAATAAATAAAGGCTTCGTGCCCCTCCTCACTCTCGCCTCTCTCTTATCTCTCTCGCCCCTCTCTGGCCTCTTCTCCCTCTCTGCTCTCTCTCTCTCTCTCTCTCTCTCTGTTCCCCCCTCGCTATTCTTCCCCCCCTTCCCACATGGCCATGGCCATCCCTCATCCCTCTATCTTCTCTTTTTCTCTTCTCTATCTCCTTTTCTCTTTCTACTCTTCTAATAATAAAGCATTAAAACTATAAACTGTCTCTTCTTATCAAAACCCGCTGCTTAGAAGCATGGAGCAGGCCTTGGCGTTTCCAGCCACCAGGGAAGGATTGAATCTCTTCTAGGCCAACAGCTTCCTCAGTATATTCTTGGGAGGCCCATGCCAGAAGGGCACCAACTTCTGAGCAAGGGCCCCCTCCCTCACTAGCCAAGCTCTATTGTGCTCTATGGGTGCTCCGGTGCCCTGCCCCAGAGTAGTGCATGGGCCTGCCAGTGTCCCCCTGTCCCTATGCAGGCTCTGGCTGCCAGAGCTCTCTTGTGTGGAGACCTGCCACTGCCACGCACCCCCCCTTGCAACAAATGGATACAGAAAATGTGGTTCATTTACACAATAGAATACTACTCAGTGACTAAGAACGAGGACATCTTGAGTCTGGCAGGCAAATAGATGGAACTAGAAAATATCCTGAGTGAGGTAACTTAGACCCAAATGGACAAGCATGGTATATACTCACTAATAAGTGGATATTTAAAAAAAAATCCCAATATAAAAAATACCCAAGATACAGTCCATAGAACTCAAAAAGGTCAATAAGCTGAAGTACCCAAGTGGGAAAGCCTCAGTCCCAATTGGGAGGGAGAGAAAAGTAATCACAAGTTGGGAGGGAAGGGGGGAGGGATCTGGGAGAGAAAGTAGACTGGGCAGGGGAGTGTGGGGGGAGAGGGGAACCTGATCTGGTATTGGGGGAAGGAAAAGGACTGAAGCCCTGAGGGCCAGCAGAAAAAATGGAAACAGGCAACCTTCTGAGATAGGAGGTTGGAGGGACCCTCCAGAATGCACCAGAGATCAGGGTACTGAGAGACTCTCAGGACTAAAGGGAGAAACCTTAGATGAAATGCCTGATAGTAAAGCCAGGGAACTTATAGAGCCTACCTCCAGTAGGAAGACAGGGCATCAAATGAGGGAGGGGGGGCATCCTACAGTCACAACTCTGACTCATAATTGTTCCTGTCTGAAAGAATTACAGACATGGAAATGAAGAATAGCCTGAGAAAAAGAAGGTTCAGTGACAGACACAAAATGGGACCCAGCTCAAGGGGAGATCCCAAGGCCTGACACAATTACTGAGGCTATAGAGTGCTTACAAACAGGGACCTAGCATGACCGCCCTCCAGAAGACCCAACAAGCAGCTGAAAAAGTCAGATGCAGATACTTGCACTCAACCAATGGACAGAAGCAGCTGACCTCCACTGTTGAATTAGGGAAGGCTGAAAGAAGCTGAGGGCCACTCTGGAGGAAGACCAGCAGTCTCAATTAATCCGGACCTCTGGGATCTCTCAAACACTGGACCACCAAACAGGCAGCATACACCAGCTGATAGGAGGCCCCCAACACACATACAATAGAAGACTGCTTGGTCTGTGTTCATTCAGAGATGATGCACCTAACCTTCAAGAGACTTGAGGGCCGAGGGAGTTTAGAGATCTGGTAGGGTAGGGGGTGGGGACATCCACTTGGAGACAGAGGGAAGGGGAGGAGAGATGGGATGTGGAACAGTCAGAGGGTGGATGGGGGTAGCAGGGTGGGGAGTAAAATATGGAGTGTCTAAAAGTAATTCATTAATTAAAAATAAAAGGGAAAAAATGTTGGGCAGGACTTGGAAGAAGCGAGATAAAACTACCCTTGAAGTCTCCTTCCTCCCTGAAGACTAACACTCACAGTATGGGAAGGTACTATGCAAGTCATCAAGAAAGAAAAGCAATCTTACCCAGATGTAAAGCTTAGAGACCCCATTAATGACTAGCCTGCTCAGATATCCCCAGTGACACAATAGTGTCACTGTTATCTGTCTAAATATACTTAAGGTGTTCATTCAGGCCTGCCATTGCAAACCTGTCCAGTGACTCATAGCTAGAAACAACATAGCCCCTAAAAGAGAACCTGCTACTGCCATTTTCTTATACCAACATAATTTTTAATTGTATTCTACATATTTATCTGTAACCAAACTTTTGGCTACTTCGTGTATATTTTCTTCCACGATTCTCTATCCCACTTTTCTTCCCTTTCAACACCCTAACATTATGTAAGAGAGAAAAAAGATGATGGAAACAGGACATGTTTGATCTTCACCACCAGAATATCTGATTTATTTTTATCATCTCTTTGCACATGACTGCTTGACAAACCACAACCAACAGCACCCAACCACCAACAGGCTAACCAGCCCCTTATATGGGACTCCAGCATTTGTATATCTTCTGAAAAGTCCCAAAACATCACACACTCTCAGAAACTGGGAATAAAACAAAAACACTCCCATAATATTTTTTGTTTTTTAAAGAAACCAAAATTCTCACATTTATCCTTATATTTACAGATAAGTATAACTCTCATCCTTTGACAAAAAAACTGTATTTTTGCAACAGAAGGAGACTATTACAGAGTTCCACAACTGGTCACAATGCAGAGAATTAGTGACTGGGGGATAGCTAGTCCAATTGATACAGTCCAACCTATACCTTAGGTTCAGAAACATCACATTACAGGAGAGGAAAGATTATAAGGGCAAGAATACCTGAAATCCTGCTGTCATATAATGTCTTTTAGAAATACAGGAATGTTGCATCCATGAAATCTTAACATAGTGGTTGCTTATATAATGACCTCAGCACTCTAATCAATAAAGAAGGGGAACATTCTATAAGATCCAACATCTACATGGAGAGCCATTGCAATCAATGGTTGCGGAGAAATGGGGAAATCAGTTTTCTTCAGGGACTAACTTCCTGATAACTTATCTAATCCCAAATAGTCAGCCCTAAACAATACACAAACAAGCAATACAGAAGGGTTCAATAGTGTGCATGTGTGTGTGTGTGTGTGTGTGTGTGTGTGTGTGTGACAATGATACCTCAATAAAACAGCAGAAAAGGGACACATTTTCACACCAGTTTGATTTCTCTTGGTGATCTGGTAAGAAAAGCAAAGCATGATGTTTTTAAAATGGAACCTCTGCTTCCATAAACTTTCAGAATGGCCTCCACCAGAAAGATCTATGGTAGTAGAAAGGACATCATTTATTGAAGAACAGCAAATAAATTGAAGCTTCTTGGAACCTGAAGCTTTCCTCTTCAATAAACTCCCAAGTACTTGTTATCTGAACCACTTTTAAGAGAAATCTTTCCCAGCTGTGTGATGCATGTCTCTGCTCTTTGCAGTGAGGGAGCATTAAGCATATATCTCTTAAGAGCTTCTGGCCATCAACTTTCCCCAAAGAAGAAAGCAGAAGGCAAATGGGTGAAGAAGACTGAACAGGAAAACATGCACATGGTCCTTTCTGCAAATCTACTGATAAATGTGTACTGAATAAAAAGTAAGAATTTAGAAAGTCAGGTCTGGTATTACTCAGGCAGGAGGTTGAATGGCTGATTCAAAACTTTCCTGGTTCTTACCCTTCTTGCCTCTGTAGAGAATGACAAGGCTTTGTTTTAATCAGATGGCTTGAATTGTAACAGTAACACACAAGACACCAGGTGACACACTTAACATGGATTATTTAATTTACTGCTTTCAACATCTCCATGAGACAGACATGAAGAGGAGTACTACTTTGAGGCAAAGAGATAATAGATCAAATGTGTTGGGAACCAGAGAGCTTGGCTCAACACCCCCAGCTGAGCTTTTTGCACAGGTTTCTTGAAAGCAAAACATCCCGTGGCTTAGCTTGATTCCTGCCTTCCTGCCCTGTGTGATACGGACTTCCCAGGTGCCTGACCTATGACTATAATTGTTTTTTCCTGTTCCCTTCCCTGGCCTCTAGTATATATATTGCTGGTCTCTCAGTAAAGCTTTGGCATTCTCCTTGCAGAATGACCAGTGTCTGTGTTTTTTGTTAATCCCCCAGGCCTATGCCCAATACTCGGGACCGTGGCAGCGCGGGGGCTGTCACAAATGTGCAAGAGCGCCCAGAGGAAGTGTAGTAGCTCATCTAAACCTGCCCACTTGGCCACTGTGCTGTCGTCCTGGGCTCTCACAATGAATGAGAATGAGAATATGTGAAAGAAGAAACACTTGGGTATGCACTAAGACAAGGAAATGGCTCCAGATTAGAGGCACCTTCAATTGAAACAAGAAAACATGCCATGCCTAGATGAATATGAGAGCATCCTGTTAGAAGTGATGGTGAATGCCAGGAACCTCTAAACTCAACATAGTCAGCCTCATCTTGCTAGGACAGCATCATAGTAGAACGAGGAAAGTATATACCTATATACTTTCTATGTACATATCCATTATAGTAAATAGCATTGATAGCAGACCTTTTAATAACAAACAAAGAGCAAGCAGAGTTTCCAAGTCCAACCAGTAGATGACAACCATTTTTTTTAAACATATATCTTCTGGGTCTTCATTAACTTCCCCAGGGATATACTATTTTCGTGTGTGAACAATGGCTATCTTTTTTATATTTTTCCTGAAACTATCTTCTGTGGTGAAACTTCAGATTGACTGTGATGATTAGAATCTTATCAATAGCACAGGAACAGGGTTCTTGACTTGTTTGAACAGTATTGTGCACATTTAGACCAAGTTTTAAAGGCACAGCAATTGGCTCTGTTTATTACGAGAAAATGCCCCTCCCTAGCTACAGTAACCTGAGTTGGCTATTCCCAGACAGATGGTAGGTTGCCTTAACTCAAGGCCATGCTCCTGCAGTCACATGCTAGAACACTCACACCCTTCCTCTGTTTCCATGCTGCATGGATGTGTTAGATAGCTTTCCATCACTGTACCCACTATGTGAGAGAATCAATGTATATAAAGAAAGGTCGCTTGCTTCATCTGGCTTCATTTTAGAGGTTCAACAAGGACTGGCCCTGTTACTTTAGGTTCTACATCAAGACAAGTCAGTACATCACAGAAGGGATATGTGATTGAGCAATACTGTCTCCTTCTTGTCCAGGAATTGAAACAAGAGTCTTCCTACCGACTCACAATATTCCTACAATGACATAAAGATCTTCTTATAAGACCTCTTAGAGCAATGGTTCTCAATATGTGGATCATGAATTCTTTGGAGGTTTCATATCAGATATCCTGCATATCAAATATTTATATTATACTTCATAACAGTAATAAAATTATAGTTATAAAATAGCAACAAAAGAATTTATTATGGGGATTACCACAACATGAGGAGCTATATTGAAAGGTCACAACATTAAAAGAATCAAGGCCCACTGTCTTAGAAATTCTACTACCTCTCATATCACTAAGAGCTCTAAAAGATGCTGTTAGCACATGGATTTGGAAAGATGCTAAATTAAACACAGAAAAATCTAATGCGTATCCTTATGATTTACCATGGGTATATGTCAGCACAGCTACAGTAAATATAAAGCCATACATAGGACTTCAAAGCAATTCTTGAGAAGAAATCTCTTCTGCAGGCAAGAGTAAAATTAATTATCCAATACCAAAAGTTCAGCACTGAAAATATACATATGAGTAACATTACACAGACTGATCAAGTTATATTTAAAAATATGTATGTATATGTATAAAATATATTATGTTTAATAATAATTAATGAAAAAAGAACCATGGATTTGAAAGAGAGCAAGGAGGGTATATGGGATGCTTTGAAAGGAAGAAAGGGGAAGCAGAAATGTTGTAATTTTATTATAATCTCAAAAATAAAAAAAAATTATAACAGAAATAAATGTTAAAAACACATATGTATGTTTGGATAAAAGGTGGATGCTAATATTTTAAAGATTTATTTATTCATTCATTTATTTATTTATTTATTTTATGTATATGAGTATATTGGACTGTCTTCAGACACACTAGAAGAAGGCATTGGATCCCATTACAGTTTGTTGTGAGCCACCATGTGGTGCTTGAACTCAAGACCTCTGGAAGAGCAGCCAATACTCTTAACTGCTGAGCCATCTCTCCAGCCTGAACACTAATATTTTAATATTTATTTAATGTCAAAACATTTATGTGAGTCTACCAAAAGAAAAATGTCTGATTTTTGTAAAACAATACCAGTATCTTACAATATGTTGGAGAATGTTCTCTTAGGGAAGCACAGTCATTATTAGCCCATAGAGCCAGTGATCCGTGTCTCAAGTCCTGAGGTTCCTCGTGAAATTCTTAAACCTGAAATAATGTCCATCACATGTTTAAGGCATCAACATAACTGTGGGGATTCCAACCACTCACCAATAAAAGAATATCAGGTTTTCCCACCAGGGCCAGAGCTGTGGAGAGCTTCCGTCTGGTGCCCCCACTGTAAGTGGCCACAGGTTTGTCCACATGAGATTCTAGGTGCAGGCGCCTCACCAAGTCTGCAGCAACCTGGAAGAGAGAAGCTTGATCATCACCTTTCTCCATGATGCCTACATGAGCTGGGTTGCCCTCCGACTCCTGCTTCCTCCCACCATACCTGTATTCCTCTCATCCAAACAGAGGATCAGAGGCCTTTCTTATCCTATTTCACTTTATAGAAAGGAAGCAATAGAGAAAGAACAGGGAGAAGAGGGTCCCAGGTCTGTGCGCACTTAGAAGGGCCAAACACAGGTCTAGAAATCTGACTCTGAATCAATGCAGAGTCTAGATTAATATCCACATTCAGGTGAGAAAAATAAAGGGGACCCAAAGGAAGGCTGAGGAGGAGCTGGATAGAAAAGAAACAAAATGAGGTACCAAAACCTCAAGAGAAATGATACTGGAGGGAATTGTCGGTATAAACACACCTAAGAAGCGCCTCTTTTATCATGGTAGGCCATTGATACCATCTACACATTCAGAATTCAATTTATATAGTATTTTGCTTGGGGAAAAGTAGGACCAGCTCCTTGCAGCTATTGGAACTATCTGATCACTTCATAACTATGAGACTTCATTCACCAGAACTCACACACATCCTCGGCCATTAGGGTTAGCAGTGAAGCCCTCACCCTCAGGCTCATAGCCTCTCATCTCTCCACCATCCTAATCTGTATCATAGCACACACCTTGGCAGCCCACTTACCCTTAAATTTTAACGTAAATCTCAGCTGTCCCTGATGCTCACCAGCTGAGTCTCTAAGACTATACTTAGGCTGGTCTTCCTGGGATAATTTGCCTTAAACCATTTATCTTCTTCAGGATCTGTCTCTTATATGGGACCCAAGTTAGGCATTTTCTTTGATGGTTTGTTTTCAACTCTCTGTGCAATATATATAATTATTGTATAGATAAAAATCTATGTTAATTGAGGTGTTAATACAAATATAAACGTAGGTCTTTTTTTAGATATGATTAAGTAACCAAACTAGTGAAAAATATATATAAGTTCACGTTTAGAAGGACAAATTCCATATGATGTGACAGTTGATAATTGTGTATTTTAAGGCACTAAATAACATAGTGTTAGGCTAACATACATACTTTTTATGAACATATAAAACTTAGGGCTAGAATATGATGACTAATGACACATTACAAACTTCAAAACATCTTGGATCATAGCATCTTTAACCTAGGTTATTCCATCTATATTGTGTGGCTTCCAGGTAATTTAGAAATTGAGCTAGAAGACACAGGTACTGTCCATGGTCAAACAGTGTGAGTGGAGGAAAAGGAAGGCACACAGAAATTAATACTTGAGTAGAAAAAGCTACCTCAAGGTTAATCCTTTGTTCTCAATGAAAACATTCAAGCCCTTTACTCCAGACTGCCTCACAGGAAACATCCCTTTTTTCCTGTATTCATTCAGCCCAATTATGCCAATTAAAATAAATTGAATAAAAGCCTTTCTGAGCAAATAAAAACTTCAAAATATTTTATCCTGGATTAGCAGACAAATGTGAATTGTGAATAACTAATTGGGGTGCTGCAAGCAAAGACTGGAAGACAGAAAGGCTGTGCTGCAGGGATTAGAAGGAACCCAGGGTGTTTATGGAATCACAAAGCGCAAGTGGAAGCAATGTCCCTGGTGATGCTCATGTGCAAGATGGAAGGAGGAAGTAGACTCGCTAGCAGAGGAAGCCTTTGCTTCAGTGAGCAGCACTGTGGTTACAGACACTTCATGCCTTTTGAAAAACACAAACACAAGACTCCCCAAAACAAACAGAAATATGAAAAGTGAAAATTTGGGTTATCATTTCAGAATTGTGAAAATGTTCAAAACATACGTGTGTTATGAATATTTATTGTGATAAAAAGTATTTTATTCAGAAGAGGAATGAAAGGAAGCTAATAAAGGAGAGAAACAACATAAAATACTGATGAAAAGCCCTGGTTTTATGGCAATGTGCCTCAGAGTAAATACATTCTTAATAAATTTGCCAACTGCTGTTGGTTATTTTTATGAAACCAGAAAATGGTTGTCATATTTTCCTAATTTCACAAAAGGTTAAATAGCGCAGACTACAAATCCCAGAGCAGTTAATCATGGGGAAGATCCCAAAATGTGCAGGAACAAATGTCTGATCTAATACTCTGTGAATGTCACTTTCAGAAAATAACTGAAAATGATCTAATGAGAAACATCTTGTCACCATCTTTTCTGCAATCAGAACTCCTATCAAAATAATGGCAAATGTGATGTTCTAGAAATCGAGCCTGGCAAATGCTACCTAAACCCCAAAACATCATAAGCCACAATGTCACTGTTACTATCCCACAATCACAAAATATCATAAGTTACAAAATCTTGTGCATGGCTTTTTTTGTTTTTGTTTTGTTTTCTGTTATCTCTGAAAGCTCTAGAAATTGTGCTGCATTTAGAACTGAAGACTGGAACGCATTATTTCCATTGCTCAGGCTGCAACACATTCAACACACATTAGAACGTTGGGGAATATCCAGTAGACAAAAAGATTATTCAGAAAAGCATGCACAGTCATCAGATTCCTGAGCCAAAGACTGCCCATACGCAGGTGGGATGCTCATATCAAAACTGTTCTGTGAAAATCACAATGAAAATGAGACACTGAGCAGGGAAAAGGAGCCAAGAGTTTCCAAAGGGAAGGCCATCCTGTGACCACTGCTCTGCCAGGGACCTCCTGGTTGATTCTCTATCACTCAAAACTTAGCTCTTTTTAAAACCCATGGCAAATGGGAAAAAAAATAAGATGCAAGTCATTCCTATAGAGAAGATGCTGAAAGAAACACTCAGAAGCATTCCTAGGGTAATGAATAGATATTTACAAAGATAGGACCTAGAAAGGGCCTTCTACTATCCCAGAGAAAAGCAAAATTCAGATTTTACCAGGTTTCATCCCAATTAGAAGTTTTGTTTGGATATATTAGCTCAGGAAATATCAGAAACTTTTCTTACATACCCTTTCTGGCATCTCCGCTTATAACTGCATTCCTGAGCCACTTGGTTGCACCAAACTAGTCAGCTAACTATGAGCTAAAAACGCACCCTCTGCACAAAACTCAACAACGGGAACAAAAAAAACTGGAAATCAGCCCTTCAACGTGCAGAACCTAGATTCAAGTCAAATGAAGGTGTAATCTTTTCTTGCCTGAGTAAACATCTGAGGGTTGCAAGTGTAAAGGACATGGCTGTAGCTAGAAGAGATCAACAAACTTGAAATTGGTGGAGCCAGTCCCCTAGAGTGCAGGCAGAACCCAGTACAAGGCTTCAGCTGGAGAGAAAAAGGAGTTAGGGCTATGAGTGTGAGGCAGAAGGGGCTTTTCAGCCAGCACAGGTCTCCTTGAATCATAGGACATGGGTGACTGCCTATCCTTCCATGGACAAGACTGAAGTCTGGAAAAGAGAACGGGTTTGAGCATCAGATATGTAAGGAAGGGAAAGTGCCTGTTTTGTCTCCGTGGCTCCAGGATTGAACTGGACACATTTTACTGGAGCTCAGTGGAAAGTAAGTAAGAAAAGCAGCAGGCTACACCAGCTTTATAGTTACCCCCATGCAGCTTCTGCTTCCTTGATCATACACACCCGAAACTCCAGAAATAATCCTGAGATATCAATGGAGGAAGATATTTTGTCCTAGTCGGGTAGCAACCATCAGGAGGGTGTCAATCAAAGCCTGTGCTCACAGATACCTATTACCTGACCACTCTGGTTTTCATGTTCCCCGATTGTAAAGTCATGCATACACCTCTTAACTGCTTTGTTAAGGGTATGAGACAGACATACAGAAAGATAGTCCTGCATCACTTAAGGACAGGATACATTCTGAAAAGTAAATCTTCAGACATTTCATTACACTATCAGCCTTTAAGAACTCTCTTCCAATCCTGTGTAGTAGATGTCAATCACGGAACGAATGTAACCTCTTAATAGAAGCAAGAGGTATGGTAAATACAGTGTTCATGAGGCTGTTCCCAGGGTATATGGTCTTACCATAACCCATTTTTTATAAGTAGAAGTAAATCTACACAGCAAAAAACACATTGCAGTATAGCAAATATATAAACCAGCAATAGTCAAGCATTATATACATCAATCCTTGACACAGCTGATGGTGGAGGCTTGTTACAACCACCACTATTACACAAGTGATATGCTGTGATGCAGTTGTTAAGGTGGGTATGATATCATCAAGCTATTGGGATTGTTCATGACAATTTTGTATCCCCTCCATTACGGGATCCATGGTAGATGAAACATTAAGATATGATTCATGACTGCATTAACTAAGTCATCATTTTATGTTATTTAACACCTAATACCCGTAATAAGCACTTCAGAGTCCTGTGCTTATTCTATATTTAAAGTGCTCACACAATTTACAGTAGTGAGAAATTAGCTGGGAAAAGTACTATGTCCTTTAGGAATACATATAAGATGTGCTGATCTAATAGAAACCACTGCATGAGCAAGTAGCAATACCATCTGCATAACCCACTACAGTTTCATGAGAGAAATAAAGCTAGTCTCTAATTGCTAAGCATTAAAGTAACTTCTCACTGGAGGAGTTCAAAACACAGACTGAAGGACAGTGGGCTATCAGAAGGCAATTGCCTGGGTGACAGAGAGCACCGAGTCTTATTAAGGGAGACTTTTCAGAGGTGCATTCATCCAGACAGAAGAGGCCAGCTTATAGCCACTTGCCAAGAATCTACCTCTTCAATCAAAAACTAACAAGAGGGAACTGACAGAGAAAATGCCTATTAAAGACTGAGCCAACAATTAGTGTTGGATGCCAAGAGCTGTTTGAGTACGCTTGGTGGGTCTCCTGCAGGGTGGTCAGTTGGCTGTGTTTATTAAGGTGAGTAGTAGGCCAAGGGTCCTGGGTCTGAACAAAGAAAGGAAGAGCTTTTATTCTGGTTTTGGAGTTATGGAGTAGAAATAGAAAACACACAAACAAGCAAAACCCAAAGAGTGTTACAAAAACAACACAGAGAATAAATTGTCATGGACCAGTGAGGGCAGAGGCTAGCCTACCATGAATCCTAAGATGTTTCAACTCCTACAGACTCTGATTGAGGATACAGCAATGAGCTCCACCTGTTTTCCCTGCTCCTTTTGTAGAACCAGAGATCTAGCAAGCACTTCACATACTACAAAGAAGCATTCAAAGGGTAAAATGTTCCTTGAGTATTTTTCTATTCTGATATATTCCTATTAGAAATGTCCTCTGAGCTGTCTGTCAAGGCTATAAGCTCTGATCTCTCCACAGCTTCCATCAAGGGAAGGAGTAAGTCCCCATTGCCCCATTTCACCTGTTCTCTGTCACTCTCAGACAACATACGGGGAGGCCTCAGAGTTTTACAGTTCTCAGTGGCCTTCATTCTCCTGAAGCCATCCAGAAAACACTTTTGTAAGGAATATTTCTTCCTGCTTCCAAAGGAGACATCTTCTCCAATAACTCCCAAGTCTCACAAACACTCTGTTACCAGTTTTATACTTTCTGTTACTGACCATCATCATTAGGGCAGAAAGCACATATTGATAGAAAACGGAGAAAAGCTTAGAGATACAAAGTAAGAGAGGATGTTATTTTTTTACTCAGCTCCTTACACAGGATGCCCCCACTGACATGTTTATATATACAATACCAGCATAAATTTTAATGTTGGAAAATGATTTTGCCTTGATCTCATCTGGTAGTAGGAGTTCTTATCTTTGGAGCCATAGCTGATGGACCATCATTTCTCAGTGGATCTTTTTACCCTGGAAAACCCCAAGATTGCTTACCTTTGGAATGTACTGCTTTGGGATTCCACGTAATCTACAGTAGTATTGAAGATGTTCCCAGCCAGTCAGAAGCTCATCCAGGGCATCCTGCTGTGGACAGTAGCCAATAAGAATACCCGCTTTGCCAGCAGAAGCCAGATCCACCATATCTCTGCATACACAAATAGAACAAACTGACAAAAGTCTTCATGAATACATTATCAACCTATCCCTTAAATCTGGCAGGCTCATCAATTGCTCTATTACTATAGCTAATTTTGCACAAATACTTTCACCTAAAGACAAGTGAAAGGTATCAGAAAAATGCCAGGACAAAATACATATCTTTGCACATGAAGTATTAAGTTAAAGGGAACTGCAAACCAGCAAGCTGTGAGAAAGCTGCTGATCTCACTGCAGCTTCCAGATAATGAACTTCTAAACATGCCTCTATGTAAAGGGCATTCCTACTTAAAAAGACATCTCTGCACATGCTACTTACAGGGATAACTTTAATCACACAAGGAGATGAGATTAACTTACTAGACACCTCTCCTTTTCAAATCTCACCTCTTTGCTCCAAACCCCTTTCCTTTTGAGAAAACCTGTGTATAAGCCTCATTCGTCTAACCCTCCAATTGATCCAGGACATTTTTCTTCATGAAACACTTGTTTATATATATGCAATGAATATGCCTTTTTGAGTTTATGTTCCAGAGCTCTAGCAGAGATCCTAAGATAGTAGAGTGCAAAATTGTTTCTTCTCCCTCCCAGTAATAACCCATGATCCCAGCACGGTCATGGATATGTGTGTGTGTGTGTGTGTGTGTGTACATATGTGTATCAAAAGCTGAGTTTCAAATTTAGCACATGATATGTGCGTATTAAGTGACTACTGTAGGAATCTTCCCACAAAGAAACTATTTTAAATAATGGACAAATACTATAAATTTCAGTTGACTATATAATTCAATTTAACTATACCAATTGTACATAAACTTGTATTAAGAATGTGAAATGTAGAAAAAAGAGTTAATTGATCCAACTGCAAAGGTCATGACAAATTTCCATATCTTTGGTCCTCCTTGTCATAGTGTTCCCATTGGGAGCAGCAATATCACCAGCATGACAAACTTTCCATGACTGACAAAACAACCAAGTGCAACATTTATCACAAATCATATTTTTGTTCTGTAGTTTTATTTTATAATGTACCAAATCAAGTGTCTACCATTTATATTAGGACCATGAAGACTAATTTCATTCGTTTAAATGTAATGAACTTCTATTGTCCCTCACAAATCTTGGGGCACTGGTGTTCTTGTGTTCTATGACATTACCTGTGTCCGAATGTCCCAGGGCTGAAGGGTTCTTGAAGCAACCAAGGCATAGCCTCTTTCACTTAATGGTATGCACTTGAGTTAACTTCATGCCCTCCTGGATCTATCCCGAAATTAATACATTGAAAACTCATCTTCTAAGTAATGGTATTAAGAGGTAGACTTTTGACAGGAGAATTACATCATAAACATGGGATCTCAGAAAAAGAGTAAGTGGTTGTAATGTTTAAAAAGAGTTATTGATTTGACTGACTTAAGAGTAATGAAAAATGAGGCCATGAATCTGAGAAAGGGCAATGAGGGCTATTTAGGAGGGTTGGGGGTTGGGGGGCAGAAAGGTTGTAAATATCCAGTCTTAAAACTGGGAAAATAGGTAAAAAATAATAATCAAGACATTAGATATCAAGATATTAGATTAATGTCTTGAGATATCAAGACATTAGGAAAGTACTACTACCGATTGTATCTGTGAGAGTATTTCCAGAAAAGTCTGGGTCAAGGAGGCACCCCTGGAGCAAGAGGGTACCCTCCCACCTGCTTGAGGGCTAGGGAAAGCAAAAAGCAGGAGCAGGCAGATCCACCTTTGTCTCCCTCCTTCTCTCCTTTCTTGCCTCTCCCATCTCTCTTCTTCTCATTCTTCTTTTCCTCTTTCTTTACCTTCCTCCTTTCCTCCCTCTTCCTCATTTCTTTTCCTTTCCCCTCTCTTCTTTCTTCTCATTCTTCCCTTCCCAGAGCTGGTGTACCCTCTTCCTCCCATCCCTGCCCTTGAGAGTGCTGAGAACACTTGGGAATTGAGACGGCAGAGTTTTCAAGGGAGAGCACCAACAGCCATTTCCCTTGATGTGGATGTGAGGACTTGAACTGAGCTATGAACTGACTCACTGGCACTCTGAGTCTCCACCTTATGGACAGCAAAGGCTCCACAGTCACCTGAGCAAATTCTCCCAACAGAACACATCTCCTTTCTCTTCCATCCCCTCTTCCTTCCTAACCCCTCCTTTCCTAATGCATCTTCTCTGGAGAATTCTGACTGATTTATTATCTTTATTATTATTATTATTTCTGTATTCTTTATTTGCATTCAAAATGATTTTCACTTTCCTGGTTTCCCCTTCCCCATAAGTTCCATAAGGCCTCTTCCCTCCACCCATTCCCCAATCAACTTCCTCCCACTTCTTTGTTCTGGCAACCCCCTACAATGCTGCATCAATCCTTTCCAGGACCAGAGCCCTCTCCTTCCTTCTTGGGAGAGAAATGACACCCTTCACAATAGTCACAAACAATATAAAGTATCTTGGTGTGACTCTAACCAAACAAGTGAAAGATCTATTCAGAAAATGGAAAAATCTTCCATGCTCATGGATTGGCAGGATTAATATAGCTAAAATGGCCATCTTGCCAAAAGCAATCTACAGATTCAACGCAATCCCCATTAAGATCCCAACTCAGTTCTTCATAGAGTTAGAAAGAGCAATTCTCAAATTCATCTGGAATAACAAAAAACCCAGGATAGCTAAAACTATTCTCAACAGTAAAAGAACTTCTGGGAGAATCAGTATTCTGAACCTCAAACAATACTACAGAGCAATAGTGATAAAAACTGCATGGTATTGGTACAGTAACAGGCAGGTGGATCAATGGAATAGGATTAAAGACCCAGAAATGAACCCACACACCTATGGACACTTGATCTTCGATAAACGAGCTCAAAACATCCAGTGGGAGAAAGATAGCCTTTTCAACAAATGGTGCTGGTTCAATTGGAGGTCAGCATGCAGAAGAATGCAAATCAATCCATTCTTACCTCCTTGTACTAAGCTCAACTCCAAGTGGATCAAGGACTTTCACATAAAACCAGACACACTGAAACTAATAGAAAAGAAACTGGAGAAGACCCTTGAGGACATGGGCACAGGGGAAAAGTTCCTGAACAGAACACCAATAGCTTATGCTCTAAGATCAAGAATTGACAAGTGGGACCTCATAAAATTACAAAGTTTCTGTAAGGCAAAGGACACTGTCAAATGTATTTATTATCTTTTAAAAGGATGGATGGGGGAAGGGGGTAACCTCATAGTCTAGTTTTTCTTCCTACCATGGGAAAACAAAGCAATGAAACCCCATGTCTAAAGCAGGTCATCTTTACCTTCCTCTTATTGTACTGTCCACTAATGCTGTGGTTGTTATACAGCTGCTTTCACTACTCCCATGGTTATTCTTTGCTCATTCTTGCATAGAAAATGAGACTGTCAAAGAGGGATGTCCTCTTGGATTTATAGTCTGATAAATAATAAATACATTTTACATCATATTTCACTTTGAGATATTTGTTTTTCCCGTGCAAAAAAATGCAAAGTTTGAATCAAAATTCAAGTTTCAAGTATCCCTGTATATTTTGTTACTAACTCTGGAAAACTATATATATAGTATGTATACACTATATATGTAGTGTATATGTAGTGTATATATAGTGTATATATGTGTACGAATCTGTATATATCCATAAGCATATATTTTATATACATATTCATTATTATATTATATAATGTAATATACTAGCAAGCATGTTATTTTAAATTCATTATCAGAGTTGAGGCCAACCTGGGCTTTATTATGTGTGTGTGTGTGTGTGTGTGTGTGTGTGTGTGTGTATGACTCTAAAAATTTTATAATTAAAAAGACATCAAATCCTTAACTAAAAGTATTCAGAAAAGTCTTGGTCCAACCTGGGCTTTATGGTGTGTGTGTGTGTGTGTGTGTGTGTGTGTGTGTGTGTGTGTGTATGACTCTAAAAATTTTATAATTAAAAAGAAATCAAATCCTTAACTAAAAGTATTCAGAAAAGTCTTGGTCCAACCTGGGCTTTATTGTGTGTGTGTGTGTGTGTGTGTGTGTGTGTGTGTGTGTGTGTGACTCTAAAAATTTTATAATTAAAAAGAAATCAAATCCTTAACTAAAAGTATTTAGAAAAGTCTTGGTCCAGGAAATATTGGACAACTGACTCAAATGCAGGGCATATCTAGGTAGAGTTTGGACAGGCATGCATCCAAACAGAAGGAAAGTCTACTGTGATAAGTAAGCTCTCATCTTATTGAAGTTTGGAACTTTGTAACAGATAAAGACAAAGTGCAAAAAAGTTGTTCCTGAGAGGCTGAGGGGATATGCAGAGCTGTATTATTTTTTAGAGATAAAAAGAGGAGAGGCGGTACTACAGAGCCAGACAAGGATGGAAGAGCCCATACATCAGAGAAAAGGAGGAGAATCCGTAACTGAAGCTCTCCTGCCTGGGTACAGTGGACATAAGAAGGAATGAACTTGCTGGTACCCAAACCCCACCAAATGTGAAGCCCTCTTAGAAGTGAAATGAGTAGATACTAATGGAAATAAGTGGTAAGGGCATCAGCCTCAATGGAACCTTGGCTTTGGAACCTATGTAAGGAACTAGAGCTCCTATGAAAAGGAAGAGTAAAGTGGAAACACCAGGGAGCCTGTTTATTTGATTCCAACATTTGAGAAACACAAGGTCTTATTAAGCATCTTGCAGCCTCAAATATTTACTATAACTCAAAGAGTATTAGGAAGAATTATGTTTCCTTTTACCTAAAAGGCTCAGTAAAAACATATTAAGCAACTTGATTTGAAACACCAAAGAAATGGACAAAAGTAAACCTAGATCATGAAGAATAACTAAACAGAAACTAACGAAGCAGGTAAAATAGAAGAGATAAAACAATAATGAAAACTTTCAAAGTCACAGCTAAGATTATGGAAAAAAAATCCTATAACTCCAAACTTTTAAATACACTAGTCAAGAACAAATAAAACAAAAATGAAAAACAAAAACAAACAAACAAACTAAAAAAGATTCACATGATTAAAACTGCAACATGCATTTGTGTTCATACATAGAATCAAAGAAGGTTATGATAATCAATGGGAGATACTCCATATGAGATGAGCAGGTCCTGAAGACAAAACACGCCACTGAACATGTTCAAATGAGGGACAGCAAACAGCCAGATGCACAAGAAAGTAGGTTGAACAAGTATTTTTTAAATTGCCCACAATTTAACCCAGGATGAGATAATTTCAGTAGTGAGTTCTAGCAAATGTTTGAAGACTAACATCAATCCTTCCCAGGCTGTTCCAAACAAAGAAGAGACAAGTACAACTCTGAATGACTTTCAAAAGAATCATAATATCCTGATAATGAAACCAAAGACATGAAAAGGAAAGAAAATTCTGCAATTTATTAGAACTACAGAAGTATAAATTCTTATAAAATACACATGCTCATCAACTAACAATCAGGTTATGCCCCAGCAAAGTCAACATGAAATGAAAATATTATAAATAAAAAATGTTTTACTGCCAGCTGTGTTTACATATTTATGTAATTCTGCAACTTCAGAAGTAAAAGCAATACAGTCATGAGTTCAGAGCTATCCTGAGCTATTTATCAAGTTCCAAGCTATTCAGCCCTATTTCTAATAGCCAGAAGCAGGAAAGGACCCAGATGTCCCTCAACAGAGGAATGGATACAGAAAATGTGGTATATTTACACAATGGAGTACTATTCACCATTAGAAACAATGAATTCATGAAATTCTTAGACAAAAGAATGGAACTGGAGAGCATTATCCTAAGTGAGGTAACCCAGTCTCAAAAAAACACTCATAGTATGCACTCACTGATAAATGGATATTAGCCTATAAGCTTGGAATACCCAAAATACAATGTACATATCAAATGGTACCCAAGAAGAAGAAAGGAGTGGCCTCCGGTCCCAGAAAAGCTCAGTGCAGCAGTGTAGGGGAATAACAGAACAGGGAAGTGGGAAGGGTTGGATTGGGGAACAGGGGGAGGGAAGAGGGCTTATGGGACTTTGGGGGAGGGGGATCCAGGAAAGGGAAAATCACTTGAAATGTAAATAAAGAATATATCGAATAAAAAAAAAAGTTCCAAGCCATTGTAAAGAGATCCTCCTGAAAACAAGAATAAAAAAAGCATTACTAATTTTTAATTGCTGAATGAATGAATAAATAAATGACCATTATAGCTCCAACTGGTCTACCTTAAACATTCTTAGGACTCAAATTAGCCTGCTGTTGAGCACAGTAGAAATATTATTACTGCATAATACTAGCCTTGGAAGAGATGAAAATGCAATGTATAGTTTCTAATTAATGTACATTTCTGTCCTATCATCATAGTGATGAAAAACTATGCTTAGAACCTTTTAAGTCAGAAACCATGTGTGTAAGGAATTAGGAACCCCTAACAACAGTAGCAGGGCTTGTCCCTAAATTTGTTGCCTGCTTGCCTAAATGAGCCTCAGTGAGAAAGAGTGCAAATATTCCTGCAGCAACTTGATATGTATATGGTGGAAGGAGTGGATGAGTGATACCTAGAAGGGGCTCCCCCTTCTCAAAGGAGAAGGGGAGGGAGAAATGGGGGAAGGATCCACATGAGAGGGTACTGGAAGGATGGAGGCTAATATTATGATGTGAAGTTAATAAATGAATAAAATTAATAAAAATTAAAAATTCTTAACTATAATAAAAAGGAAATCGAATCCAGTAACACATGCAGACATGTATGTACTAGATATAATATCTAATAAAGCCATATAATATAGAATATAATAGATGTAATATCTAATTGGATATATTAGCTGTAAGGAAGTTAAGATAAACCCAAGGAACATAAAGTTCATTTATTATACTAAAATTAATCCTTACATCCTGCATTAGTAGCAAACAATATCATATACTGTCCAAGTAGACAAAACACAACATTTAACCAAATCTAAACTAGAAAAAAAAGGTTTATTATAAAACAGTATTTATAGGAACATCTTTGTTTATATGGAAGCAAAATTAGGTTCATGGCTATTGATGGCTAGAGAAGGAGTGACGAGAAGAAAGTCTAAGGGGTGCAGTATGTTTTAAAGGTGATTATACTGCTCTGGGATTAAATATTGAAAACAATCACATAACTTTATGAATATAAACACTACAATTGTTATACTTGGAGATTATAAATTCTGAAGTATGTAAATTCTATCTAAATAAATCAAAGCAGCAACAGTAAAGGCACAATATATAAATGGCCTGTGGGTGTATTTGTATTCCTTCATACCTGCACTACATAGATGATTCATCCTGTCTGTACCAGTGATGCTCATTTCAATACTTGTCAATAATAATGGAGGAAATAAAATCATCACAACAAGAAATAATGGGGATACTAATCACCTCATTAATGTAGTATTGTAGAAAGGAAGCTACCGATAAAATATTTGTGCATCCTATACAATTTCATTTTAATAAAAACCTACAAACAAAAATGATGTATGATGATTAGTCAAGAGTTTATTTGGTTTAAAGAGGAAAATGTCAGAGCTGCTAAGAACACTTCACTGACATTGGCATACAGTGGTGAGAAAATGCATAAGATTCTTCAACTTACATAATTATTGTGTGAAGAAATTATATTGCTTAATTTTAAAGTTCATATATTAAGGGATGTTGCTAATCTGCATGTGTTAATTTGTTAAGTGTCTGTCTCATATTTTAGAGTTAAGGAGGTTTGTCTGAGGTTCTTCTACAATATTCTTCCTTTGGCTGGCTCTTCTCAACTGCAAGGCACTCAGGCAATGAACAAGGAGGTTTCACTTAAATTATCTTGCCAACTGGGTGATATGGAACACATTTGGTCAATAGTCTTGTTTTTACTGACTCTAGACACTTTCTGCCTCTGTCCTGACCAGTATGTACTATCTGTATTTTGATATCTTTGAACTCTAAAACATGCAAATAGCTTAGAACAAGTACTCCAAGAGCCTACCCACTGAATGAGGCTACTGTCTTCCCATCTTCACAGTTAGCATCATCCAATGCAGTGATGCCTTATTTCTAATTACGATTAAATAAAACAGAGAGCTTTTCCCTATTCCCAGAGCAGAGCATGCTCCTTCTTTTGCTCTATAAAGATTAGCACATTTCCTCTGCAGTTAGTAGAAGCCCTTCATTGGATAAAGCTTTCTCATAGGACAACAGTTGTATATTTTTCTTGTTTTAGATTTTAAAATCTTCAAATAAAACCTGAGACCTCCAAAATGCTAGATACTTCCTTTTAACCACTGAGCTATACCCTAAGCTGCAAGACATGCAACTGTTACTCTGAAATGATATCTACATTTGAAAGGAGTCTTGTCAGAGACCAAACTGTGAAAAAACAGACCCTTAACAGCTCTCACCTTGAGATTCCACTGACCTTTAGGTTTACAGCTGAACCACCCCCTTCTTCACACAAAGCTGATCAACTGGTTCTCATCCTGGCCGAACACCTGGGGTTGTGTAGGCAGAACCAGCATTCCAGAAATGGAACCAGCATTCCAGAAACAATGCTGGAAGCCACAGCCAGCATCCATCCCGGATGACCTTTCTTCCTTCTGTACTTTTAGTATCCCCCTCAGCCCCTCCCTACTTCCTCTTAAGGAGTGTTCAAAACCAGGCGTTTTGCTTGTCATTAAAGAGGCTTTGACAAAGACACCTCATTTGCTTGGCCTCGCTCCCTTTTCCCACCCGTTTCTCTTTTTCAGGTTTGGGTCCTCCTCGGGCCCCCGAATTACTAGGTCCCGGGGGTCGGACAGAGTGTGATATATAACAAAGATGCAGACTATCACACTATAGTACAACCAGTACTCAAGCCAAACTAATGAGTTGTCAAATCAAGCACAGTGCATTTTTCCTAGCTGTATTTCCCTTGTTTAATTTCTGATATATTATTTATTTTTATTTTATGTATACAAACATTTTGCATGAATGTATGTCTGTGCACTATATGCATTCAGTGCCCACAGAGGCTAAAAAAGGGCGTCGGATCCCCTGGAACTAGAGTTATGGATGTTTTGAGCTGCCATGTGGGCACTGGGAAAAGAAGGCACACCCTCTGAGAGAGCAGCCAGAGGTCTTAACAGGTGACTGATCTCTGGGCCCTCATCAGTGTAAATACCTGAACGTCTTTAAAAATGTCCTTATCTGAATTTGGGGGAAAGTATTATTTAGGGAGGACAACAGCTATAGTTAATGTCTTGGTAACCAGAACAGATTTGTGAGTAGTGTGGTACTCTGGCCCATGTGGAGACACTCTGGTAATAGCCTTATGCAGATCTGCATACAAAAGGATGTGGTAAGATAATGTGGCTTGAGCAAAGCAGAGTTAATGACCCATCCAGATAGCATCTTAACTGACTGAGAAGGTGAGCTTATTTATTTAAGTCTCTTCATCTAACTCTGAAGGATGCTAACCACACACTTCCTAAATCAGAATCACTGTCAATCATACCTCTGCTATTAGAAAGTGCTCCCAGTCATTTCAGAGTTTCCACACGTTTGCACTTGGTTATCTCAGCCTGCTAGAGAAGGTCATAACATTCTGTATGCTTTACGCTTCAGCACTGCTTGCAAAGACGACATTTCTCAGTGTTGGGTCTGACATAAAAATGAACTTCAAGTGGCTTTTATCACGATGCATTTCAACTGGCTTTTTTTTCTCTTTAATTAATGGCACAACAGTTCAAAAAAACCCTAGAAATTAAATACAAAACTCAGAAGAACCTTCTAAGAGGTCTTTGCAGAGAGCTTTCTCACTCTGGGTATTTAATTTTCTTTATATTAGCAGCAGTCTGTAAACTGTCAGAGAGTTAATGAGAGCAAAAGGCTGTTCTGCAGACCTGGCGTGATTTGCTTTCCAGCACTTCAGTGTTCATACTTTGCTTGCTTTTCAAACACTTACTCAGCCTCCACTGCCCACATTTACCTGCTGGCATAACCCCAAGTTTTCTGCACACTTTACTATCAGGTGACTGGATCTGGCCTGATAGGAAGGTTTATGGGTGTCTTCATAGATGTTCCAAAGTAACTAGAGCTATAAACCAAGCATCAGAGATGTCTAAGAATATGGTACAATTGTGATGCGTCGCTTACTAAATACAGATCAAGAATGTATAACCGAAGGCTGGAATGCATCCTGATCCTATGTTTGAGCTACAACTCACACATCCACCACCTGTGATCATGTCTAAGACAGGTGGAATTTTCTCAAGCCTTTTAGATGGGTAATTAAGCAAGAATATGCATGCAACAGGAGAGTGTAGTCATTTTTTCAGGGAGTATTTAAGCTTTAAGTCTTTTAACCCCTGTGTACATAGCTAAAATAAAATCCACCGAGCTAATAAATACCCTTCTAAAATTGTATAGTCATAGACAATAACATTTTCATATTCCTGATGTTTTCCCTTCTAGCCCATTAAGAGAACACTATAAATCTGAGGCAACAAAACATCTCATTAAATTATGCATATGCTTTTTGAATAACAGTTGCAAATTTTCCTGTGTGTATTATTACTGTTATATTTTGGTAACAAAATGCCATGACCAAAACCAAATTATGGAAGGAAAAGTTTATTTTATCTAATGGCTTCAGATGGAAAGTCCATGACAGACAAGGATGCATGGTGGCAGGTAATATCAGGAAACAGAGTTCACATTTTTAACCACACACAGGAAGGAGAAAGTACAAATGGGAAGTGGGGTGAGGCTATAAAACTCTCAAAGCTCTCCATAGTGACATGCTTCCTTCAACAAGACTATACTTTTCTAAATGTTCTGTAACCTCCCAAACAATAACACTAACTAGAAACAAAGCACTTGAAAACATATGAAGGCTATTTTTTCTATTCAAACAAAAATTCTATCTAATATCCTTTTCAAACGAAGACTAGGTTAATATCTCATAATTTTATCTTCAAAGAAAAATGTGGATATGCTTATCACCTGATACACTGTTACTAGGATTTCATGGTATGTTTCTGTGAATCAAGATGGTGTCACTAATGACACATGTAGGCTATTCAGAAAGCATTAACTTAATTCCAGGATCTCAGCACCCCAAGTTATCATCACATTTAGCAGCTTTGTGGATAATAAACATGAATGTGATTATAAATACAGTAGTTTCCTGAAATATATATCACACATATATTATTTCCAAATATATATGATCCAGATTCAAATTATTATGTATTGCTAACTATACAATAGATATTGCCATGAAAGTTTATTTATTCATTTTTGTATTTAATTATAGATGTGTCAGTTTGTGTGTATGTGTGTGTATATATGTATGTGTGGTGTCTGCAAAAGAGTGCAGTGTCTGTGGACGTCAGAAGGTGCCATTAGATCCTCTCCAGGTAGAATTATAGGTGATATAAGCTGTCTGGTACGATTGCCAGGAACTAAAGCTGGCTCCTCTGCAAGAGCTGTATATGTTCTTAACCATAGAGGCATCTTTCTAATAAAACATTTTAAACTTTAAATGCCTGATATTGAATAGCATCAACTTAAAATTATAGGATGAGTTTTCCCATAAGGAAATGCTTAAAACGATCATTTATAAGAAATGTGGAGGATGAAAAAGCCAGTACAACTAATTCTATACCTAGTTAGCACTTCAATGTTGAAACAGAGACAGAGCAATCAAAAGTTTTGTTTTTATTAAAATGGGATGTAAAATTACAACATTAGAGGCTAGAGATATCCTCAGTGATTAAGAGTATAGATACACTTGCAGAGAGTTAAGTTCCTAGTAGCCATATTAGAAAGTTTACAACCATATATAATTCCAGTTCCAGGGAAGCCACTGCCTCTGGCCTGTCTGAGCACAGATACACATGTATACATACCCACATACAGATGCAAAAATATACATATAATTATAAAATTCAACCTTTAAGAAATTATACATGAGCAGTATATATTAATCAACTTTGTTACTATAACAAACTATACCATCAACATATTAAAAAGAAAGGTTATTTTGGCTCAGAGATTTGGTGGTTTCAGTCTGTGACTACTTGATTCATTATTTTTATCATTGGTAATAATTTATGATGGGAGAATATGACAAACACAGCAATCTACCTCATGACAAGAAAACCAGAGAGGAAAACAAAGGAGAGGCCAGGGTTCCTCTGTATCTACAAGGATATACTACCAAGCACAGAAGACTTAGTTCTTTACCTGCCTCTTAAGAGTTCCATCATGTCCCAGAAGTACCAAGATAGAAATTAAATTTTCTTTGCTGCAAGATGACCTAACTTATGGGAGCATCATGGGAAATGTAGCTTTTTTATTTAGTGAAATATCACAGGGAGTATGGCTCTGTAAGTAAAATAACTGCAAGTTATGAAATAATTGGAGGAACACCCTCCTAGAAGCAGGGGGAGGGAGGATGAGATAGGGGCTATCTTAGAGTAGGAGAAACTGGGAAAGGGGATAACATTTGAAATGTAAATAAAAAATATATCCAATACAAAAAGAAAAAGAAAAACTACAATATTTTCATGTCATTACTAAAGATGATACTAGATATTTTCTTTTCATGCTAAATACATTTGCTAACTACCTCCTATATTTTTGGAAAATAAATCTTATATAAATGTCATAACTTTATGTCTGTCAGTCTCAGAAGGTAGACATATAATTTACATTTCTGCCTCAAAAGAACAAGAAGATACAAAGGACAAAGATGTATTTCTTTTTTAAAAATAAAATTACTACAGAGATATTAAGACTAATTATAAAATAAACTTTAAAAGTAAAAATTGTCTCCTGTGTTCTCCTTCTCACATGCTTGGTCACCAGTTAACAAGGAGTGCTTTACAAACCCTGCCTCCAGCTTCTCGCCTGTCCACACCTCATCTTGCTACTCTGCATGTGAAGCTCTAGAGCCTGACTGTTGCCTCCAGCTTCTCGCCTGTCCACACCTCATCTTGCTTCTCTGTGTGTGAAGCTCCAGAGCCTGACTGAGATGGTGTGCTCAGTCTTCCTTCTCTGTCTCTTCCATTAGTGACTTGTGTTTCATGTCTCTACTGTCCTCTGCCTACATACCAGGAAGAAAAACTAGACATAGGTTGTCACACTTTACATAGTCAGAGATTTACCCCAAAATAGATCTACACTAAGAATGACATCTCTAAGGATTCCGTAAAATACCCAGAGAATAAAACAAAAACTAAAACAAACAAACAAAAAAAGAAAGTGACAGGATGATTTGAGTAGGTGAAGCAAGTAATAATAGAAGGTTTATGGGACATATGGGGAGGGGGGATCCGGGAAAGGGGAAATCATTAGGAATGTAAACAAAGAATATAGAAAAAAAATGAATAAGTTTAAACCCAAGAGCATGATGTCAAGACAGCGGGGAAAAGGACAGAGGTGTCAAGCTTCAGGCTCAGGCTTTAGGGATTGGAAAAAAAAATGTCTCACTGCTATATCTTGACAGTCAAACTTTTGTAAAGTTCAGAGGAATATCACATGATCAACCTGGATTACCATAGTAATGCAAGGCTTTGTTTAAATTCATGGTACTAGCTATTGCCTACTCGAGTTTATCAGAATGATGGCTCACCCTCCAAAGAAGCAGGTCAACGATCCTTGGGCGTATGCTTAGAGTTTGGTTAAACTTTTCAGTGATCAAGTATTAAATAGGAACAGATGATAATAGAGTATTAGTTGTTTGAAGGAAATAAGACGAACAATACTCTTAAAAACTGAAAAATGACAAGATAAGTATTAATTCTCAGATAATTACTTTTAAGAAACATAGGGCTGGGGATACGGCTTAGGAGTGAGGTGTTTGCCTTGCATGCATGAGACCCTTGGTTCAATACCAGGTCTGACTTTTTATTTTTATTTTTCTGAAATAAAGAAAACTTTGTGACACATATTTATTTAAATTATAGGTTTAAGCATATTCCTCAAAGTATTCAATAAAATAAATTAAGTATATCAAAAGTAGAGATACTAAGCTAAGAAAAACAATGTGAATTAAAAGAAGTTCATAAAGTATTTGACCAAAATTAAAAATAAATATTATTTTACCTTTATAACCAATTTAAAATGTAATGGAAAAATTAATTGTAGTATGAATCACATAAATAAAAAGAGGCACCAAGAAGCAGCAATGGGTAGGATTATCAGTTGAATAAAATTTGTAGAAAGCAGCTGTTGTTAGTGGAAAGTCAGTCTTTAAGAAAGAGATAGGCATACAGCCAGAGAAATTCAAATAAATTCAAAATTAAAATCATATAAGCTTATATGAAGGTATATAAACATAGTAACTTATTCTCTAATAAATAAGCTATTTCACACCAGCAAAGACACATCTCAGCAATGTTATTATACTTTACATATAACTGTTTTAGAGGAATGAAATAGAAGTATTCTTTTGCTCCTTATATAACACAGACTTAATAAGGATTTAGTCAAACAAAAACCAATAGAGTCTCTGATCTATTACCTAGGGTAAATTCCACTGTTAAGGCAAAAATGGCTTTCCTAAGTACTAACCTACAGTTATAATAAAACGCACAACCCAAGGCCTATAAACATTCGAATGACTGAAAATGAAAACCTCACTGATGTCATCACACCTCCATCATAAATAAAGAGCCTCTGAGTTAGATGTTTCTTAGCATGATTGTTCCCATTTGGTGTTAAATAGCAAATGTTTACAGTTTATTAGCATTGGCGGGTCTTTGACAAGACTAATGTGTCTTGCTTTGCTTTGCTTTGTTTTGCTTTGTTTTTGTCTTTTTTCAGAATGCAGTGTTTCTGAACACAGCCTAGAGACAGAAAGTGGCTCACTTATTTCTCACATTGCCAATAAGTACTGATTCTACAGGATGCAAGTTCAAGCATCTTAATGAGACTAGAAAAGTGTGGAATATAAAGTACAGAAGGAAAGAAGGAGATGATACAAGAGAAGACAAAGAAGGTTTATAATTTCTCTTCTCTGTGGAGACTATAGGTGGCTTCCTGAGATGTTGATGAACACTGAAACTAGGGTGGGACATATGGCACAGATGGATTCTACATTGTCACATGGGCAATGGACAGTGTTGCATGTCTGATCACCCAAGCAAGGAGAGCAATAGACCAAAGAAAGAATGCCATTGGTGTCTGTCCAACTTGGTGAACCAATTAATTTGTCATCTGACTCAAGCCAGAAGGAAAATGACTTGTAGGAGCATGGGGAACTGAAAGGCAGCTGCAGCAGTGAAAAGCTTCACCCTACCAGCACCAGTGGTAACTCAAGAAGCTCCTTAACAGAGGAGTTAGCCCAGTTAGCCTTCCATCTCTTATATATTCTAGAAGCTCCATAATCACCTGCAGCTGAAAGGTATAAGGAAACAATAGCTATAATCTCAGGTGAGGTGTTGATGACTCCCGACTCTTCTACAAAGGAATATTAAGCATCTCAGTATAATTACCATAGGCCATCATAGTAAAGTTCCTTTATGATGACTGATGGTCACATCATGCCTGAGGAGAACAGCCCTAGGCCAACATAGATAGATGATGTATAGATACTGTGAATCAGCTGGTGTCTTCATCTATTGTAAAAATAAAAAGGATGTGCACGCACATGTGGGCATAGGGATACACACACACACACACACACACACACACACATATCACACTTTCAAGAGATTTTATTTTGTTTGAAAGTGAAAGGGACTAAAGGCACTACAAAGAGTCTGAACATAGAAAACTACACAAGCTGAATTTTCCATGAAAAACTTCAGACCGTTTTTTAGCAACCATGCTGCAGAAAGGGTTACTTTAATCCATCTAGCTGAGAACTTGAGGGGTGGACAGAGAAAGATTCCTGGTAGGACAGGCTCTCACAGAATCTACTAGGTGCTAATCTCATACTTCCCATATTTCAAGATCCAAGTATCAGTGTAGGCAATGGCAAAAATTTTCCAAGTACTCGTTATGTTTCAGGCATAGATTATCTAGTATACTGCAAATGTTTTGGTTGTGGTATACTTTTGCATCAGTCTCTAATGAGAGTAATTTTTTCTCATTTTTAACATCCAAATCACACCACCGGTATATATAAATATTACACATGAGGAGTCAAAACTCATTAGAATCAGCACATAAAGCCATGACTCTTAGGTATACTAGGCTGCTTGGTGATAGGTGTTGAGGAAAGCAGCTATATTCTTAACAGCATGAGCTCAACCTCACTGGACGCTTTAACATAATCATTATAATAAAAGTTAAAAAGAAATAGGAAGAAATACAGTTGACACTGAGAAAAATTTAGTTGCCACCAATTTAAAACTATGTAACTAACTCACAGCTTACTACTTGTTGTTATTGTTGTTGTAGAAAGGTTTAATCCAAAACCAGGCTCTTTACCCTGCCTTGATCATTCTGTATTTGGATAGAAGATACACCATTTTTATTATTTACAGTAAGCCTTAAACAGCACTAGAAGAGCCAGGCAGACATCTACCCTCTGTCAGCTTCCTACTCTGTGCCACAGAGTCTTCCTTTGTGAAATAAAAAAGACAAGTTACTCACTGATAAACTAATATAGTAAGTTCTTCCATATACAAGTACATGGAATCAACCATTTGGGTATCACATACCTAAGTACATGTCATATGCACTTAGGTATGGAGGACTAAGAAAAAAGAACCTCAGTGCCTGCAGGTATGGGTATCCTGTAACACCATGAAAATTAACTTCTGGATACAAAAGGGTGATACACACCTACAATACAAACACACACACATACACACACATACACACACACACACACACACATGCATTCACACATGCATGCACACACACATGCACATCATACCTGGAGAATTCACAGTATAACAAACTCAATAATTAAGATCAAAACACCATGATATATTGGCAGAGATATATGGTCAGTGTCCAGTCCTAGGACAAACCTAATAAAGTTTTTCTGTGTTCATAGAACCAACTGTGCTTAGCATCAATGAACCAGTAGAGCCCTATAAGAGGAAGGAGCACGTGGACAATACTAAAGGAATTCAGAAATGCCATGCTTTGTTGGATATGCCCTAGGTTCAAGGGCAGGAACATCTGAAGATAAGTTCCCACCGAGAATATTTTCGTGAAGTTTCCAGCTGAAATAATATGCTAACTCACGTTTGCAGACTAGAAGTCATTACTTAAATTCCATAAGATGTAATATACAAACTCCCAGACAGCTGTGGCATTGGAAAATATAAAACAAAAAACAAGGCACCTCATGTTTGTGTTTTACATTCGATTCCCACCCTCAGAAGCTTGTTCTGTTCATTAAAGGAAACAAAGTTCCATATTGGAAGACTCTTTAGATAATAGCAGAATAGAGATCTATTATAAACCAGGACCTCAGCTTGGCTTTCATAAGTCTGAGAAGTAAGTGATTTCTTCCAATATCCCCTTTTTACCAAGCATTACTTCCTAATTAAAAAAATGCTTAAGGACAGTTCTCTACCAGGACACTTAACAGAATTTTCTTCATACCATTCTGTAATATTCCTAAGATGGTTTCTCAAGATGGTTTAATTATGCTGGCATACCCTATAGGAATATAGGGAGATATTTATTGCTGTAAAACAATATCCTAGTGAAAAGTAACAACTTAGGTGGCATATCCTTATAACATGCCTCCAGAATGCTATACACACAAAATGTTTTCCATTAAAAGTTGCATAGATAATGTTTTCCACTCAAAATCATATGTGCAACATTTACCATTATAAATCAAACAGACACACACACACATACACAAACACACACACACACACACACACACACACACACACACACATACGCACACACACATGTATTAACCCTATTAGTCTTAAAATGATACATTGCATCCTGGCTGACAAAAACTACTGCACAATATAAATTATCCTGGTAAGTTGCCATGTTCTGTCTGCATTTTGTGAGTGGACTGTGAGAACAAGGCCCCACTACCTCCTTTCAGACTCAAGTATGTTATCCCCAGTGTCCATGTAGAGTCCTTACCTTGGAACAGGTTGCTCCCCTGATACTATGACATAGCCTAGGGGAATTAAAAGCATTGTTCCTTGAAGAACAATAGAAGGTAAATCATTTCCAACAGCGAGTCCTATGCCTGCAATGGGGAAAAAGAGGCCTGAAACTCATCTACGGATGGGAGAAGGCACTCTCCCAGATCTCTCTCAATGAGGAACTTGAGCATGACTGTTGAAGCAAGGTCACTTTTCTACCTGAATCTTATTTTGCAAGCATTCTCTTTGATGGTGTTTTGCTTGCTCTCTCTAGATTGGTCCTGGATCTTCATTTGGAAGGTCCACTGAAGAGTAAACAATGACTCACCTTGAATTCACATTAGGAGTTCTGGACAGCTAATGACTCTGGGCTTCCTCAGTCATTTTTGAAGGGTGTTGAAAATACCCAATATAATGATGTTACCAAATTCTTGCTATTCTTTTAATTTTTTTTGCTATGTACTTAATAAGTTTGTTCATTCAAAACTGAAAATAGGAATATCAATAGGCTTAAAGATTGTTCTTTGGATAAAACACTCACATAAGGCAATGATCTATTGATACAAAGCAAATAGATACAAAGAACTGAGCATTACACTCAAAAGCTGAGATTGTTTCAATGGGTATCTGTTCTGAGTGAACCCACTGAGAACATGGGCAGCCCTACCTGCCACGGGGGACACTGAAGTTGGTGCTGATGGCTAATGCAGGAGCCTTGTGATGGTTCATATTCTCGATTAAATCTTCCTTATAACAGAACAGGTACCATTTTGTTTTTCTTTTGAAAGAATGAGAGGTGTTCAATGAGATGGTACCTTGTTCTAGGAAAGAACAATTTACTTAAGAATATGATGATGTGACAGACTCATGACTGCAGGCATGCTGGCTTAGAAACCTAGAAGAATATAGACAGAGAGTAACATGAAGACAGCTCAAAAGTGCTAAAAGCCTTACCATGTGTCAGTTGAGAATCTGGGGAAATGAATGCAATATATCACTGGGATTATATTAGAGTTTATGTGTGGAAATGTATACAAATACTCTATATACAGACAGTGTACAGACACACCTTCACCTGCATGCATAGATATGTGGAAGTTTGGTCTCAGAACTGAGGACTACAAGGATAATCACTTAGAATTAGATAGGATTTTCCTTCATACTTTCCCTAACTCCATATCAGCATTGTTGCACTTTTATCTACTTTAAAGTGGAAGAAAAACCACAAGGGACAAGCAGCTCCTATTTGGAGAGCTTACACTACAGCTACTCTAATCTCATCTGCAAGTCAAAAGGAGGATTAGGCTTTTGCAAGCACTAGGCAAGCTCCATGAACTTGTATTTTGGTACTATATATGTTTATAGGAAGTAGAGCCATTTGTATATAAATTCTAAAGCGCTATGCCCATAACACTGAGCATTTTGATGATGCTATAGTAGTTAATAGTTATTGCTCACATGAATTCTGTAATAGTGGTCATTTACGAAAGAAGGAAACCACAGCCCAAACCAAATAGCTGTCCCAGTTACATATGTTAAAAGGTAGTGATCTTCAGAAACGCTGATCTAAAGTATCAAGCAAAAGCCATGGGATTCAGAAGAAATTTGGAACCATTTATTACTTAATTGCTTCATAATCTAGTACATATGCGTGGTACACAATTTGGAAAATAATGCCTCGATAAGAAGCAAATATAAGCTACAATCCTCCACCTTGCTCATGATGGCTGCTGAAACATCAGTGTGCTTTCACCCACGACATTCCTATGCTGTTTTCTGATTATGCTGTCAGGCCAGGCGCTGTCCTGTGCACCAAAATAGACTCTGTCATATGGATTCCTCCCCAGGCAGTAACAGAAGCCTTATGTGTGCATAAGTGCTAGCCCAAACAGAAGAAGCTGCTGAGCTCTAGAGTTGTCTCTGATGTTACTGAGAAAATAAGTTTCTCTCTTTAATTTATTTTAATATAATTTTCAATACCAGAAGCCATCAGGGGCTACTATTTTTAATCTAGCTTTGTTTACCTTTACTGCAATCTGCTTTTTCTTTTGCATTTTTAAAAGTTTGTCTTCATTCTGGAGATTTTGATTTCACCACATAATACCATTATGAAGGCATCTTATTTTGATGCAAGAGAAGTATGTTCACTTGGTCTGAGGAGTCATCTGCTTTATTAATACTGGAAATCTTCCAGCCATTATTTCATCGGATGCTGTGTCTCTCTCCCTGTCCCCTCCATCCCCAGCCTGAAAGCTAATTAAACTCATGTTGGACTTCATCTTTCTTCTCTCCTTATTCATTTGTTTATTTCTGAGATTGGCCCAGGCTGGCTTTGACCTCAAGGTCAAATCCTTGATCCTCCTGGCATAGCCTCGGGAATGCTAGGATTCCAAGTATGAAACATCACACCCAGCTTAGACCTTCTCTTTCCTTCCTTTTCAAAGAGCCACATTTCATATTTTTTTCTATAAGTAGCACATAATTTTAACCCACTCATTGTAGTTTTTCTTTTAAACTCAATAAGCATCATTTTCAGTCTTAGAAGGTATGCTACTTTCAAATGTGTCCTATTGCCTTATTTCCATACATTCTCTGTGGTTGATTTTCTGGTACATTTCACTCTCTGTATGACAATTCTCATTTTTGTTGAATCCATTAATTTATAGCCAGAGGAGACAGGTGTCATGTGTGGACTATGGTGTTTGATTTCATGTTCTCCTTTAATAATATATTTTTAATTAACTAAAAAATATTGATATAGGGATTGTGTTTCAAAAAAGTCTCCTTATACATTCTTCTCGAATATACCATGGGCTCAGTAATACAAAGCCAATTTCATTAAAGTCAAACGATTTTTAACTTACAAATAATAGTCATGTATCTTTGTCATGTACAGCATCATTGAAATGTTTATGGAAAGACCTAGAACCTGTCTTTGGGTGATATACAAAGGGGATGGTGCAGCTACTGGAGCCCAAACCACAGAGGGCATAAAACCAGAGCTCCAAAGTACTAAAGATCTTTCCTTTCTAACTTTGAGCCCAGAGAGACACCGTCAAGATTTGTCACCATCTTCCTAAGGCACTGGGGAATTTTCAGTACTGACACCTTCAGCAAGTATATGGCCCTTCCAAAACCCAGCTCAGAAATTCCCGCTGTGGAGAGCAGTGGTACAGCACCTCTACCCTTGAGGCTACTACTGAGCTCAGATCACCACTTCATATCTGCTCCACTCGTCTCAAGACAGTCATGACATCAACCCAGGCAGTTCTTCTGATCTATGAGCACCTTTCCTCCTACTTATGGCCCAAGGGAGACTGATTGTGAAATAGTGGGATTACATTTTAGTCTGATAATGGGTCCATTTTCCTGTTATTTGAATCTTTTATCTTAACTTATATCATTTTATATACTTAGTCTAGCAATAATGTTTTGAATGAATGTATTTTGCCACTTCTAGCTAATATAGACAAGATGAAAATTGATACTTTCATTTAGTCTTTTATTTAAGTTTTCATTCTTTTTCAGGGTATAAATCCCTCCAGGAGAAATTGCTATTTCAAGGACTTTTTATACTTACTATCATGTATTTATTTTACATATCATCATGATTACTTACTCTGTTTTACTGTCTTCATGAAATCTGAGCTACTTTTAAATTATTATGATGACAGATGAAAATACAAATCACTACCTCCTCTCCCCCCCCCCCATTTTAATAGTAATGGTAGAAAGCACTTTTAAAATTAATTCATCATTTTTAATATTGTGCTAGTTTATTTAAAAGTTAATTATGTATGTGTATGTGTATGTATTAATATGAGTGTGAGTGTAAGTGTCTAAGGAATCCAGGAAAGGTTATTAGATGGCCCAGAGATGGAGCTGTGATCAGCTGTGAATGTTTGACATGGTGCTGCAGATGAACTTAGGCCCTCCGCATGAGCAGTGCGTGCCTAACTCCTGAGTCATGTCTCCAGCCTTCCTGCTTAATTCTCATGTATATTATTTAATATATATAATTACTGACCTTTCTCTTTAGATATTTTATATCACTAATATTTTACACCTGCCCTAGTTGATGCTTATAATCTTGAAATCTAAGGTTCTGGTATATAAATATTTTAAAGCCATATTTAAACAGACTAGTACTTTGTAAGTTTTATATTAATTGTCTGAGAAGAATGGCTTCAGTTAGTAAAAGATATTCAAATTTATATTACTTCTAGTTTTTTCAATATTTTATTAAGCAGTGTTCTTGGGGTAATTTGGCTATTTGGCGTTCTTTTCCCTTTAAGGTGAGATTTTTAGACTACACTTTATATTTTTTAGTCTATGTGTTTCTGGTTCCACAGATTAAGATACCTAACTGGAAATACACTATTTATTACAAAACCTATTCAATGCATTGAAATATTGCTTAATGTCTATTATCTTTCAAGATCACCATGACTAAACTCCTCTTTTTCTACATAAACTTCAGTGTTAAGCCTCCTCTACCCTCTTCAAAATCACTTAAGTTTAACATAGATCAACACAACTTTGTGAAAAAGAGTAATATGAAGACTATTGAGATTTCTACCTATCAGCATCATATATACTAATATGTAACTGTGTAGTCAATCATGCTTATTACTCTTAAAAATGCTTATCTGATGTAAACACCCAAATAAACTGTATTCCATATATTTTATACGTGCTACTGCACTTAAATGTCTTCCCCATTATATCTACTAATTTAAATGTACTTATGTGGAAAGAATGGCAATCTAATTATTCTTATTCTCAACTATGCCTTCTAACAGTTGACATAAATTCGAGAAAAAGGCTAAAAAAATTATGGTAAGACTCTATTCTCTATGACTTGTTCTAGTGGGGATAAGTTCTATCTATTTAATCTAATAGTTACCAAGAGTTTGCAAAGCAATACGTGAGGTTTTATTTAGGATCACTGCATGAAATGCAGACTTACTGCTTGTATTCACAGCAATGGTAATTTTCTCCAAATCTTACTTAAAAGGTGTTAATGTGTCTATGTGTTCTGTTTTTGGTTTATTTCCTAAACTGTCACCCCTTTCACCTGCAATGTTGCAGTAACACTGTGTTAAATATGTCATGTACAATTTGTGTTCTTTGAAACACAGTTTCTGAGCATTTAAATTTTAAATATGACAGAACATTTGTTACAAAAAATTATATTATTCTTCTGTCTCTCAATTTATTTTAAGAATAACTTAACCTGTTCCTTTCCTATACTTTATTTCCTTCTCTTTGCTTTTAGAGTTTTCTCTAATAATGGGCACAGTAGGTTGAGAAAGGAACAAGATTTAAAGTTAAAAAAATTCAGGCTTTACAGCTGGGTGAAACTGTTGATTGCTTTTCTCCCTTGGTAGCTTGATCATATATTCACATATTGAAAGCTAGTCCTCAAAAAGCAGACTTCCAGGTCAGTTCTAGTTCAACTCCTCCAAGTCTCATATCTTCAGTAACAGGATCCAATATTCATGTACTGGGAGACAACCAGCATGAATGGCAATAGACGATACGGTTTTAGGTGTCTCTTGGACCACAGCTTCAAAGTAACCACCAGGTGTCTAATTGAACTTAAGGCCCACTTATTGGAAGAAAGTTCATGCCTGGTGCTGAAACCTAACCTACCATCCATGTCTGGTGAGGTCATGAACCCTAAAGAAAGCCCTGCTAATGTCATTTTCCTGAATCAATATAGTTTTTACCTGTATTCTAAATATTTATCCTTATACCCTCAGATAAGTATAGTTCTCATCTCTCATCAAAGAAGTTTCTTACCTTCTCCAGACAGAGGCTCTAGCCAGGATATAAAACTCAAAATATTGAGAATATATTATCAGGAAACCCAAGCCCAGTTGGCCCATCTACAATGCAAGTCCTATACCTAAGGCTCAGGGAACACCTAAGAAAAGAATGGGGAAAGATTGGAAGAGCCAAATGACAAGGATTCAAGCTGTGAGAAAGTGTCTTCTAGACATGATAAGATGCTATACCTATGAAATTTTAATAATACAGTTTCCTTAAAAAGACCTGCATAATGGTAACCCTAGTCATCATGCCAACTTGGATGAGGAAAAATTCACAAGGCCCCACCCCTAGATGAAGAGCTAGTTACAGGCAATCAGTGGCTTCTTGGGGAAGGAGACTCACTTTAGTACAGGGAATAGTCTTCTGACAAGTTATTCAATGACCAACTCCCAAATAGTCAGCCTTAATCACATGTAAGCATGTATGCACATGTACACATGAACATACTAAATAGACTAAATAGGGCATATATAAAGTATTACAATAACAATTAAAGAAGAAGGGGGTATGAATTATAGAGAATGTGGTAGAACACAAGAAGAGTTAGGAAACTAAGGGGAGGTGCAAAAATGATGTAACTCTAGTACTCATGGAATGAAATTCTCAAAAACAAAACATTTTAATTACAAAAATAAACTGTAAAAAAAATCAAACTCCACTACTGTTTTCTAGAGTTTGAGTTCTGGCAACTGACTTGGTTTTTCTGAATTGAGGATTTCTTGTCAGTAAAATTAGACTTAACATAGTCTTCCCAAGACCATTATAATTACTAGGTAAGACTCAGAATTTATAGAACCCTTTAATGCTTGATGAATGATAGACTCATAGCAAATCATGAGTCTTACCATTAGAATTATTTTAGTCCATGACTGCAATTCCCAATATTATAGGATTGAATAATCAAAATATTCTTCCTGCATAAGAAAAGGAGATGCTATGTCACAAAGAAAGCTCTAATAAGCTAGACCATATATATCCTAGCCTGAGGTAATCTAATCTCCAAATTTTATTCCAGTGCTGGCAGCTTAAAGTTGCATGTGGGAACAGGTCTATAATCTCACCTCTCAGGAGGTGGACATGAAATTAAAAATTCAACTTTATCCTGAGTTACAAAGAAAGCTTGAGTCCTGCCTGAGCTCCAGGAGATCCTGTCCCCTTTATCATCATAAAAACCAAGTATGTGACTCTTGACAGGTAGGCTATCATATCAACTTGTGACCACTATCATTATATAAGGAGCTCATGATATACTTCAAACCAAATCATAATCGTAGGTTTCAAAAGAGCTCTGTTTATATATATACATATATTCTCAAGAGTGAGTTATCCATTTATTCATTTATGGAAATTAATAAATCAAACATTCAAACAGAAAATGGACTTTTTCCAATAATGTAACTGCAAAACGAGAAAAAAAAAAAACCCTCTAATGCAGTGACCGTCTAGGTCGCTGTGTTTCTGTTGTTGCAGCCATTACTTCCAGGATTTGTGGGCAGAAAGGGGTACTCCAGAATTCTGGGTAGTCACAAATTCTATTGTGCTTCTAATTACCTACTTAATTCTTTGAATACCAATGTGCAATTAACATTACAAATAATCAAGGTTAAAATATAATTAATGCAAGTGTGATTTAGTTATAATTAAACTAATTACACAGATATGTAGCATAATAAGAGACTTACAGACCATTATGCGAATGCAAATTTATTCTTCCTTTCCAGAGCAGTTATTTGAATTTCATTTTCCAATTATTTTACAAATGATAGAATGGAATAATAAAGAAAGGAGTCAGTGTTCCAGCAATAAAAAAGTAAACCTTATTTTTTATTCCCTTTTAAATCTGAGTCTTTTGTCCATATAGTCTTATAAATAGACAAATTAGAATAAATAATCAGATGCCACCTCAACCAACAAAAATGCTTTACATTTTAATTTTGTGACCATAGGGGAAAATGAACATCTTAATCCTCAAGAGATTTCCAGTTCCATATAGATAGGTTCCATTTTAGAATGGTAAGTAATATGCAAAACTAGATTGGCATACATGAGTCTGAATAAATTTTATTTTGTGTGTTCAGACAGATTTTACTATAAATGTTTTTTCATCTATTGACACTGACGAACAGAAGCAAAAATGCTTACTCTTACCTTGGACAGAAAGGTTATTGTTTACAAATTCCTTAAGTAAATTTTAATTGCTTTAAATGACAAACAATATATAGTTTTCAAGCAATAATATTCAATACATTGAAATATTGTCATTAAATGAAAATGTTTTTATTTTAAGATTATTTTGGTACAAAATATATCATTTATGAAAGAGAAAAAATACACTATTTTCAAAATCTTAGTTTCTAGTATGACAATGTACATACAATATGAAGTCATTCTTAAAATTTCTACTAGGGAACTATGAACACAATGCTCTAACTTTCCTCTTCTAAGTGTAAAATATGTACTTAGAGAATTATTCTTTTTATTCATTGCATTTTATTCATTTATAATAAATAATCACACTCAAAATTAAGCAGTACTGTGAGTATGAAATGGATTCTAGAAGCAGTGCTTATTACCACACACACGTCTGCCATCCACATTTGAACCCCATTAAAATAGCCATACAACTGATCACTATGGAGCTGAAAAGACCCAAAGCCCTTTAAAGCTGTGACGTGGCAGGAGAGCAAATTCAAATTCAAATTGTGATTCCCTGGGTTTTGTGTTAGTACACAGCAGCAACATTACTCATCAGAAGAGGCTGAGAGTATCCCATGACTGATAGCAAACTGCTCCTTTTTTCCACACTAGATTAGCACTCATAGGACTAACACCAAGTTCTAAGAGGTTAGAAATAGGCCACTCTCCATATAACCATGTAGGAGAGTGGTAGGGAGGGAAAGAATGAAAGAACAAAAGAATGAAAGGATGAAGGAAAGGAAAGGAAAGGAAAGGAAAGGAAAGGAAAGGAAAGGAAAGGAAAGGAAAGGAAAGGAAAGGAAAGGAAAGGAAAGGAAAGGAAAAGGGAAAGGGAAAGGGAAAGGGAAAGGGAAAGGGAAAGGGAAAGGGAAAGGGAAGGGGAAGGGGAAGGGGAAGGGGAAGGGGAGGGGGAAGGGGAAGGGGAAGAGGAAGAGGAAGAGGAAGAGGAAAGGAAAGGAAAGGAAAGGAAAGGAAAGACAAAAGGAAGGAGGAGGAAGAGAGAGAGAAAGGGAAGGAGAGAGGGAAAGAGGGAGGGGGAGAGAGAGAGAGAGAGAGAGAGAGAGAGAGAGAGAGAGAGAGAGAGAGAGAGAGAGGTGTAGAGGTAAAGAAAGCCCTTAATCACCAGGGACTGGACATTAGAACTGTGATGAACTAAATAACAAACCCGTGCCTGAAGCCCTGATGTTCCACTGGGTTTTACAAGCTCACACATCTCTTAGTGCCAAGTCTATAGCATAGTCTCCTAAGACAGAGATTCCTCTGTCTTGTTATTTATTCACAAATTCACAAGTTTTTGTTTAAAATCATTCTATGTGCCATTTCTTCAGACTACATTTTTTCTAAAGATCCACATTTACATATAAAAGAGCCAAATATGACTGACCCAAGAGAAAGTTGATGAAATGATTCCTACTGATATTCTGCTATTCTCATAGATTGGTGCCTTGTCTATTCATCACCAGAGAATCTTCCTCTGGCACCATAGAGAGCAGAGGCAGAGACCCACAGCCAGAGTGAGTCTAAATTGGAGATCTTCCTCAGGTCTCTCCCCTCAGAGCTTGGGAAATTCCATGAAAGAAGGGGAGGAAAAATTGTAAGATTCAGAGGGGAAGACACTGGGAGAATATGGCCCACTGAGTCAACAAAACAGTGCTCATAGAGACTGAAGTGTCACACATGGGGCCTTGAGGATCTACAGCAAGTCCTCTATGTGTATGTTATGGCTGTTAGCTTGGTGGTTTTGTGAGACTTCTAAGAGTGGGAGTAGATGTCTCTGGCTCTTTTTGCCTGATCTTGGGATTCTTTTCTTCCTATTAGGTTGCTTTGTCCAGCCTCAAGAGCAGGACTTTAGCCTTGCTTTATAGTATCTTCCTTTATAGTATCTTCCTTTGCTATGTTTGGTTGTTGTCTCTTGCAGGCCTGCTCCTTCCTGAAAGGAAGTGGAGGAGTAGAACTAAGGAGAAGGCTGGTTGAGGAGAGCTATAAGGAGTGCAGGGAGGGGAGACTGAGGTCAGAATGTATCAGATGAGAGAAAAATCTATTTTCAATAAAAATCTTATATGATATTCTCTTAGAGATATGCCTTGTGCTAATTTGGTTCATAGACTAAGTCAAAGAGTCTAGTGAGAAGAGATACACTGAGGTGTGTCTTGCTACAATACAGTTGAGGCCAAATATCCCAGCCAGACAAGGACCCAATATGATAGAAGAGATGCTGATGGCTAAATAACAAAGGTATTTTGTTGAGAAAAAGTTGAGAAGCTATCCAGATGGAAAATAAATCAAATTATATTTCTGTTCTACAAAAGATTCTAATATAAACTCCTTATAAATTAAACATATTAAAATGATAAATCTTTGGAAAAACTTTATGACTTCAAAAAAGGCAGAACTAGTCAGGGTTCAAAAAGTCACAAATAAAATAGGGGGACAAAAACTGACTTCACTAAGCTGCAAATTTCTATATGCATACAATTATAAATATAAGGAAGTAAAAAAGAATACTGAAAACAAAATCTAGACAAGGTTCATTATAGGAACATATATTAAGAATTTCTATTCAGCTGGGAAATAGTAGTGTACAACATTAATCCCAGTACTTGGGAGGGAGAGGCAGGCAGATTATCTGAGTTCATGCCTGCCTACACAGAGAAACTCTGCTCAAAACAAACAAACAAACAAACAAACAAACAAAATGATAACAACAATAACAAAGAATTTCTACTTCAATGATTAGCCAAAATTAATGCATCATTTATAATAGAACAAAGACCTGTCAGGCAGATAGTGAAAGAAGTACAAACAATAATAAGATCTCGTATCAATGAACATGTACCATTAATTAGGCCAAAAATCTGTGGCTAGCTAAGATAGGCATCGGGGAGAACCTAGTACTATTTTTCTGCTAAATAGACATGCTGTGTCTTTCTCCACATATAGGCATGAATGAATGTGAACACATAGTTAACCGGCAAAACTAAAGGTAAATGCATAGAACTATGTGAGCATGCTTAAATTAAAATGGCAAGCATGATGCACATATTGACAGATTTTAAGATTGAGAAAAATGTCTTGTCTTCATGACTGCAAAGGTTGAGCTCCAGCCACTGATACTGAAAGACTTTGTCACTCCTTTGGGGAAATGGCAAGCAAATAATGAGTATGGTGGAAAACAGACAAACGACAAATCCTGGTTCATACCCTTGAGGAGTCCTGATGATGGCGTATCCTGAACTTGGCAGAGTTTCACCATTCAGAATTTTGAATGTTGTGCTCTTCCCAGCACCATTAACCCCGAGGAGCCCAAAGCACTGAGAATAAAAAATAAAGTTAGACGCAAAGTATGAAGTACAATCAATGTTATATTGGAAATGCCATTTGCTTTGATAGTATATGTCTCTGATGTGTGATGTTGGTGTACTGAGGAACCATGCTATTGTGTGAGAGGTATTTTATATTTAGAATGCTATTACAGCACTTGCACATGAGAAATCAGTATTTATTTAACAAAAGACAGACAGATATATGTATATAGATAGATAGAAGTGAGAAATGTGTCTGTAAACAGATATATATATATATGCACACACAAAAAACAGATGGAAACAAAATTAAATAAATTATAGACAGAAAATTATCACATAGATGATAATAGATGAAAATATATGTGTAGATGATGGATAGATAAATAGGTAAATAATATAAATGGATGATAGATATTGCTGGGAGCTACATGCCTTCATGTGTCCAGTAAAAAGGTTGTAAATCCATTTCTTACACAGAGTCTAAGAAAATCCTCAGATTAACTAAGGAAACAACCTCCAGTTTTATACTTTGACAGTTGCCTGATTTCTTTCTTCAATCTTGTCTTAAAATCTAGGTAAAAATGGCCTTCTCGTCCCATTCTCTAGACCTGGTACCTATTTTGTACCTCTGGATATGATATGTTTGGGAGTCCTTCATGAACCACAGATCTTTTCAGACCCATTTTCTGATGTCTGAGTGCTAATATCTACTGTCACCAGATGGCTTGCTTGATATTACAATGGCTGTGTCTGCAACCTATCACTTGCCTCCATTCTGTACCTCTAGACACTGCCAATACCCTAAATTACCATGTGACTCAGTTACCATGCTGCTTCCAACATCACTGAAGCTTTCCCCCAGACAATACAGGGGTCTATCTCATTCTGACCTGCCACCTGTCAGATTGTGTCACTGTTATCAGGCCTATTCAGATGCCCCATCTGCCTATAAAGTCAACCTCTCTGCTTCAGAGCCCAGGTAATCCTGCCTTTGTGGTAACAATCTTCCACATTCCTGCTATAAATCACACCTGCACTTTCTTACCCAGTGCAGACATAGAAAACTGTATCTCCTTATGAATTTCTAGTTCCCCAGCAGTTCATTGATTCTTAGAGGGACAGAGACATACAGTTTAGTTATCTTTGGTTTTTTCACAGGCTCTTCCAAGGCACTTCCCATCTAGGCAACCAAATGTGCTGCTCATAAAATTCTAAAAAAGAGAGCATTCTATACCTTGGATCTTGAAAGTTCCAAGAGACCCATGTGCCAACATTGTGGTCAGTGGACTTGGAATTACATAGGAGGTGTGTGTAGCTGACTATTTTTGCTCAATAATGTTAAGCTATTGCAGGATATTGGAACTTGCTCCCTCCCTTTTCTGTCTTGTAAGCATCTGGCTATGCCATGGGCAGCTTCCCCAGCATGCCTTCTTCTATTGATGCAGGAGGCCATCAGAGGCCAGAGACAATGGAAACACAACTGATTTGAGCTGATTCTTCAGGTGATTTTAACACGTATGATAAATAGCCCAAATGGAACCTTAAGTATAAGAAGCATCATGCCTACTTCCAAAGTTTTATTATTTTCCTTTACTAATATGTATTTATCTATTCATTCATTTTACTTAAAAACCCTGAATAGATAGTGAGGAAATTTATATTGATTTAAATGAATTTAACTTTAATTCAAGATTTAATAAGACTACAGAGCTAGCTAGCAAAAAATGAATAGAAACAATAACTAGAAAACAATCCTTAATATTTTGTCCAGTTGTTCCAGAAATCATGGTTTCAACCTAAGTCATTCCTAGATTGCTTTAGATGGGTCTTAAGGCCTCGATATACCCCAGGGTATTCATTTCTGGATTATCTGCTCAGCCAGAGGGCATGGCTGGTCACTGACAATGAGAGAGCCAGATAACCATTGAGTTTCTTCAGAGACTGGACCACCCAATGCCAGGTGTGCCTTTACTTCTAACAGTTCATTAAAGGTAATCATTTGCAGGATTGATTTCCCTTTACGTATTGAGTCCAAATAGGAGTCAGCTTATATGCCTTCTGTCAGTTCTGATTAAAGGTTTCTCCAGAGCTGCTGTGGTATGTACAATTTTTAACCCTGCAGAATAACATTCTTCTAGAGTAGAGGTTCTCAAGCTGTGGGTTGTGAGCCTTCCAACGGTCACACATCAAATATCCTATATATCAAATATTATATTATGATTTTCAACAGTAGAAAAAATACAGTTATGAAGTAGTAATGAAATAATTTTATGGTTTTGGGTCACCACAGCATAAAGAACTGTATAAAAGTGTCACACATTAGAAAGGTTGACAGCCATTCTTCTAGATGGACTCAAAGCAAATTGTAGGTCAAGAGAATGGAAAAAGTGGGTTGCATCTTTAACTAAATTTTAAAAAATATTTTTACTCAATAAGTCATTGTAAAAGTTAAACCATTCTTAAAGCTTTGCAGTTACATAAAATTTAAAGAATCGTGAAAGAAAATAAATTTTGAATCAATTGGAAAGTTTCCACTATGCAGAGACTCTGTCTCCAACTTTGACTCTGTGACATTGTGGGAGTCTCTGGACCATGGAGACTGCTTTTTTTGCTGTTATTTCAGATATTCCAAGACTAGCCCAAACAGAATTACAACTAGAAATCATGGGTTCACAAGAGAAAAAGATAAAGCGAGCAGCTGTTACCTCGCCTCGTGGTATGCCCAGACTAATGCCACACACAGCCTTGACCTTCCCCCTGAAAACACTTCTGTAACTTTTACTGAGGTTGCACAACACCAACATGTCTCCTCCAGCTCTTCCTTCAAGCACCCTTGTTTCCTCCTTTTCTACATCTATGTCCTTAGCAGGCTTCACTGTGTCCTGCAGGGCAGAATGGCCCCTGGAAAGAGAAGGCAAAGTTAATTAATTCCCAGCAGGGACATTTCTGAAATAGTCCCCAAGTGACACTTGAGAAGAGAGAAGGCAGAGCCCTCAGACATTAGCAGCATCTTCTGTCAGAGCATCTTACCTGCATCATCCTGATTACCAGGAAAAACAACTTTCCCACACAGGATATAAACCTGTTACCAGAGATCTAGAGAGAAGTCAACACTAGAGGCAGTTTTTAATTTGGAGAATAGTAGAGTCATGACAGATGTTTTGATAAGTGCAAAAATATTGATCACATTATTATAAAATATCAGTGTAAACAGGTATTTTATTTAAAAAACCAGTACCCCAATACTAAACTTATTGTATAAATTGGATTTCATAAAAGGCTAGATAGATGGATTTTGCATATATTGCATATAATATTCAACATATATTTGCCAAATAAACATAAATCTAATCATCATATCTAACTATTTCATTCTCAATCTGAACCATTAGGTCCTCATTAGATTTTAATCTAAGTATTTTTAACTTTCAAGTAAATTTTCATTTCTACAGTAAACTATAATGTGCCTACATTTTAATAATTAAGTATAAACCAAGCCCAGTGTCCATATCATACTTCCTCCTCATTCTTGGTATGATATGTTGTTGTAAACCATCTAATCACCTATTCATATGGAGGGAAGCATTTTTTCATAATATCTTTTAGAATTCTCAAATTATTTTTTTAAAAAAAAGAGAGAATACTGGCCAAGAGAAAATACTCACTCTCAGTCCTCAGTCATCACAATGACTTATTCTGTGTAATTTTTCCATGTCTGAAATCACCATTTTACAAAACTATAATCCATTACATATTTAATATAGATAAGAGAAGGGGCTGATGTCACTTACATAATATTTGAAGACATAAAATGAATAAAAAGGGATAAAGATGAGAGGGATAACTATTCAGAGGCTTATTACTGAGGAACAGAAAGTAAGTGGGCACAGAAAACATAGGAAGTATTCATTTTAACAATCTAAGAGACAATTGGGTGAGTTAATTCATTTTATGAAACTCCATCTACTAGTACCTTTTGATTTGAGGACTATTTGTCTTTATTACATAAGGAACATCATCTGGTGGTCCCTCTGTGGATATCTCTCTAAGAGGTCTGCCTCCACAATTCCTATTCTCCCCATGAAAACTGCCTGGAAATTTGTATGTATGTCTGTAGATCATGTCACAGAAACTAAGCAACTCAGGACTTCAGAGAAAAATTGGGTACCACATTCTTCTCCTCATTCTGATGGGTGGAGAACAAGTGAAACTCGTTGGATAACATCCAAACAAACCAAGTTCTTAATTCTTCCACCTTTGCCTAGCCATCCACCAATACAGTGCAACAGAAGAAAAATCCAGGTGTGCAGTAGACATAGTAGGGTTGTCCTCATAATTCATCACAGCAGGTATCTAGACCATATGGTTGTTCTAACTCAGCCAGCTTATGGAATCAGAGATTCTGTAAGCCAAGTTCCAGACTGCAGTGAAAAGAGGCAACCCCCACTCCATCACACCTACCACACACAAACATCTTTGTGGGTTGTTGTCAGGTCAGAGCTCTGTGCAAATGGGGAGCTGTCATCTTAAGTTAGCAGGAAATGCAGGTGGAAGCCAATTCAAGGAGTCCAGTGAAGTGGGTGTCACACTAGTTCCCAGACATATGCTGGTAACAGATTTCAGGTGAAAAGAATAGGCTATCTGGTTCCCATGAGAACTCTTCCATGACAGGCTCTTCCCATTCTCTAACTTTTAGCTAGGACTGCTATCATTTTCCCTATGATGGACTTTCTAAAAAACCTTGGCTCTTTGTATTCAGCACTGATTATTGAGTGGGTTCTATTTAGATTTCAATAATAAATTAATTGGAGCACAATCCCTGTGACAGCAAGTCATAAGGGAGCAGAAAGGTAGATGATGTCTTCTGATCTTTGCCCTTTGCATCAATATAACATAACTCAAATGACTATTTGCTGTGGATATCAAAGGCATTGTTCTAAAGCAGAGCCTGATTAATATCCTCTAAAGTAATGCAAAAACTTTATTCATTGAAGAATATTCCTCTGATACTGTTGAAGGTCTGAGAAGCCGGGAAGCTGCCAAAGGGATTCTCCATTGAGTGTTTTAAACAGACTGAAGTATTAAGGATTATCAGAGAAGCAATTACACTTAAAAGGTGCCCAGAATTCTAGTCCAGAGTCAGTCAGCTCTGGGAAATCTACAAATTCCAGAATGATCATGGCCAAAGTCAGAAGAGTTTTGGGATTTGTATTAAAAAACGGCTCTCTACCTTAGCAGCCTCAGTGTATTTTGTTAAAAAAAAAAAAAAAGAAAAGAAATGACTGAAAAGGAAAAAAATATATAAAGGGATGACTGAAATATATTAAGAATTGAGCTTTATATCTGCAACAGATTCTTTAGTAACAATGTAGTAATAGATTTTCCATAAAGAATCACTGCTTTGAGAGACTGTCTTAGGAAAGCATAAAGGAATAATTTGAGAGGTGAGGGTGGGGAAGAATCTCTGTCTGAAGCAGAACTCAGAGAACCATAGACATAGGGAGGATTGGTATATTAAGTGGTAGACTTGGGGGAAAGCAGTCGTGTAGACCCTGCACACGAAAACACAATTCCTTGTAGATTTCAAATGCATTTTTAAACATTCATTTATTCATTTTATGTGAGTGGGTGTTTTGTGTGCATGTATGTTTGTACCTCATGTATGTGCCTAGTGTGCTGAAGAAAGGCCAGAAGAGTGTATCGGATCTTCGAGAACTAGAGTTATAGATAATTGGGATCCACTGTGTGGGTGGTGGGAATCAAACCAAGGTCTACTGGAAGAGCAGGTGTGCTCTTAACCATTGAACTTTATCTGACAAAGTTTTAGAATCTTTGCAAAGCTACTTTAAATAACGTGTGTGTGTGTGTGTGTGTGTGTGTGTGTGTGTGTTTGCAATCATCCAAGGGCATTTATATATCTACATACACCGCACAGTTCTCAGCATCGTCACTTGACAAAGAAAAAAAGACTGCACTTGGCAAAGACTTATGGTGTTTGCACTAAAGTCCTACACTTTCCTGACTCTAAGAATTAATGCTATTTAGTTATAAAAATGAATTACTTTATGGTATCAACAAATTCACCTTTAGTGTTACAAAGTCACAGAAAAAAATGAGCAGATTTAAAGTAGAAAACAAATTGAGACACCTGAATAACTGAAAGGATTATTTTAAAGGTTGGCACCTTATCTTTTGAAATTTTTTTCCATTTCGTTGGTGACTCATACTAACCCACTAGAAAAAGGAAACATAAATCTTTAACTTTTTAGAACAATTCATCATAATGTCAAGCAGGCACATTTGTTTATCTTGCAAACTCGAGGTAGACTTTTCCTTCACTCTTTACTCAAGAGTCAGAGACAGTAAGCATGAACCCTTCAGTACATACCTAGACCATCTTAGAAGGTCTCCATGAAACAGAATCCTCAAGAGGAGCAGAAATGTGCCCTGCAAGGTCAACTCCACGAAGATCCAGCCCAAGAAATTCATCTCAAAGGGACTCACATAAGAATCAATGCCAAAGTTGTGAGTCAGATCATACTTGATCTGATTATAACAGAGTTCTATGAGCCCTTGACCCAGGCAGAATTGAGGAAAAATAGTAAATACCCATTTGAGGACATCGTAGATTTTCTGCAAATTCTGCACAGTGAAAGGGAGAAAAAGGGATGAAATTAAAAGCTATTCCTCTTTTATAACATATACTAATAATAAGTTATGCTGCTGTTGTCTTTGATCAGGACTGCAGGTCTAGAATTCTCCATCCTAGTTACTCAGAGACACTCTCAGATAGCCATGGAGCCAGATAGGATTACTGCTGAGATCATATAATATGTGTATCTTACTACACACATTTTTTACTACACACAAGGTTTTGCTTGATTGAGTCCATTGTCCCTCTCCTCCTCTTCTCCCCTTTGAAATGAGAAGGTGTGTCCTATGCCTGTCCATATATTTGATTGTACCAGCCACAGCTAGAGAGAAGTTAGGATGGAATATAATTTTGTGTCTCACATCTGAATCTGTTGAAATTTATAGATGCTTTAGAATTGGGGCCACAATAAGTAAAATATTTTGGAGCTACTGTGACAGATGAGTTTGTAATTGCTACCTGAGAAAGCAATGAACCTTGAGAGCCCAGGGGCAGAATGTTACAGATGAAATATCTATACCACTCCCAAGATATATGTTGAATTTTTATCCCCAATATGGTGGCTTGAAAAGCCAGGCCTTTTGAAGGTAGTTTTGAAAAGATGAAGACAGAGGAAGAATCTCTACAATGAAATTACTGTCCATAGGCAAACAGGAAGGCCCACCCACTGGGCATGTGTTACTTTTTACTGTGTCAATACAAAAAATGGCAACTGAATATGAATCTGTAATAAAACTCTCAGGAAAAAAATACATCTAAACCCATATTGATCTCCGACTATGGCAATTAACATACCACCTGAAAGGATTTCTGTTACTGGTGATAGTTTGAGATAGAATGCTTTGAATGTGGGGACTGATATGAATGTTAATGACATGATATGGTGACATCAATGTTTCTATAACTCACTTTAAGGAAGCCGAAGTAACTTTTACACAAGTATTAACAAAGATTATGTAATATGTGAATTCCGAATTAAGAAAAATATAAATGGAACAAATCAATTGTTTGGTTTGAGAAGAGTGGTGACTGAGGCATATTAATTAATACATAGGCAAATAAAAAGTATAATCATAAACCCTCCAACATTTTCATGGTTGAAGCAGAAATTTTCATCTGTGGAAGAGAGACACATGCCTGGCCTTGCCTCCCAACCCAAGACACATCATTCTTTAACAGTTTGTTGGCAACAAGAAAAGAATCATATTGGCACTACAGTCTGTATATACAGTTATACTGGCTATACTAGCTTATGACCTGAGAGCCCAGTTGCCATTCTGGATACCTTTCATTGATTTTACAAGTTCATAGTACTTTCTTACATGACAGAGAACATGATATCTATTAGTGATGAATATTTAAAAATTGTTAAATGGCTTTAGCAAACAGTCTCAAGATGAGGATCAAGGGAAAGAGAAAGATCAAAGCAAATCCAGTCAAATGTTCTCCATTCCTAAATGCTGAGTGACTCGAATAATTTTCTTCCAGGAAACACCATTGCCTGTTGATTCTTTAAGGTCAGCAGTGCTGTTTATCATTGCAGATAACACTGCCTTTTCATCCAGCATGAGATTAGACTTCTGTGGATGAAAGCATTCCTGGCCAACTTCCTCTTTAGTTCCAAGGTTTCACCTTCCCCATCCTTTTGGAGTTAGCTTTCCCTTCTGTTATCTAGCTCTCACAGAGCTGACCTGGCTTTTGGTTTCTCCCAGCTGTATCTATTGAATCTGCTTTCCTCCTCACCACAGTTTACAGCGCCTTCAATAAACCATGTCACATTAGAAATCAATGGGGTGGAGCAGGGCCTCTATGTCTCTTCTGCTGATTTCAATATTCTCAAGTTAAAGCCACTCAATTGTTCCGCAAGCTGTCTATTTAAAGGCTCAGAATATTAATACAGATTAGTGTCAAACTCAATCTGTAAAAAAAAAAAAAATCACTGAAATAGATCATTGCCCTCATTGATTGCAAAATTGATATTTACATACTTCATTGCTTCTACACAAACATGAAGCACAATAATAAGAGATAATATTGGCCATCATTCAAGAGTATATCAAGTCTGGAGACCAGCCATAAGGAGTGATAACTGTCCCAATAGGACAGGCCTCAGTCCCTCTTTCACTGGAAATGGGAATATCAGCATATCTGTCGACTGGGAGCACTATATGTCTCCCAAGTTAAAAAGTCAGACTGTGGCTCAGACATCTGAGAACTACTGAGCCCTAAGAGAGCGTGAGAATATAAAGAGATTTATGTGCCCAGAGGTGAGAATAAAAATCAGAAATAGAAAGGACTTAAAGGGCTTGTGAGAGCTAAGGAGAAGGCAGAGACTGAAGCCTTTTTCACAAATTACACTGGCCATGATGAGTGACTGGCAGATGCTTTAAAGCAGAAGCCAAGAGGGAAGACAGTCTCACTATGGAGCCAGGGTAGAGGGAATAAATAGGATGTATCTACAGAAGGGATTTCAGCTCAACCCTATGCCTGCTAGGCATTTCCCTCACAGGGAAACCACTTCCTGTTGAACAGCCCATGCCCAGGGCATTGTTTTTCCTCTAATAAATGGAAAGACACAGTATTAAGTTACATACATCCCAGAGAAGACAAAGGAATTCCAGACAGGATTCTAAAGGCATACCACCGTGTGAGTATTGACAAGACTGGCCCAGCTTACTTAATATTTAAAGCCAAGATACAGTGTCACTTTGGCAAGACATACTTCATTGTGGTCTTTCCTCGGCCTCCAATAAGTCAGCATCTGAGGATCCTTGAGAAGGACTTTGGGAACAAAACAGTGAATCCCTAAGTAGGCCTACGCTGACTCATACAGTGTCCGTTAAAACATCACAGAAAATTTTGCAATCACTCTCCCTAAAGGCTTGGTTCCCAGATGGTGGCACTATTTTCAAGGATTCTGTAAACTTGAGCATGAAGACTCTGAGTGGAGAGAGGAGAACACTGACAGCAAACCTCAGAAGAGGGTACCTAGTCCCTAGCTCTTCCTTGCAGGCACCAGGAGCTGAATCTTCCTCCTACACATGATGGTCTTACCAGGCCCTAATTAAAAGTGAAAGTCCTCTTAACTGTGAGCCAAAATAAATCCTTCTTCCTTTAGATTGTGTGAATCAGCTTTTTTGTCACAGTGGTAAGAGAGTTAAGTAGTGGGCATCCACACTTTCCTGTCTCTTCCATCTTTGGATATGGGCCCCTGGCACTGAATCACCTGAGCTTTGGAAATGATGGCCAAGAGCCGGGGCATGGTGGTCATCAACATGGTACACAAGCCAAAGATGAAGTTCAAGGAGATGTAGGAGATGAAGGCCACATCTGAACTGGAAAAGATTCTGGATAGCAGATACATCCATGGAATCATAGCATATCTAAAAAACAGAAGGAAAATTATTTTGACTTTCCTGAAACATTTCTTTGTAAATGAAATTACACTGAAGTACAGGGGCACTTATATTAGAATGGTGAGTTTTCCTTAATTTGTGATATATATATATATGTGTGTGTGTGTGTGTGCCAAAAAAGGAACTTTCTGGGGCCTCCAAAGACCCTGCAATATAAAAGCAAAATATCATGAGGTCTGGGATTTCCACTGGAATTTGTCCGCTTCTCTCAGTATGCCACTCTCAAGCCTATTGCAGGAATGATGCCCACTGATTATAGTGGGAATTGAAAGATCCCAATAATATAACAATAGTCAGAGCTCTTTCTTACAAAGAACATAAACATACGCACTGAACACTTTCATTTCTAGAGTCTCATTCATTCTAGTGCTGTCACTTCTACTGTGTCCCCTATACCCCTCCCATGCCCCCAACCACTTGGAAGATGACATTAGCATCTGTAACTCTTAGGCAGAGTATCCATAATAAGGTTGACACCTTGATTAATCTGCTGCAGGTCTGTGGGTAAAACTGGCCATGGAGCTGCATCTGAGTGGGCCCAGGGCTCGGTAGCAAGGATCACTGACAAATATTGAGCCTTGTCAATGATCACAAGATCCAAGAAGCTACTCCAACACCCCCACAGCCAAACCTCTGCTTCCATCTCTCCCATTTTACCTCCTAGAACCAGCTTTCCATCCAAGGCCAAGTTCCCTCAGCTTTCTTTTGTGAAAGTAAAATGCAGTAAACTTAATGTACCTCATGGAAGGATCCTTGTACTTGGAATAACATTTCCAAGCATAGGCAGAGATGACACCTATTCAAAATCATAGACTTTTAGAAAAGACTCATCTATTCTGAGCCCAAACGTGTTCCCTCCACACCCAAACAATACTTCCTGTGGGAACTGTTTAGCCTGAGATATTCTAGTACCTTTTAAATGCCTGAACATTCCCTAACTCATTAACTTGTTCTGAAAATTCTAAGACTCCAAAACCATGTGGCAGATTTTAGATCCTTGAGCTAGCATTTGGTCATCAATAATCTGTTAGAGAATGCCCATGTATTAAAAGATAGATTCTTGTACATGAGAAAATGTGTGAGGTATGATATACAAAGCCATATAATATCTGAGGAACTTCACTCAGTAGCACTCTGGTTCATAATGACTGAAGAATATGTTGGAGACAAAGTGCTTCAAAGCATTTTTTTCTAAAATGTTCATTACATAAAATAGTTAAGTAAAATGAAAATAACTGCTGAAGAGGTGAGCCATAACCGACTACTGCTCTTTATTATGACTAGTCCTGTCTGGAATAAAGTATTATCAGGAAGAACCAAATCCCATCCCTAACCCGACACATACTTCCTACTGTCCTTTCAAGGGCAGAGCTCAGCTGTTATCCTTCATTACATAAGGTTGCCTTCAACAACTGGGAAACAGGCATGGTGACACACACCTATAATTCCAGAACTCAGGCTATAAGGCAGGAGGATAGACAGGTCAAGGACAGCCAAGTCTAAGAAGAGCAAGGCAGAGAATGAGGAGGAGGAGACAAACTATTCCTATAACTGGAACACATACCAGCAATAGTAATAGCTTTCATGTAAAATGTTAGGCCTGTTTTTAATTTCTATCAAATTCACTCTTAGAGTAAGCAACGTGTGTGTGTATGTGTGTGTATGTTGTGTTAAAACTATTGATTCATCAAATTTCAGAAACTAAGACAAATTATTTTTATTTTATACATATGTATTATTAATAGGCTAAGATTGTGATCCTAGTATACTTAAAGCAGAATAACAGGAGACCTAGCCTTTTTTTGTTCTTTGTAAGTATGGCATACTGGCAGTGCTCTCTGTCTCTCTCTGTCTCTCTGTCTCTCTCTGTCTCTCTCTGTCTCTGTCTCTCTGTCTTTCTGTCTCACTCTCTCTGTCTGTCTCTCTCTGTGTCTCTCTGTCTCTGTCTCTCTCTGTCTCTCTCTCTCTGTCTGTCTCTCTCTCTCTCTGTGCTAAACTTGAAAATGTGGGAGCTAGAGGAACCAGGGGGAGCACGTGGAGCACCTGAGGAACTATCTGATGGGGCTGGCTGGCAAAGCAGACCATCATCCGCTTTGATTAGCATCTCCATGTTCATACTGTGGATTCACAATGCATTCCCCTCCTACTGTCAACCTGGACACCCTGAGCTATACTTGAGCAATTAATTACCACATGACCCAGGGTCTCTACTCCACTGGGGAATGCATAGAATCTTTATATAAGGTCTTCATACTGGGTTATGTCCTTCAAGTATTTGACAAGCGGATCAAAGCATTGTCTTATGAAAAAAGACTCAGAGACAAAGACATAGTCTTAAATGACACCCCTGGAGATTTCCTTTCCTGCATTAATGAACCTTTGAGCAGATTTTCCACCAGCGATGATTCCATGGTTTTTTTTAAGCTGCATTTTTATTATTTTCCTTTCAAACACTTGGTTGAAATTAACATACTGGCAGAACCAGCCCCCAACCCAGCCTTTTCTAAATGTTAAGGGAAATTTTAAATTGACTTATAGAGCATAATTTACTTTATATGAAACCTACTGTGGCTTTTACCATTCTATTCTCTTTTATTAAAATACAACTCATCAGCTTAATGATTGTATAATTCACTGGAGGTCAGAATACTGTTTGCAGGTATTTTGGAATGTATGAGAACATACTGTTTCTCCTTCTGACAACTGCCCCTTCCTTCTGCTGTGTGAATTTCCCTGGGAGACAAATAGGAGTCCATGCTCTTATTGTCACAATTCTTTAGCACTAAATATGCACCAAATATGATCTTAGCTTTACATTTTTAATATAAGCAGTCTGTCTTTTATTGCAGATATATTTAGTGTCACTTTCTTGTTATGTTTTAATTTGCTGGGATATTTGAGAAAAAGTCATAATATATGGTCTCATCCTGGTCTTTCTGCCTCCGTGTTCTAAAGTTCTGAGTCTTAATATTAAAGGTATTTACTTTTATGATAAACATTACTTGTTCCCTCTTCTCTGTGTCTGTCTCTATTTCTGTCTCTATGTATGTGTCTTCTACAACCCTTGTATATCTGCTTCTCATTTCTGTTTCTATCTGTCTCTCTACTCTGTGTCTCTATCTCTCTATCCTTCTCTATCCCTCCCTGGCTCTCTGTCTCTGTCCTTGTCTGCCTCTGTCTCTCTGTTTCTGTCTCTATCTTGCTGTCTTTGTCTCTGTTTCTCTGTTTCTTTGTGTCTATCTCTGTCTCTGCTATCTCTTCTCTCTCTCTTTCTCTCTGTCTTTATCTATCTATCTATCTATCTATCTATCTATCTATCTATCTATCTGTCTGTCTGTCTATCTCTGTGTTTGCCTACTCTTTACCCCTCTGTCTCACTTCCATCCCCTCTCTCCTCTCATCTGAAAGGGCCTCTTTATGCAGCTCAGGCTGCCCCAGAGCTCATCCTCCAACCAGGTCAACAACTTCTAGTATACTTTCTCTTTTTGATGCTAACCCGCTGCCTAGTCTGTCAGAGTTTAAATACCCATTTTCCTTGGAAGAAAATCAAATTAGTATGAGCATTTGTCTTCTGACTTTCAAAAGACTTGATTCCTTTATCAGAAGGATAAATTATCCTCAGAGATCAGTTATTCAATAGATTTATTTCAAGTCTGAAAGTGTCCTTGGGATTCTGCATTTCCTGGGAGTTGGTTTCTTAATTTGCATTGGGTTCATGATACCCATAGGTTCTGGGAAGAGGAAGAGGAGGAGTAGAAAGAGGGAAATGAGGACTAGAAAGAAGAGAGAAGTGGGGTGGAGGAAGAGGAAGGGGAGGACAAGGAAGAGGAGGAGGAGGAGGAAGAGGAGTCACTCTATTTCTCTCACCCAGAGACAGCCTGGAACCTGAAACTAACTGCTAAGACTAAGGTTCTTACAGTAGGAATCACAGGTTTCAAATTTACATCTGTAGCTCTATACCAGTGATGAAATAAGAACCTTTTGAGTCTTTTGACTCATTATGTCACAATTGACATCTCTTGGCTCTTTCTCTTTTCAGAATACTGTACTATGAGCCAGCTTATCAGATAGATAAAAAGGCAGGCAGATACATAAGGAGGTAGATTTCTGAGTTCTAGGTCATCCAGGGACAGAGTTAATTTAGGTCTAGGCATGATCAGAATGGTAATTTCAGAACAGTACTCCACCCAGCTAAGTTTATTTTTTAGGCTTACAAAGAGTCAGATCTCTGAATGCATTTGCTCTTTTTTTTTTTTTTTTTTTTAATGTGTAATTGCTATCTTCTAAGAATCAAGGGCCTAAGGTGGTCATGGGATGATGATTCCTGAGCTAATCAAAAGGGAACCGGGAGTGAATGATTGAATTCATATGTTAATAAAAGACTGGGGTTTAGCCTGCAAGAGATGAGCTACCCAGAGAAATTTTAGAATTTTTCAAGCAAGAGAAAGCTGTCTCAAGTAGAGGGCTATCTGGAAAGCTATCTCAAGAAGAACAGGGGCCATCTGCTTGGATACATGATTTGACATTGGGTCATTCTTTTCACTGCTCCCAAACACTCCTTCCTCCGAACCTATCACCAAGCCAAGGCTGGTCTTTGGTAGGCACATAGGTTTGAATGCTTGGTTCCAGTTAGTAAAACTGTTGAAGAGAGAATGGGAAGTATCACCTTGTTGAGTTAGATGTGGCCTTGTTGGAGGAGCTGTGTCATGTGTCACTTGAGATAGGTTTTGAAGCTAGGATTCAAGAGTCTACCTCTCTCTCTCTCTCTCTCTCTCTCTCTCTCTCTCTCACACACACACACACACACACACTCTTACTCTCACTCTACCTGAAACTTGCTAATCAGATGTGTACTCTCGGCCACCACTCCAGCACTATGCTTACCTGTCTGTTGCCACACTCCCTGCCATGATGATAATGAACTAACCCTCTAAATCTGTAAATATGCCCCCAATTAAACCGTTTATTTTTATCTTTACATTTTGTTTTTTATTTATTCATTTTTTCATTCATTCATTTTTGAGACAGAGTCTCTCTACATATCCATGGCTGTCCTGAAACTCAATATGTAAACCAAGCTAGTCTCAAACTCAAAGAGAAGATACCCCTGCCTCCATCTCCCAAGTGCTGGGATAAAGGGCATGTACTGCCATGCCTGAAATAGCTTTAGTTTATAATTTGCCCTGATACTGCTGTCTATTCACAGCAATAGAATAACAAGGAAATCTATCACCCTTGGAAAATTGTGACTATGCAGCTGTAGACATATGGCTCTCCAGAAATCACCCAAAATGTTTAGTTGTGAACATAGAATTTTCTAGCATAATGTAATTAAGTTAAACATTTTCTAAAAACATATTTCATAAGATTAAGTTTTGAACCATTTAACTTCATCCAAATTTTGTCATCATTTTTGAAGTCTGGCCCTCTAAAATTCAAACATAATTTTATAGCAAGGCCTATTTTACCCATGCTACAATGAAATGCAACAACACTTTCCAAGTAAATGAGATTAATAAGTTGAAATAAGATAATAAGATCAGGGTACAAACATACAGCCCTTTATATATGAGCTCATAACTTTTAAATTGAGTATAACATCATGTTCCATAACCATTCTTTTAGTCAGCACATGACGATCTCAAAAGGAAAAGATAATTCTATGAATAACAGTAATGGCTAAAATTAATGTAATGACTCTGTCAGTTCTCCCTGATGTTTACAACGATTAGCTCATTTAACTTTTAGCAACAAAATTGACATTTTACAGGAAAGAAGCCATTTATGTGGGAATTCATATTAGCAAAAACACAGGGTAAGTAGCATATCAATATTCCTGCAAGAACTGCTTGTCTTGTGCCATTCAATACTTTCCCATACATTGATTCATATCTGTCTATCCATTCATCTGACAACAGGCACACAATTGTTTAGGCAAAACACTGACCCCTAGTTAGGTACTGTGAGTAATTCTGAATCACTGGAATGATAGCAAAATATGTAAATTTCACTTTAGTTAGAGCCTTTGGCTTAAATGGGGGGGGGGCAAAGGGGTATTTAAAAGAAACTTAGTACATTAATTTATTTTTTTCTACTAGGCAGGTACCATTTGGGAATCCAGAGTATATAAATAAGGATTTCTGCAATAACTTGTCCACCTTTACTAGTTTTCCTCTGAGGAAAAAAGTGATAGAAGTAACACAAAATACTTCCAAGCCACTAATATTATAGGAGAGGAAAAAAAATATGCCAGATAGCTTCACAAGAGAATCTCCACAAATGCAGTTTCTGAGCTAACTGGATTATGTATCTGAGCCCACGATTAATGTCAAAGTGAGAATAACAGAGAATCCATTTCCCACTGCACACGTTTGTCAGACAGCTTGAGGGCCTTTCTGAGGCAGGTCCAATGCCATCTTCATTACTATGGCGACAACCTTCCCCTCCTCCACAGGGCATTCATCATCTTGTTCAAGCTTGTTGGCTCAGCAGCCCTGGTAGGAGTAACATAATTGCTTGAGAAGAGAGAAAATCATGAAGCAGACAGCAGGTTCAAAGCCATCCTGAGGGTTTTCCTTCTCAGAAAACAAACCATAATTCTGCAGCCGTGTTTCTCATCACATACCCGAAAAGTGCTAGCAGGAGGGCTGTGGCCGCCAAGTTCTCCCGAAATGTGAAAGCTGTTAACTGGAAGGCGCCTATCATGGCGACACACAGGCAGACGGAAACCAAGTAAAAGAGCTGGAAAAACAAAGGAGACAGGCCATATTAGATGGGAACTTTAATCATGCTCTACCTACTCTGCAGGTTCCTTTCCGTTTCTACTTAAAGCTAGCTCCTGCTTTGCATATTCAAAGATGTTTAGAGTTCATTGTGCTGAGTCATTGTTATGGGCTTGGTTGTGTTCCTCCAAACACTTCATGTGCTAAACACCCAGACCTTCAGAATCTGACTGTGTTGGTGTCAGGACCCATAGTCCTTTAGGGAAAAACAGCGCGCGCACACGCGCGCGCACACACACACACACACACACCACAAATACATATGATATGGGAATGGGGTTGATTATCCCTGCTTTGCTTTCCTACAGCTTTTCCTTCAAGGATTCTGTAGCACAGGCAGCAAACAGCATTCCCAGGCCTTCCTTGGACAGTCCTAAACTTAGTTACTGCTTCTGTGGGGTTGCTGACTGTTGGGGTTTTGTCTAAGCTCCACCCCACACCTACCTGGCAATGGCCAGGTATACCCCGCCCCAGAGATCTGGCCCACTATTAAGAGGGGCTACTTGCCCCTCCTCTCTCTTTGCTCTCCGCTCTCCCACATACTCTCACCTCTCTGCCCCTGGGGCTCTTCCCCCCCCCCCCCCCCCCAACGTGGTCATGGCCAGCCTCCACTCCCTCCACTCTCTCCACTCCCTCCACTCTCTCCTCTTTTTCTTTCTCTTCCCCCTTCCCTTCCCGCCAGCTACCCCTTCCCCTTCTTAAATAAAGCCCACGTGGAGCTATCTGGTCTAGTGTGTCTCATTGCCGTTCACGGTTCCACCGCAGCCCTCCATCCGGCGCCCAGGGTGCGCATGTGTGGGCCCGATCAGCAGCGGCAGCCACAGAAATCAACGCAGAAACCAACACTGACCACAGAATACTTCTTCCGACTAACCCATGTGGCTGAGTCCTTTTTGCTCTTTAAATCTCTGCTGAAATTTAATCTATTACTCTAACCTCCTGAATTAAAGTTTACCTTTATGCCATTATCTTCTTCCAGTCTTACAATGATTTAGTCATGAACCAGTTATATCTGGTGTATTTGACATCTGCTTCTTCCAATACAACTGTGAGCTCTATTAGGAGACAGATCTACTCCAACTTAATCACATAATTAGGACCAACATTCAGTCCATTGAGTGGGTGAAACAAAAACATAGGCTGGTTGGCTTACAAACAACAGGGATCTATTACTCACAGCTCTGGTGGTTGAGAAATCTAAGACCAGGATGGACTACTGGTATCAGAGACAGTATATAGTGTCTACTTTTCAACTTTTCAACAACTACTTTTCAATTTAGAGCTGGTGCATTTTCTATCATTTTGCCACATGGTAGAAAGGATAATAGAGTTCTCTTACATCCCCATTATATAGATACTAATCTATTCATAAAAGCTACATCCTCTTGATCTAGTCATTTTCCCCAAGGATCCCACTTCCTGGTACTATAATACTACAGAATGTTTGAATACTGAATGCTGGGAGATACAGATACTTAGTCCCCAACAATCTTGCACATACCCTAACCCATAACAGATCCCCAACAATACTCATTGATTAAGTCACCAAACAGAATAAACTTGAAATGACTGAGTAAAAGTAAAGGAAAGGAGTCAGCCAAATATCAAATGTCCTTTCAGCTCTTAAGCCCCAAGTCCACCCATCACAGAGTGAAGAAGGGCCACATTTAAAATAGAGGGTAAGGAGATATTAAAGCACAGAGAAGAGAGGAAATCTCAGGGTCCTTAGGGTTTGGTTTGTCTATAGTGTCATGGTGTGTTACTCTTTGTGCTCCTACTCACTGTTGTCACATACTTCCCATTCCCTGAGACCACTAGCTGGAAAATGCTGGGGTACATAGAGCCCTAAGATTGTGGTACTAGGGACATAGCTGAGTTGGAGGTAATAAAGTGTGATTCTGTTGAACTAGAAGCATCATTCTGGAGGACCCACTGCCTCCCTATAAAAAGACATGGCTTAACAAAGATAAACCCTCTGCAGACCAGAACTCCTCAGTCATGAGATTTATGAGTCATCTTCATTGCTGGATGAAGATGCACTTGGAGTCTCTCACACAGCAGACTCCTGAATGTTAAAGTTTCTCTGGTATGACTCAGATAATCTATATGATTTAAAGCATCTAGATTACAGCTACAAAAGCAAACCAATCAGTGGAGTTCTAAGTCTATTAAAAGGAGTAAACATTGCTTAAGACCAGCTTCCTAACACATCAGTTCCATGGAAAACAACACAGGTGGTCAGAAGCTGAGGAGTGGGAGGCTCTCCGGGAGAATCAGGCCTACCTAGCCTTCTGCTCACATAGGATTTTCCACATCATAGAATGCATCATCTCCATGAGGACATGAATGCATAGATATTGCCTTTGTACAAAAATGCCAGTTCTGCTCTGTGGTGATGGAACGAGTAGGGGTTATGCAAGAGTACTAAATCTAAATCAGAGTATATACGTTGAAAATACCTGGCCTAAGCTCTAGGCAGCAACTCTACATGGACTTGAAATTGTCATGGAAAGAACAGAAGACAAACTCTTATGACTTTAAGACTGTAGGAAATTCTGATATCCACTATCACAACAGAGAGGTACTAACAGTGAGGACAGAGGTTAGGAATATAGATGAGAGGTCATTTCTAATAAGTTTTACCATTCCACATTCTAGCCCATTGAAAGGGAATAGTAAAAGCTGCTATTCTCTCATTTCTTCCCTAATAAGAAACTTGGGATCCTAGATTCCAGAGCACTATAGCCCATGATTCTTGAGTCTTCCCCTCATAAAGCAATCCTGAATGTCTGATGGTACCCGGTAAAGGCAAACTGGTAGGTGCTCTTAGCCAACAGAATGAGTGTTTCCACTGTGGACTCCCCCATGTGACTTAGGCCCTACGACCACCATATTCATATAAGAGCCATATGCACAAATCCTACCATGTCATACAGGAAGTTAATGAGCCAATATGTCCTGTGTCCAAGGCCACTTATATGTTGCAACCTTTTAGCTCCAGTCACTCTGTCCCTCACCACAGAGCTACCAATCGATGCTGACAAGATGGAGAATCCCAGGACAATGCAGAGGGCAACACCACACTGGCGGATGCTCTCCAGGCTGTAGACAGAGGATAATATAACAGCTCATCAGATATCATAGAAGAAACCAGAACTTCCTTCTATTATTAACACTTGGCAAGAAGGAAGGCCAGGCACATTGCCAACAATGTATGGATTCTCTCCTTCATTCAGTCCCCTCAAGTGCTTTGAAGATGTGGGTTATTGTTCAGAGCTTACAGAACACACAACAGAGAATAGAATAGACAAATATGAAGCTGTAGAGTATCGCAGCATCTTCCTATCTCATCCTACACTTGTTCATATAGTCTGACTCTCAGCTAAACAGTAAACCTCTGCAGAACAACATCCAGCTCCTGGGGCCCTTTCTGACACTAAAACCCCATTTGCTGTGCAGCAGAACTCAACATGCTTCCTTCACTGGCTCATGTCCAGACTTAGGTGTTGGGAAAACCAAACGCTTTCTAAATGGCCGCATAGCACCATACAATGCAGTTTCTCTGACAGGTAGAGCTGGAGAACCTATAGTAGATTCAAGCACTGCCATTGACCATTTTGTCTAGCTCTGGGAGCAGGTGGACACAAGCAGTCTTTTAGCTGCCTGACACAGTGAACGGTGTCACCCCACAGCACCTGGTAGGCCATGCTTTCTGTCTATTATGCCTTCTTTTATAATAGTCATCAGCTACACTGCCCCAGAACTGATGTCACATGTCAAAGACTGTTGGAGGTAGAACTCTCCAACAATAAAGATAAAAAGCAAATGACAGCTCACCTTTGCAATGTCATTGCTTATTTAAAGAGAGCATACTCATCAAGATATGTGGTCTCTACTTGGCAGGCCAGAGGGTTATATAAATAATACTTTTATTATTTTTATCAACTAAATGATTGTCAGCTATATGGAGCAGAATGGAGATAAGGGAGAGAATGAGGGCAGAAACAATGTACTTAGTAGCAAGGTGTTGACTTCTAATACTTAAATATGGTCTCAAATTCACTGCAGCAACAACGCCACCCACCTCCACCACTTCTTGTGGACTGTGAGTTATGTCATGCATGAAAAATGTTCATGGAGGTCCTACATGTTTACTTAGGTGAGTATCATGTTTATGCTGTTAACATGAATATCCTTCCTGGAATGTGTACTGTCCAGAAGCTACAGGAACAATTTTTATTATGAAAAACACGTTCTTTTATGAAAACCACGACTGAATACTATTTGCACCCATTTTCCACCCAGCCATTTGCACTTCCCCTTTTAAAGCTATCTGTGACAGCATCTCTCCTGGAAAATGTTGAAACGGGATCAAAATCACTCCTCGGCATATGAAATGTTTTCTTATGTGAACTCCCCATGCCACTCCATCCACTTACATCCTGTCTTCATTGAGTAAGGCCCCTCCATATGGGTGGCTGTACAGGGTTATTCCTGTGAACAACAAATTGAGACATGAGCTTCATGGCCTCTCCCTTTGGTGACTCATCTTCAAGACACTCAAGAGATGTTTTTTGGTAGCTCTGCCCACCCCCAATCCATTATCAATGAAAAGGATCAAACGTGCTCTTGCCATTAAACTGGTATGTTCTGGGCTCTTTGTCTGGATTGCTTTGTCAAACATAACCATTATGTATTTCACATGTGTCACATCACAGACACCATGTTCCTTTGTCTCTCGTTTAGTTGCCCATTGTCATAAATATCCTAGTGCCATAACTACCACACCCATCTCCATACATAGACACCACTTTGGGAAAAGATGAAGAAGCAAGTATATTCCAGAAGCTAAAATATCATCATATATCAGAGGAAACAGTCTTGGTCTATAATGGCTTGAAAGGAGAACTTGGTTCAAAGAGAGAAGTTCAAAACAAAATAAAACATGATTAAAGATTGAGAGCACTGGTTCTACTCCAATCTTTGGGGAGAAGACAAGGTTGGACAAAAATTCAGTTACACAAATAGTGACTTTATTCAATCAACTAAATTTCAATAAAAACTCTAGATGTTGAAGCTCACCTACTCTTCTGGCTGCTAAACAGCTGGACATGCTACAAGCAATGGGAAGTGTCATGTTTGATTCCATAGGCCCTTCCCTAATCTCATTTACAGCATTTCTGGTGACTGGTTTCAATAAAAACTCCAATCTAATAAGGTCATGGCAACTCCTAAAACTCCTAACCAGACAGCCAGAGCATGGAGTATCCAGCTCATACCTGGACTGTGTGATCTTGCTGAGGAACACACCCTTTGGACTTACTGGATAAAACTGAAAACTATTATTGATAGCCTGACTTACTAACATCTTGTCCTATTTCCTCCTTTCCCAGTTGAGCAAACACAAAGGCCTAGTATTTATTTCTGTCTTATTATATTTTGCCTTTCCAGATCAACTTCCAGAAATTCTAGATTTGGTTTGTGGAACCAGCACATTCAGTAAATTGACTAGTTTTTCTTGTTAACTTGACACAAAGTAGAATCACCTGAGAAGAGCAAACCTTAATTGAGAAATTACTTAGATCAGATTGGCCTGATTGCTAATTGATAGAGAAAGGCCCAGCCCACTGTGTGAGAGGTCTGGGATGTCCAAGATAGTTAGCTGTGCATGAACCAGTGAGAGTGTCAGTAAGTAGCATTCCCCCATTGATCCTATGTAATCTCCTGCCCTGGCTTTCCTCGGTGATGGGATTTGATGTACAGGTATTAAACCAAATAAACCTATTCTTCACCCCAAATTTGTTTTGTTCATGCTCCTTATTATAGCAATAGAAGGCAACCTAGAACCTCCAAATAAATAGACGATTCTCCTCTTGTATGTTTGCTTATAATTCTCCCCTGTGTTCTCTGAAACCTACCTCCTCAGACCACCTGGATCTCAACCCTCACACAGTTTAATATATTCTGCACATACCCTGTCACCCGTAGACTGCATGTTTTGACCTCCCAAACAAAGTCCATCATTAGTTTGTGGAGTTCCCATTATCCCAGTCACCCAGGAGACAAATTGAGGTCCTATCCACTCCTCATTTTTCTTTGCCACAGTTGTTCAAGTTTCCAAGTTCTCTCACTTCCAAGGACTTCTACTTCTATATTGCCACCTCACACAGCCTGACAGTGCTCATGTTCACTAGCACCTTGTCTTGGTGGCCCTGAGTTCACATCATGTCTAAGCCTGCCTGCACCAAAGCTCAGTACATAGCAGTATATATGTCAGCCCAACAAGCTAGAGAACATTTGGAGAGAGAGAGAGAGAAAGAGAGAGAGAGAGAGAGAGAGAGAGAGAGAGAGAGAGAGAGAGAGAGAGAGAATATGTGAAAGAGGGAAAGAGAGGTAGAAAAACAGAACAACCATGTCCTTTACCTCCACATAGGTTCATTTTATCATAAAGTATAAAATTCTTCCACTGATTCCATTTAAAAAATGAGATTAGTATCATTTTCCTTGACCCTGATGCATTTTAACTTTGCCTTCAACTTCCTGGACCAGGCCCCATTGACATCCCATTCCATCTTACTCCTATTCAGATATTAATTTCTTTTTCATGAAATCATTATTACATCGTCATGCTTTAGTGAAGTAAAACAGATGAATAAAAAGTGTATAAAGGCTGTCCCTGACTTGCAGTAGTTTTATGAATTTTCAACTCTACACTACTTCAGAAGTAAAATATACTTTGTGGAAATCACACTTCAAAATTGAATTTTAATCCTTTGCTGGCTATGAACACATGGTACTACACTCTGCTCATGCTGGGCAGCAAGCACTTTGAGCAGCAGATCCTAGCCACTCAACAATGACCCATCCTCCATCACTTAGGATCACAACCTTGTTATCTTTTGTCTGTTATTTGTGTCACATGAATTTCTTGATTATAACATTTTCAACTTACTGTGAGTTTATTAGGACACAACTCCATCATTAAGTCAATCTGAATCTATGTTTCAAGTTTTCAGTGCCATTCTTAGCATACAAATATGTGGTGAAATGATTAGATTAACAGTCAAGCTAATTAACATAACCATTTCTCGAAAACTTGCTGATGAGAATGGAAATTAGTGCAACCATTATGAGGAGGTACTTCAAAACTAAAACTAGAAATAGTATAAGATGTAGCACTCCCACTAAAGGAATGATAGATTCCTACTCAAAGAATAAAATCATACAGATGTCTGCAGACCATGTTCACTGAAGCATCATTCCTGATGACCAAGATAAATCTATAACTCCAGTGTCTATAGTCAGATGAAGAGATGCAAAAATGTGTTATTTCTAAATGTAGATCCAGGTATTTACAAATGTACACACACACACATTTTAGTATAACATTCAAACACTTTTTAATGAAAAGGAAATCTTGCTTTTTGCAAAAACACTGCCAAAATAAATACCACATACATAAAATAAGTCAGAAGAACAAAAATAAATGCCATGTGGTCTTCCACAAATCCCTAACACTATTAATAATACTCGGTTATGCTTGCAGACAGGAGCCTAGAATGACTGTCCTTTGAGAGGCTCCACTCAGTAACTGATTCAGATGGATGTAGAGTCCCACAGCCAAAAATTAGATGGAGCTTGGCAACTATTATGGAAGAGCTGGGGGAAGGATTGAAGGCCCTGAAGGGGATAGAAACTCCACAGGAAGACCAACAGAGTCAACTAGCCTGGACCCTTGGGTCTCCCAGAAACTGAACCACCAACCAAAGAACAACATGGGCTAGACCTAGGCTTCCACACACATATGTAGCAGATATGCAGCCTGGTCTTTCCTTATCTATGGGATATGGTCTTCTAGTTGGGCTGCCTTGTCCGGCCTCAGTGAGAGAGGATGTGCCTAACCCTACAGAGACTTCATGTGTCTATGATGGAGGCTACCCAGGAGAGGCTCCCCCTTCTCAGAGGAGAAGGAGGTATGGAGGAGGGACTGCCAGAGATGAAGACCAGAAGAGGGAACATCGATTGGGATGTAAAGTGAATAATTAAAAATGTTAAATATACAAAAGCATACAAAAGTGGGAGAGGTGTTACTGAAAGGATATAAGAGGAAGTTCATTTTAGGGACAAATAAAAAAACATGGTGATAAGAGATAATAATGATATATTGGTTATCTTTGATAGGATAGAGAGTTAAGTGTGCTTACCACACATGTACATGAAAAAAATGACAAAAAAATAAAAATCTCCAAAAAAAAAAATGACAGCCTTCAAATGCTGAGTCCTTACATGCTTGTAAGAAGAGACGTGCAGTTGTTACCCAGAAGTGACACCATACTCACTCACCTTACACACACACCCACAGCTTCAACTAAGCATGCATTAGGAATGTCCAGGAAAATCGTGTCTCCATAGTGAGTGTGCATGGATATTTCCCTTTTCATTGTTCCCTAGACAGTGTAGCATGAAAACTACTTGATAACATTTTTATTTTATTATGTATTTTCAGTCACTCAGAGAGTATGTAAATTATGTGGCAGAGTAAGCCTGAGTTACAGGCCAATATTGTACCAATAGCATTTGAAATAAGACATTTAAGCATTTATGGATTTGGACAACTAATGGTCAAGGATCCCTGAAACTAATCCTGACAAATACTTAGGATAATACAAGCTTGTGGTCATGTGTTATAAACTCTGAGTATGTGTGTTGAGCTATGGGTATATATTTTTTTTGAAAGAAGCTCTGTCACACCAACATCATTATGGACAAATTTGAGAAGAAGTACCTAAACCACAAGTATCTCAGATAGTGAGAGGACAAGATATAGCTACTAGTGTCTCCTGAATTAGATTTACTATGGCTTACAAGATTAGGACTCTAATTGCTGCACCCTGCAATTGAGTTACCATTGTCACTGAACTAAGTTTGTGTGATGTTTTTCTTCACACAGTGGCTCAACTGGGTTCCAGAGAGAAAGGTACAGCAGCAAAGCATGGGTTTACCAGATGTGCACCGCAAAAGGCCATGGGACTTTTGAATCGTGGGGTTGGGGTGGTAATGATCTCTTAGTGGGAACTTAGCAAGCTGGGTGGAGAGATTTCAGAGCACTGTGTCAGAGAGTCTCCACAAGATAAGAACAGGCTGGTCAGCCCACTGAGGCAAAGAGTAGCTGGGTTTAGCATGGGATGGTGCCACTTTTTTAATATTTCTCAGAACACTTGCAGACAGAAGCATGTTGTCCTCTGAGAGGATCTACCTAGCAGCTGACTTAAACAGATGCAGACAACCACAGCCAAACAGTAGATGGAGTTTAGGGGCTCATGGAAGAATAAAAAGAACAACTAAGGGCCTCAAAGGGGACAGGAACTCCACAGGAAGACCATTAGAGTCAACAAACCTGGATCCTTGGGGTTTTCAGAGTCTGAACCACCAACCAAACAACATACAGAGACTGGACCTATGCCTCCTGCACATATATAGCAGATGTGTAATTTGGTCTTCATGTGGGTTCTAAACAAATAGAATGAAACAGCTATCCCAAAAGCTGTTTTTTGTATTTGGGATATGTTCTTCTAGCCAGAATGCCTCAGTGCCAGAGGATGTGGCTAGCCTTGCAGAGCCTGAAGTGTTAGGGTAGGTGGGGAGTACCCAGAGGGTTCCCCACCCACTCAGAGGAGGGCTGTAGGAGGGGGTGACCAGGAGTGGAGCAGTGAGGATGTAAATTTAATAAATTAAGTTAAATTAAATTAAAAAAATCAAAACAGAAAAAGACATTCAATTTTTAGGTTTAGAACAGAAAACCCTGGTGTTGCTGTCAGAGCAGTAGTTAAGCCAGTACTTGCTGCCAGCTTATTTGAGACCACATCCAGATCACATTAGAATAACACATTATGCCTGTGTTCTAACCTGGGTGTGGAAACCAGAGCACTAGATGTCAACTGTGATTCATCAAGAATCAAGCAAAGATATGGTGCTGCTCATTCTCAGACCAGATGATTCATTCAGGTGTTGCTGAGCCAGCTAGAAGGAGCCTTGTGATAGGCAGACAAGTAGGCCATCCCTGAGAATATTACCTTCCACCACAGAGAAGCCATTATGGTATTCTTGGAAGTCAAGCAGAGGGCACCATGAAATAGTATAGGGATTCTGGCCACACTAAGGATTGTGAATTACAATGGATCTAAGTATATATGCTTGAAACTCATGTGGTGTCTGGGTCTACAAACACAAAGTAACTTTTTCATTTTTATAGCAACTTGGCTCACCATCATATCACCATTTTTTTTCAGAATCCTATTTGTTTTTGTAGCACTTCTATGAGGTTAAACATACTTTAAAATTAAACTAACATTGCTTTAAATTGGATGTAAGATTTTATGTGTATTTTGCAAAGTCCAGAAAAAGGTTTGAAGTTATTTAAATAAACGGTGTATGCATACATTTCCTCAAAAATAAGAGAATAATGAACAGGGAAAAGAACTACAAACACAGGGGAAGATGGCTGCCTCCTGAGACTCTCAAATCCATTCAGCCTGCATCAACAGGGGACACATCCTGCACAGACTGTCTCTCAAACCTTCACATGGTATAATGTTAAATATCAGACTACTTCCTACACATCTGGGAATGGGGTTTGGTACATCTAAGACAACTACTATATGAGACCAGCTACAGAGAAAGGGCAGCCAAGTGGTTAGGGGTTGGAAGGTGAATTCAGAGAGAGAGAACTGCAGCATAGAAAAGTTCTCCTGAGTGACCTGACTTCAAGCAGAATGGGCATCAGAACAGAAGGGACAACTCTAATTATCTGAATCTCCATTTAATCCCTTTTCTATGAAGCCAGAAACATCATTTATATAGCCTTTGATGTCCTGGTGTGGATGCTACATTATCACAAGGAACAATCCCTGTAATTGGGGTATTATTTTCTTTGTCTCCTGTCACTCAATAGTCTTCTTAGGTAACAATGAGACAGTGAGAGAATCTTGGGCTGATGAGGCTGCTAACAGGCCCATGGATCTTAAATCAACCGGTCATGGCCAGAGCGGCACACAATGGAGATGATGGAGAGCATCGCTCTTGCCAACATCACTTCAAAGGTTTTCAGAGATGATGCTCACATGTGCATTTTGAGGACACTTGAATCATCTTTCTTTGATTATCCTTATCATTTGTATTCTAGTTTTTTTCCTTCCTAGAATTGGTCCACAGCAATGTATAAATGTGTAAAATTAGTTTTCTCATTTAGTGTTCTCATTATGGCTGCATCTGGTATGTTTTCTAGACTGTATGTTTGTCACTTATAAAAATGCACATCTGTGCTTTTGTCCCATATTCATTATGATAGATAAAATACTTAACACATTACAATTCAAGTCATCCCTTCAGGGTTCATTATTTTTATAAATGTATATCTTTGAAAGTATTAATGCCCAGACATCCCTAACATCCTCATCAAAAAGACTTTCCTTAACCTCAATATGTTAGAAAAGTTTTAAATCACTATTCCTTAAACTGGAGGTTCACCAGCCCATATAAAGTTGTAATAACTAAATGCAGGATAATAGAAAGTTTGGCAACAGAAGTAGATTTCTGAACATGTAAATAGTCAAATTGTAATTAATTCAGAGTAAAACATAAGAAATATGAGATCTTCATGCTATATGTTTCACTTATTCATTTCTGTAAAAACTATCCTGACAAAAAATAATTTAAGAAAGAAAAGGTTATTATAGCTCACAATTCCCAGTTACAATCTATCATTGTAAAAAATTTAAAGCAACTAGATACATATTATATATGTGGTCAAGATCAGAAAGCAATGAATTAATAAATACAAGCTAGGACTCAACTTTCTCCATTCGATACAGTTCAGGATCTCCTGTCTAAGGAATGGCACCATCCATGGTGGACAGATAACCTCCCACAACATGCTTATAAGCCAACTTGATCTAGACAATCACCTTGAGATTTTCTAGCGGGTTCTAGATTATGCCAAGTTGACAATTAGGACTAACTATCAAAAATTTTCAAGTACTGAACACACAGCTTGCATACTTTGTATTGTGCATGCTCCACAACAAAAAACTACAAAAGACCCTGCCTAAAATGCCTTGGCTCAGATTCGTCAATAATGAAAATAATTAAATACAGTGTATTTACTATATGTAGATTTTATTTCCTATAAAGTAGAAGTATTTAATTTTTAAAAGCAAAGACCTTTAATACTTTCTTGCCATCCTTGCCCATTCTGTTACTATAAAACCAGTGTATCTTCAGGTTGAATTATGTTAGAATGTTTGATTTTAAAATTGGATATTTGAGAATTGCTGACTTGAGTTTCATTTGAAAATGTTAACTCAATTTTGGCTTGAAATCTGGACAGAATTTCTAATAATTTCTGAAATGGCCCTCAAAAATCTCCTCTCATTTTGTTCTACATAGTAATATGAAGTGGTACTCTCAATGTTGGCAATTATAAAAGCAAAATATTGATCAACTATAAAATTGTTGAAGTTGCTCTCTGCACTAACATATCAGATATCTAGCTAAGATTTAATTCTTTAGGTAAAAAGTAATTGTGCCTAGATTTCATTAGTATGTTAATTTCTTTCATGTTTAATAAAGTGTAAATATATACCAAAGAACTATTTTAAAATATGTCTTGTAATGTATCATAAGTACGTGTTTGATTTTTACATCTATTTTGTATATTTGTTTCATGTAAAATTTTCTCAGGCAATAAAGGTTGAAGAATTCCTTCCTTAAAGAGTTACCAGAAATCTTCAGGAACAGTCAAAGGCTAATGTAATCACACACTACCAAGAGTGAATACAGACATGCAAGGTGATTCTCCTAAGTGGCATTTTCCATGGTATTTACCCACTCTTCCCACTCTTGATATCTCTGGGAGGAATGTTGTGGGTGTTTTCCTCAATATTAAAATTAAGTAACACCAATACTAAGCATTACAAGCAACCATGACATGGCAAGCTCTTGATTTTAAAAGTAGGATACAAATATATACCACATGTACATCCTCAAACACAACATAAACAAACAAAAGATGAAGTTAAAAAATTGTATTAAATTCTAATCCAAAACTAATCAGACTCAAACAGTTTTTTTTTTTATTTTAGGAATTTCTTCTAACACAGTAATTTTTACTGAATTATGTTTCATGTTGTATGTCTTTAGTTTACTGGGTCACTCTTGATAGTCCATCAATATTTTTTGGTACATGTAAAATATCTGTATAACTGTGCTGGAATTCGTGCTCACACAAGTTTTCTTACTCCCATGGATCCAATGGTCCTGTAATCTTCCATTGACTAATAGGTCAACAACCTATTTTTGTTGCTAACAATATTTCTATTTTGGCTACTTTCTATAGGAGGATGTCCTCATTGACTATTTCTATCATGGGCAACGGTATCTCTCAGTACAGAATTTGAGGTAAACCTGTTTTTCTGTCCACATTCTATAAGCAGAAATCTACTGTGTACTCTTTTGACACTGTAGGCAAAAACTGAGGGTCAGATTCTATGTCCCCCAAAATGGAGAAGTTCTATACCTTCTGGGTCCTCTCTCTTACAACCTCAGACCACAGAGACAAAACAACAAACCCAGAGGAGGAATCTCACAGGTGCTAAGCAGGTGGTAGACTCCCGGGGACCAAAAGACTTGAACACAGAGTAGTGAATCCTGTGCATGTACTCATAACTTTTGTGTATTTAGCCCAGACCTGACAGAAGCCTCCAAATGAACTCTCAAATGACAGGCACAACAGAGAACCTGAGAAGGGTGGCCCAACTGAAGACCTTTGCAGCTACAGTTGCCCCAATCAGCCAACTACTGGCAAAGTGTCCTCACCAAGAAAGCTGATCCTAAACACTTTACATGAAAAAGCCATGTACAATGGCCACCTCACCTGGGTCAGAGATGGGCTATTCTCCACCCGACTAACATGAGTTATCAAATTATAATGCTTAAAGGAATAGAATCAGGGGGCTCTAGCTATTGTGATCCTTTACTACCAAGAAGGAAGTCACCACATCCACCTGTTCGAAATCAGACTGAACATGGCATTGTGAGGTATAAAGAACTCACCTTCTACATTGTCAGCCATGCACAGCAGGACACTGGTCATCCCAACTTCATGGCTGTGACTGAATTAAAGGTCACATCTATAGGCCAGTTTGCAGAACCCAATAGCCACATCTGCTGGGGTCTTAATATCCTGATCTCAGACTCCTTCTCTCTCACTGTGTACTGAGGGAGGAAGTTTATTGCCAGATACTTACTTCATCTTATTCCATCAATAGAAACAACGGAAATAATGCCATGTTTATTTTTATTGTTCCTTAGTTTATTTCAGCTTTGCCTCATCTCCTAACATGCCATGTGTGCAGACCCATCTCTGTCCTGCTTGAGGCACCTAGAATCCTATTATGATGTAATTTATCAATGGAATTCAGAAAGAGGGTTACTGATAGGGAAAAAGAAAAAGAAAAAAATCATAAAAAATCATAATAAACCCTAAATATTCAAAGTAATCTTGAATAGGCTAGAGCTAAAGGCATCATATTATTTAACTCCAAAAAACTATTATATACACACACAAACACATACACTCACACACACACACACACACACACACACAAAGATGCCCAAAATAAAGTAGGCAGACTAGTGAGATTACTCAGCAGGTAATTGCCACCAAGCCCAGTGATATGAGTTTGATTCCCAGGACTCACATGGTAGAGGGAGAGAACTGTTTCCTGTAAGTTGTCTTCTGACCACATCTGCATCATAGCATAGGTACCCACATTAACAAAAACCCACCACAATAAACAAACAATGTAATAAACAATTAAAATCACAGAAAAGAACATCCTCTGGGGAAAGAAGCAAACTTTTTCCTAAACGGAACTACAAAAACTGGGCATTCATATGCAAAGGAAAGAAACAAAACTATTTCTAACCTTATACAAAGATGAGTTCAGAAACCATCAGACCTGAAGGCGTACAAGGATGCCATACAAGGGTTGTATAAAGGGGGAAAGGGATGCTGTGCAACACTGCCCTGGACATGACTTGATTTTTTTTTAATAAGATCCAAAATACACAGGAAACCAGCAAGAATAGGCAAACAGGATGGCATCAAATGAAAACACTTTGACAGAGGGGAAAAGTGACCAACTGAGGGAAGACACAACCTACAGAAAGGGCAACAACAATGTTTCAAACCACACATTTGATGAATGATGTTTGTCAAGAATGCATAAGTAACTCAACAGCAAAATGTAACCAACTACAATGACTTAAAATTCAATATTACTAAAAAAAATGTACTCTCAATAGAATATGAAATGAAAATAAGTGTGACAGCAGAAATCATCAGAGAAATATATATGGCAACCATGGGGAAGTGAGGCCTGACTCCAGTTAGCAGGACTGTGAGGTCATGTCAAATGCCAAATGATAAGCTTAAGTGAGAATATAGAACAAGGGGAGCAACACACTGTTGTTGAAGTATAAGGTAGGGCAGCAGTTTTGGAAAAATAACATGGGTGGTCCTTAAAAACTTAACAGTAGATCTGTCCTGTGACCCATCAGTCCTTCCACTGTCCATCAAAGGAACATCTGGGTTTTCATGTGCACTCTGTCCCTACTCACAGTAGACATGACACGGAGTTAACCTAGGTGTCTATCGACTGACAAATAGATAAAGATTAGTGTGTTTATACCAAGTGCATATTATTCAGGCAAAGAAAAATGAAACATTGTCATTACTTAGCAACAGAAATAAATTATCAAATATCATGTTAAATGAGATAATAGATACAGAAAGATACTACAAATTATCAGGTCACAAAGCTACAAAACCAAACGTAGATAATGCCAATCTACAGTTCTCACTTATACTTTGCTTAGCATAATATCTCCAGGTGTTTGTGATACTATTTATGTGTTGGCTGAAGTGGATCTATAGGTAGACTTTAGAATCTACTACCTGAGTGCAAGAGAGACGAGCCATCCACTCACTCTGAGAGGTGGAAGGACCCCCAGAGCAGCTCAGTCACACCTCAGCCAGATCCTGGGAGTTGGGCAGAAATGCAGGATGTTGGGATAAAGTGCTAGACAGTGAGGGAAGAAAGCTGGCTGAGGATCCCCAGGGGCAGTAATCCACTGAACATAAAAGCTCAGTGATGGGGCTGGAGAAAAAACTCAGCAGTTAAGAGCACTGACTGCTCTTCTGAGGGTCCTGAGTTTAAATCCCAGCAACCACATGGTAGCTTACAACCATTTGTAATGGTATCTGATGGCCTCTTCTGGTGTATTTGAAGACAGCTACAGTGTACTTTCAAATAAATATTTAGAGAGAGAGAGAGAGAGAGAGAGAGAGAGAGAGAGAGAGAGAGAGAGCCTAGTACCGAAGATGCTGATCCACAAGAGAAGGGATGGGAAAGGATAAGGTGAGATCTCAGGCTGGCAGGAGAAAATGCACTGCTATTTAAATGCATGGGCTTTATCATGCATTTGAAAGTCACAGACATTTCTAAGTTTGGACAAGAAGGACAATTTCAACACTTTTTGAAACACTTTTTCCAACAAAATGTCAGCATCTTGATTGCATTTTGATTGTTGAATCAATACAAATGGAATTCCAAAAAAAATGATTTCAGAAAAGAAGAGCCAGAAGGCAACAGCGTTTAGTAGGCACATGATATGTGGTAGAGGAGCTGTGTGGGATGGCCTGAGCTGGGCACACAGGCTTGGAGACTTTCCTTGCTTTTCTGCTCTCATTACATGACCCAAATGTAGGATAAACACCTAGGCATTGGGGAAGAAAGTACGAAAGTGACAAAGTCAAGGTCTATGAATATTTAATAGAGATAAATTTTTAAGCAAATAGAACTGTGATTTGATGTGCACATATGAGAAACAGCAAAGAGTCCTGAAGTGGCTGTTGCTGAACTTTTGGCTGGAAAAGAACTCCAATGGACAGAGTGCTGGACCAGACCAGGGGTAGCGTGGAGGTCATCCCCTGGCATTGTAGTGCATGTTTGTAACCTCAGTGCCTAGGAAACAGGGGCAGAACGATTAGGAGTTTGAGGTTATCCTCCTCACACAGCAGGTCAGAAGGACAAGCTGAACTGCATAAGATCTTGTTTCAAATTTTAAAAAAAAAAATTATTTTTTTATTTTTTTATTTGATATATTTTTTTATTTACATTTCAAATGATTTCCCCCCAAAAAATTATTAAGGCCAAAAATGTAAAGGAAATAGTAAGGGCTCCACATGAAGTCATCTACAATCTCAATAATTGAAAATGAGGCAGGAGGATGATGAGTTCCATCTACCTTTTATAGTAAGGCACTATCTTAGAAGAAAGGGTATGAATTAAGGAGAATACCATGTACAGGAAGATTCTTTCCATGGTTAACCTCAGACATACCCAGAGAGCCCCCATGGTAGGCTGCCCATGGGAAAAATATCTAGATTAATATTTTTGGTACCTAGGGCCAGATACGAGTAGAAATAAAAAGACAGATGACATGTACCTGTGGAGTTACAGGGACAAAATGGGAAAAGATTTAGTGAAAAGGACAGATTCAAAGTTGTATCCACTGATGTGTAGGTTAGGATTCTGATAATTGCCTCTGATGACAAATGTGATTAGCTGCCGACATGAATTTACAAAAAAAAAAAAAGGATAGGAATTACCTCTCATTGCACAGTCCTGCCATCTTTGTTAAGTCCAAAATCCCCATACCAGACTCCAAGTAGCACCTGAATAGCTGTACTTCTTGGTACCTCAAAATGTCCTGGTACCTGTTACATAGGGCAGATGAAACCCTACTAAATTAACACACAGGAAGAAATAGTCCATCTTGGAAACTGACTTTGGAAACCACAGATGCTTTGCTTGGGCTAGCACCCACCTCTTCCAGCATTGACTCTATGGAAATTCACTAGAAAATTCAAACTGTATTACAGTGAGATTCATGGTTCAAATAAGAGACTTAGACAGGATGAGCTCACTAGGATGAGAGAAGAGACCACCATAGGTCCCAACATGCCAACCTTCTTCGACAGGTTGGGACTCCTTCATCTCTAAGACAAGATTGTCCATACCTGCCTGCCAACACAGCTGTCAGAGAACTGATCTTGAGTACACTGTGTTGTCTGTATAGTTCATAGATGCGTGTTTGGCTTCTGTTGTCTGGAGGCTCCTATGCCCTGCGTTGTGTAGCTGCTGGGGCCAAAGCTGAGGACAAGACTCATCTTCTGCCACCACCCTCCTCCCCCAGCTAAGCTTTGCTTTCATTATAATATTAAACTCATAGATCCAGCTCTATCCAATTCCCACATGAATGGGCAAGAGGAGAAGGATGTGATAGAATATTTTGCTCAGAGATTTGCTAGTGGGAGTTTTTAATCAATATTTTAATAACAACCCACAATGCACCCTCCCATGGTGTTGTCTTCTGTGTTCCCAATTTATTACACAAAACTTCCTCTCCAGCTGCGAGTGCATAAACAAGTCAAAAATTGAAACTCTGACACAAAGCAAATAAAATATCTTTAAAGAAATTTCCAATAACCAGAGAATAAATGTGTTTTTTCAAGTCTAACACAGCTTCTCCACAAATAAATGAAGAGCCTACTGCTTTATGTAGATGCTTCTGAGATGAGCATCATCAGGATGTCTGGTTATCTGATGGGTTGTACAGACAGGATAAATGAATGACTGTGGTCGAGGCAGCAAGGCTCTGGTACCCTCTACTCTAGTCACCTCTAAGTACTTGCCGATTAGGTACAGACTCTGCATATAACCACACCCATCACTGCATTCACTCCTCAAAAGCAATGCTGAATCTGCTCCCCAAGCCTCAATACTGCTCCCTGCACAAGCGCATCAGAGGGTCTGGCCCACATTTCCTTTTCTTCTCTCCTGAACAACCCCAGTGCCTTCCATGTGGGTTCTAGTGGACAGCTTGCCCCCTCTAGAATTTTTTAGTATAAAAACCCACCATTCATTCAATTATATACTTATCGCGTGCCCTTCACTATATCTGAATAATAATAAAGCCAGTGTTTTGAAAAACCATGTAATATTTTTGTTCATAATTAAGCATTTGTAATAACCAGCAAGGCATAGTAGCATAGGTCTCCAATACCTCTAATTGTTAAGGAAATGCAAATCAAAACAACCCTGAGATTTCACCTTACACCAGTCAGAATGGCTAAGATTAAAAATTCAGGAGACAGCAGGTGTTAGAGAGGGTGTGGAAAAAGAGGAACACTCCTCCACTGCTGGTGGGGTTGCAAATTGGTACAACCACTCTGGAAATCAGTCTGGCGGTTCCTCCGAAAACTGGGCACCTCACTTCCAGAAGATCCTGCTATACCACTCCTGGGCATATACCCAGAGGATTCCCCACCATGCAATAAGGATACATGCTCTACTATGTTCATAGCAGCCCTATTTATAATTGCCAGATGCTGGAAAGAACCCAGGCATCCCTCAGCAGAAGAGTGGATGCAAAAAATGTGGTATATCTACACAATGGAGTACTATTCAGCCATTAGAAACAATGAATTCATGAAATTCTTAGGCAAATGGATGGAGCTAGAGAACATCATACTAAGTGAGGTAACCCAGACTCAAAAGGTGAATCATGGTATGCACTCACTAATAAGTGGATATTAACCTAGAAAACTGGAATACCCCAAACATAATCCACACATCAAATGAGGTACAAGAAGAAAGGAGGAGTGGCCCCTGGTTCTGGAAAGACTCAGTGAAGCAGTATTCGGCAAAACCAGAACGGGGAAGTGGGAAGGGGTGGGTGGGAGGACAGGGGAAGAGAAGGGGGCTTATGGGACTTTCGGGGAGTGGGGGGCTAGAAAAGGGGAAATCATTTGAAATGTAAATAAATTATATTGAATAAAAAAAAATTAAAAAAACATGTAATATTTTTGTTCATAATTAAGCATTTGTAATAACCAGCAAGGCATAGTAGCATAGGTCTCCAATACCTCTAACTGTTAAGAGACAATAGGATTGTGAATTTGAGGCCAAGTCATGATATATGGAAAGACCTTATCTCAAATAAAGAGAGTTGGGGAAGAGTGATAAGCCCGCCCCCTCCCTTGTATATTAGTTCTATGTCACTCAATTGCTTGGAGTGGATACTCGCGGATACCCATGTCTTTCCTATTTCCTGGAAACAGTTGTCCAGTTCCCTTCCAGACCACACTGACTTGAAATGCTTTATTTTCACAAGAATCTCACTGCTTCCTCTAGTTCCATAGCTGAGATATATACTCAACACACAGTCTGCAGTGTTCTTCCCCTGGCATCTGACAGCCTAGTCCCCCTTGTGACTTTAACAGGCCATATCCACTGCTTTCTGCCTTTTTCTAGCACATTTGTTATCAGAATCTTACACATGCAATATACAGACTAATATGACCCAGAGCCCAGACTCTCAGACAGTTAACCAGCAGTGTAGAACAGAACAGACCACTTACAATCCTGGGTGCACTGCTGCCTCCAGTTCACAAGAACATACTTTGGACCGAGCTACCAGTACTCCAAAACCATGACAGGATACACCAAGAGTAGTTGGAACAAAACCAAACAAAAGTCGCATGCAAGCCCTTACTTTTTCTTGATTGGGTGTTTGGTTTCTATCAATCTTTGACATCCATACCTCCCAGGAAGTTATTTTAGTTCATTTCTTGTTTTTCCTGTAATATAGCCCTAGGGGAGCCAAGGCCTAAAGGTTTTCTACTCTGACTTCTTCCTGATGATTGAGACAACTGTCTTTGCACTAAAACAGTTTATCATTGCAGGTGCTACAGTGGTAAAGAAGTTCCCAGAGCCTAAACCATTTGTTACTATTTGTTTCTAATGAACCTCTGGCCTTCAATCACTCCCAAGGGAGGAGAGGCTCCATGTCATGTTAGTGTGTGTGACACTAGCCACGGTCAACACATAGCAGTCTGATGCCGTGACCTGTTCACTGGCTGAATAAGAAAGCTGTGCTTGCTCATCTGGCTACCTTTACCTGTCACTTTTAAAGAAAGGTTAGGACCAAGGTTGCAGGGCTGCTCTGATCTCTCCTTTCCAGTGTTCTGAACCCTATTGCGTAGTTTTCCCTGCTCACTCCACAGCAGTCCTGTGCAGAGCGCCTGGGCCTTCTCTGCCATACCTTTTTCTTCTTACATTTCTCAGAAGGCCGTCAGTTCTGACTTCAGTCATTCAACCTCAGAAGCCCAAGTTTCTGTTTTAGTTCTTAAATACTTTCCTGTCTCTGTCCCCAGTGCCCCAAACTTTCTCCCATTTCTTTGAACTTTAGGGTGCTCTTTTCTCTAGCTTCACTCTGATCTTGCCTAAATGCCTTTACATTGTGAGAAGGGCATTTCTTTCCTTCTTTTTCTTCTATTCCTTTTACAACACTACTCTTATACTCAATATTGGGAAAGATCATCAATCATCAATCGGCTAACTAAAAAAGTCTTTTCTCCTAGAAGCATCAGCCAAGGTCAAGTAGAATCTGGCTACAAAGAAAAAAGTCCTTTTAGGAAGAAGACCACTCTCTCTACACTCAACTTCATGATGGGGTCAATATGGACTCATTGAAATCTGAAGCACACCAGAATTTGGCATGCCATCCTGACTTCTACATTGCCCAGTTGACTTCAAACTATTGTTCATAACTCAAGGAATGCTGTGATTCTCCTTGATGGACAGACTGTCTGAAGAAAGACTCTGTCAGTGGAACATAAGAGAAAGGTAAAGATGGTTTCTAGTGAGAACAAGATGCTACCATGCCCCAGAGCCAAACTAGCTCAGTGCCTGCCTCATAGTTGATTATAAGGAACCAATAAAGTAGACAAATATTGCCTATCTTCCAATTTTGTTTTAGTTTTGAAATTATACTTTAATCACAGTATTTCTCCCTTCCTTTTCTTCTCTCTAAATCCTCCCATATATACCCATGACTCTCCTTCAAACTCATGTTCTCTCTTCTCAATATTAGTATATTCATTTATGCATATGTATACCATTATACATTCCTAAATATAATCAGTTTACTTCATATAAGACTGCTTGCCTGTATGTTTCCAGAGCTGACCATTTGGCAATGGACAACCAGTTAGTATACTCTTGCTGTAGAAGGCTACATCTCCAGGTCACAGCTTTCCTCAGTTGCCTATAATATGTGAAGGGTTGAGACCTCACAGACTTTTCCCAATATTTGGGGATATTTTGGCATATCCACTGGTGTCTTCTTTGCTCAGATAACATTTGGGCAGTCATGTTAGAGAAACTTTATCAACTTTCTTATCAAGGAAACTTATCTCTGCAACAGATGGAGACCACTACAGAAAAACCACAATCAAAATGTAGAGTTGTGGAGCCTAGTCTCAATGGATACATCTATAAAACTTTATCTTACAAATTCTGACATGAAAATTAAGAAGAAACCATGAATGTTAAATCCTAATGGACTTCCTAATGGATATAGTTTAAACCCTTAATTAAAGTCATTCTTCTGTCCCTACACTGATTGGTTGTCTGCCACTTTTGTACTTCTCTTAACCATACATCTTTTAATATTTGATATTATCCACTATTATTAGATATCAGAGTGACAAAACTAATTCATCTTATTTTAAAAGGATTCAACAGGCTGGAGATATAGGCAGAGGTAGACTGCTTGTCATTTGTGTACACAAGGAAACCACAAAAATACAGTAAAAGTAAAAAGGAAGAGTGCAAGAGAGATGGCTCAGTGGTTTAGAGTATTCGTTTCTTTTACAGAGGACCTGGGTTTGAGTTCCAGTACTGAAGTGATGGATCACAACCATTTGCAACTCCAGTATCATCAGGGGCAACCAATGCCTTCTTTTGTCCTCTGGGGGACAAGGCATGCACGTGGCACATAAATATGCATGTAAATGAAGCACCCACACATATAAAAGAAAAGAAAGCCAGTAGGAAATAAGGAGGCAGATATTAAAAGCAAGCAAAGGTAAGTACTTCAGAGTAACGCTCAGGATTGTCCTCCATGAGGATATTGTGCTCCAGCAAGCACAAGCTAAACAAACTGACAGCTGTGGCCTGTTGCTGCTAAGACTTCTGGACTTTGGTTGTTGTTGCTGCTGCTGCTATTGTTGTTGCTGTTTTCATAATGATACTTAATTAACTCGATAAATTATGGCTTATCTACTCAACTAAAGATGGTAAAGTCTGCTAAACCAAGAAAACAACTCTGGATTCTAGAAATGGACCTGAGCCATTCTCCAAAATGAGAAGCATAGGTAATCAGTCAGTGGTTGACACCGGTGATTGATGAGACGAGAGGCCAACATAAATCAAATTACAATCTTCACTTCCCCGATGATGATCACACATTAGGGAAATCTTTGTTCTCTACTACAGTGTTCCACACAGTTGTGTCCTTAAATTTTTAATTTTCTTTTGCTTCTATATGGTATTAAACTGTAGAACAATTTTTGAAATAAACTCTCAGAACGCCTTTTGTTTCACAGACAAGGTCACAGATTCAAGAAGGTTGAACCTTTCATGTGAGAGGCAGAAGGAGTCTAAAACTTGGTGCATTTTTATGCATGCAGGGCTGATAGGAAGCTGCTCACCATTCCTCATATCATTCATTATTAATTAATAATCAATTAAAAGTAAAAATATTAATGTAAAAAATAAAAGTAAAGCTTCTACTCTTAAAAATACTGTTATATAGAAAGTAGTCCATTTATACTTATAAATAAAGGACATTACCATATTGTCTCCAGTCTGTAGTGTTGGCAGGCAAGTGCTGCCACAAGATCAGGTTGTTGAGATGATTGAGGTAGGAGGGTAGAGAATGGAAACCCTTCTGATTGTACCACACCTGAAACGAGAAAAGATGAATCTCATGAAAATGCTTCTTAAGTCTTAATAAGCTTTCCAGAGCACCTGAACACAGAGACCAGAGCAACGCTCCCTCATGGCTGACAGTGACAGCCAATTCCAGTCTGCTAATTTTATATTTATCTCAAGCATATAATTTACAGCTAAAAATAGATTAATTTTCCCCAGAACAAATGTGAATGTAGCTTTATAATTACAGTCTCACAGGATTTGGGACTGAAACCCATTATATATTTTTTTTCTCAGTTGGTAAGCTAATGAAATTTGACCTGCAAATTAAAGGCGTGGAAGATGATCAGAAAAAATGATTACTTTCAATTTAATAACTGCACGTGGAACATTATTTCTCAAAATAAATCAAATTGAACATTTGTTGAGCATGGAGAATAAACCTATGTCCCTCTTGAAATGAGCAAGGTGAAGGAGAAAAGAGAGACAATATAGTAAGGACCAGATGCTAAATATCATAAAAGCTGCTAATCAAACCGCTGCTTCCCATTCTTAAAGATATCAAGATTTTAATAAAAACTGATATATGTATGGTAAGGCTCTAAAGCTGGTATCTTCAAGAAATTCAAGGAGTCATCTAGTGCATTTGGGTCACAATTCAAATATCATATAGCTCTAGCAATGCTGGTTTTCAATAGATCATCTACAGTGACGAATAAAAACTACTCTGCACAACGTTAGTGCTTGGAGAAGCCTCCTTGAGTTTGCACACTAAGTGAGAGCCTGGCCTCAAGCCATTTGTCCTCAATCTTTCTGTGACCAATTGTATTTCACAGGACCATGAATAGTAGTCTGTAGGAACAGGTAAGTGATAAAGTAGGATACATATGAAATAAAATGAAAATCTACTGTACAGGTCAATGTTTCCCAATTCGTTTACTTCAGTAGACAGCCACCCCGTCTTTCATACAACTAGCTCCTGTTTCTAACTGCTTACTTACTTCATAAAGTTATCTTCTAAACTGCAAGGAAAAGGAGGTCATCTTAAAACCTACTAAACACCAGGGGCATGATACTCTTTCTGTGAGTGTTGGAACTCTGCCTAAGTACAGTAGCGTAGCACAGGCAAACTCTACTTCAAGACATAGGACATTTTGGAGCTATGATTCTGCAGTGCAGATTGAGGCCTGAGATCTGGGATAGAATAAGCACTAAGCTCAAGAATTCTGGATTATACCTCACAAGTATGTCTAACTCTTGCTATCAGGCATTTCCTTTGCAGTTCTGTACGGTGACATACATACACACACACACACACACACACACACACACACTCATTCACCCATACTTGCATACACAGGCAATAGTCATTTTATATTTCCAGGAAATTTAGGGTTCCATTAAAGTCAGTCCACAATCTCATTCTTCACCATGACACAGTTTCATTACAAGTTTAATAAATGAGAAGGAAAAAGAAAAAGAGAAAGGGAGATAACATAGTCATCACCTTAGATCAGAAATTTTCAAATTTTATTTTGATGTTGCCTGGTTTTTAATATATATATATATTATATATATATATTTCTTTGGATATGCTCTTTTTTTTTATTTTCTATATTTGTTTACATTCCAAATGATTTCCCCTTTCCCAGTTCGCCGCTCCCCATATGTCCCCTAAGCCTTCTTCTCTCCACCCATTCTCCAATCACCTCCCTCCTTTTTCTCTGTTCTGGTACTCCCCTACAATGCTAGATCAAGCCTTTCCAGGATCAGGACCCTCTCCTTACTTCTTCATGGGAGTCATTTGTTATGCTAATTGTGCCTTGGGTATTCAGAGCTTCTGGTCTAATTAATATCCACTTATGGCGCATGCCGGTAGGATTTGCTGAAGGCACATATATTTTAGATTTACAATATCTTAGAACACTGATAACAGCAAGTTGGTGATAGAAGGAAAAAGAGCTGGAGAGTGAGATGCTGCTGCTAACCCCATGCCTCAACTGTCTGGGCTCTGAGGTCGCCATTCTAAAACACAAAAAGGGGCCCCTGTTTCTCAATTTCTTGGACCTTTGTCATGAGACTTTGTGCTTGACCGCTTGTTTTGAACTACAAAATGAGACAATAGAAAAGATTTGAAAAGAACAGAGTTGTGTGCATCATTCTTTCTGAGCTACGATGTTACCCAGAGGACCTGGCTGGGCGGACCTACTGGGAAATAAAACACAGAGTAGAGATGAGCTCAGACTCCATGCATACACAGACTGCAGTGCATTCTTAGTATTTCATGTGGCCTGAGCATTCCTTCTGAATGTCATTCAGGTGTTGTTTCCTTCCAGAAAACGGGACCTGTTACCAGTTCTTTATTTCCATTTAGCTCCTCAGTGGCTGATCTAAATATCTACTTTGCATTGCCTCTGATTAGTGGTCTCTTTCTTATAGAAGGAGTTGTGCAGAGACAATCTTCTCAGCTTACCCTGCTGTCTCTCACACCAGACACAGATGTGCAGACAAACCATAGTGTCCACTCTTCAATTACAACATGCCTCCTATAGCCTGTGCCAGCCTCCTTTAAATTCACAAATTAAAACTCCATGTAGAAACCCTGTTTGGATTATATATATATATAATATATATAAATAATATATATTATATATATGTCCATATTATAGAAATAATAAAGACATTGATCGTGTATGTTTGTCTATCTCCAAAACCTCTCCTGTTCTATTCTTCTGAGTATGTGTCTGTGGGATATGCAATGCATTTCCCAAGGCCAGCAAGTAATAAAGCAACTATTTTCACTTCAAGTTCCCCCACTCATTTGGAGGATATTTTCCTTCCCTAAATATTCTAAATTAAATCATCCATCTTCCTCCTATCAGAAGCCAACAGCCAGTTACCTATGCACAAGCTCATTCCTGCCCACAGTGATCCCAGTGAAGATGACAGCAGCAGAACTTCACAGAATCTGAGCTGAATAAATAACCTTTGTTCAGGCCATGGAGGTTTGAAAACTCTGGGGTTGATTATTTATGTGGGATCAGATGACTGACATAGCAATTAACACTGGCAGAAGGTGAAACTGTCATAGAAACTGAAAATACAGGGCACCACTTTAGGATTAGCACCTTGGTGACAAGAGAGGCTTGTAGGATTTGGAAATAGGAGGGGAAAGGTGCAGAAGTGCTTGGAAAAGTGGCAAGATAGTCTCTGTGGAGCACTGATAAATGTGCGTCCTTATTACAGAGTGGTGTACATTTGTCAAAAGTGTCACCTGTGCTATCTCTGAAGACAAAGTACAAAAACTTCCCAGCAGAGAAACCTGAGTTGAGGGTTTCTAAGCAAGATGCTGAAAGATAGAATTTCATATTACAGAGCAAGAGTGTAGCTAAATGGCCCTCTCAGAGGGACAAAAGGACCTCACACTTCAAGGTGTACATTGCTCCCTGGCAGTCTGACACTCCCCAGATCCCACTAATTAAGTTTAAGAATTCACTAAGTGCTTGTCTCAACAAGAACCACAGGCACAGTAGTGTTTTAATTACACCAACAAATAGACTAGATGATACACAGTGGGAGCTGCACCAGGCAGTCAGCACCTAACTGAACTGCATGCCCACTGCAAGACCACTGGAGTGGCCCAGCTCAGAGGCACCTTCATAGCCAGAATACCAGATGGCATCACTGAGTGCAGCCCACCCCTGCCCAGCCCTGTGGTCATAGACTAAATGCCTCCATAGTGAGAAGGCTACTTGTAGCTACTTCAAATACGCATTTTTTAAATTTTGCAATAAAAGAATTTAGTGAGGTTCCAGAAATAGAATTTAAAATGTTCTTGGGCTCCTCCTTCAATTTTTTAAATTGAGTGATCTTCATTTGAGAGGGCCTTTATTAATTTTTTTAAATTGAGCAATTTTTAAGACGATCTTAATTTTTCACTAAGAATTTTGCAGCATTCAAATGAAGTGTTTCCTTCAAAGAATTCTTTTCTAAAACAACATTGTGCTCTAGATATGGTTATGCAATTGCTTTCCCTTTTGGCCCAAAAATCAGAAAGTGAGACAGTTTAGTAAAGGAAGTAAGAACACCTTTTGTTACCTCCGATTCTTGCTCACAGAAATCACAGGTAATGGTTCCTAATGGAACTTAGAACAGAATAAATAGAAAGTCAGTCTGTGTGCACTCACCTCTGTAAAAGGGTAGGTAAAGGAAATGTTTTATACACGTGCATACACATCATACATACATACATATATACATATATATATATATACATATACACACAAAAGCATGAGCATTTACATGCTCACATACATACACAGGTGTGGGCCATGTGTTTGGCCTTTTCTATTGAAATGCATATGCTAGAAAGTACATTTGCATTGAATAAAACATACATTCCAAGTGTCAGGGAGGCTGCCACAGAAAGGTCCCTCGCAAGCAGTCCATAATCCCTGGATTATGTACTAAGGCATATCCATATCAAAATGTTTAATTTTCCTTCAAAAGGACAATGAAAATCATCCTTTATATCTTAAACACAGCCAGAAAACTGAAGGGAAAGGCTGCTACTGAAAGGAGATCAAATCACTTGACAGGATACCAGGCACCTCTGGGCTCTGATAACACAGCCCTTCGTTCCTCTCACAATACCAGATTTCTTGGCTTTCTAGAAAGAAGTGCATTCCATGAAGGGTCGATAGAACTCATTCGGTTCTCCTGTAAAGAACTTGTCAGGCAGTAAAAAGTCTCCAGAAACTATCACCAATGCAGAAGAACCATGTGAACCAATAGAAACAGGAGTTTCTGTTCAATAGAAATAGAACAACACACAAGCCGCTTCTACCTGACCTCTGGCTCAGGCTTCGGGCATCCAAAAGCAAAGGCACAAGCATCTAATAGCAACAAGGAGTGTCTAGACTTGGATAGAAAAGTCAAGGTATTGTTACAAACCTCAGCAGGACCCTTCTACAGATTAGTCATATTTTAACTGTATCTATACAATACCTTGCAATATAAAGCAGCAAATCCATTTAAATTATTTCCCTTGAAGTTCTGGGTGCTGGGATTCTCATGTTGATCTATAAATCTATGTGCACATTGATTTTTGAAAAGAAAAGATATTTGAAGATCCCTCAGCTGAAGAAGGGGTTTCTGCACAGTTTGTACTATGACTTGGGATTTTCTTCAGGGATTAGACTGTAAAGTACAGCTGCTGAGATGTTCTCAGCGGATTTTCATGAAGTGTCTGTGGGCAATTTATCACCCAAGTAACCCCCCACTCACAGACAGTTGCTTATGTGGATTAGCCTCCCCAGTTCAAGAGAAGTGCAAACACCCCTGCTTCCAGTAAGGAGTGAGACTCCTGGGCACATGCGCTTTACAGTGGGGTCTGTGGTGAGTTTATGAACAGATAGAAAACCTACACAGGAAAGAAAGAAACGACTTGGCCATCTCTCCACTCAGTCCTTCAGGGTGGATTTAGCTTTCTTCCCTAATTTATTGTTTCCAATTTCCCTTTCACATGCCTTGCTCCTTCCCTAATCACAACAACTAAAAGCTTTGATCCTTCCATTTTTGCCCATTTTAAGCTTATATTGACTATTTCCTTGTAGGAGGCAGGGCATGTTATTTAGCACTTATGCATACCTACTCTAGAATTTCATCCAATTCTCACTTCCTCCCAATGAAGAATCTCCTGCCTTCTCCCTGCAATTCTGGTGTGACTATTCCTAACTCCTAAGGTACACTTGTTGTGTCAGAACCCCAGAGACTCCAAGATTCATCCTGATTTACTGTTCTTTGCCTTCTGTTGAGTTGGCATGAATACAACCTTTTGAAAGATGGGTTCAACTCCATGCATAGGAGAATTCTTAGGCAACCATTAACAGTGACGGTGGCTCCCCTCATGGCAACCACAGGCATCCATAAAAGTAGATCAGCCCTCCTTTTACACTAGATGAAATCCTGTCTAAACAAAAGGTACTAGTCTGTTTGTTGTACAAACATACCTTCTAAAGTAATCAACTCTTTTCTTCTCTCAAGAGAATCTTCATAACACAATCATTCTCAATTTTCAGGAACAAATACTGGTATTTGATTTGCCTTCTGCAAGCCCAGGCTCAAAAATGTATTTGGGCTTTTATTTGTCTTAAATATTTTGCAAAACATGAAGAAAGGGAATTCTATTACCTTCGCCAAAGTCCTTGGTTTTGATGTGTTTGTCTTAAAATCTTCAGCATCATTGGGTATGTGTACTCCAAAAGACCAACCTCCAAGCCTATTAGGAGCAAACATAATGTTAGTCCCAATCAGATTATCAGGATTCCACTCAAAGGGTCATTCAGAGCCAAAACATAGCAGTTATGGTCATCCAAAGACGGTAGTCTGCTAAGCAAGTCTGACCTATAGCATGACCTCATCAATAGAGACACCTGCTGATGATGGTGACCTGACCTCAGACTAGTACCCAGAGAGAGGGTATTGCTTATGAAGAAGGAATGAGCATGGATCACCTTGCTAGAAGCTATACTTAGTAGAACTTAGCAGGAAACAAGCACTGTGGAAGGACATGGTTGTGACTCTTAGAACTCAGTTTTAATTCACATCCACTATTCAGGATGAGCTGCTCCAGTTCAATCTTATGACTGCCTAGTTTGGCTCTCCTGCTCTGTTCTTTCCCTTTATTACTTTCAGGGCTTACCTTGCTCTAGAAGGCATCGCAAAACTACAATGGGTAAGGTACTTCTCTTTTGAATTGTCCCAATACATTCCATCAGTCTTATCAACTACCACACTGAGTTTTATAATCATTAACTTGCTGGTTTGCCTTTCATGCAGCTAATAAGTTTTTCCTAAGTGAGAATTATGCAGCTTTATCTCCATGGTCTGTATGGTATCTTATATTTATTAAGCTTCTCAATATGGCTGACATAAGAATAAAGGTAAGAAGAAAGGTACACATTCATATTGGCTTCTCAGAGTATGGATAGAAACTGAAGAACAGTCGTGTACTGTAATATCCTTACTGCAAACGTTAAGGAATAGGGATGCATTGCTATCTGACTCAAGTGAATTCATTCATCCATTCAACAGGCTTAGACTGGGTACCTCTGATATGCTAGGTACTATTCCAAGTTCTGTGAATACAACTTTTATCCCATCAAGGTTCAAAAGGAGAATCAGAGACTGTAGGATATATTTGAGGATGCTAAGAGGGAAGAAAGCAAAAAGATTGCAAGGAAACCAAAGATCAAAGGTTGAAGGCAAAGGAGGAGAAGAAGCAGATGGAAGGGGGTATGGTATCCTAGCAACATGGACAGCGAATGGATGTCAACATCTATAAAGCAAAGCTCTGTGTTTTTGGGTACTTGGGAAATTTGACAAACTAGTAAGTGCTTCTGTCATCGCAAGCAATGTAAAGTATGCAAACATATCTACCACATCTGTAGTCACCTCTTTCCATTTCCTAAAAATTCAACACCAAATTTTTCCAAAAGCCATAAGGAACTGTAAAAAAACATGATTTGCTCCCAGGTTCTATTACTAGTTACTACACAGTAGAGGAAATTTTAACAAGAGATCATTATTTCATTATGCCATTAGCTCTTCGGCTCTGCTCCCTAAAGCAGCAAAACTGCTACTAGTTCTCCTGCCTCTGTCACTGATGAGATCTCAAGTATATGATTTCTCCCAATGCTTTAAAGCCTGAAAGCCAGCAGTGAAGAATCGGATTAAGGTCTATAGCATGGCTTTGGACTGCATATGAACACCAAGGTACACATCAGACTTTTGGGCTTTACTGAACATTAACATTTGAAACAATGGTGGTTTGGGTTTTTTTTTTTTCTGAACTATGGTAGACTCTCAAAGTCCAGGAGTTCCACACATCTGTGGGTTTTTCAACCAACTGTGGGTAGAAAATATTCAGAAAATAACTGTGTTTGCATTCAACATATATAATTACCATCATTATTATCATTATCCATGAAACAATGCAGAATAGCTGTTCACATAGCATTTGTGCTCTGTCTGGTACCATAAGTCATTTAAAGATGATTACAGAATGGTGTTCTATGCAAGTACTATACTGCCATTTTAAATAAGAGATTCAAGCTCTGAAAAGCACCCTCTGGGTCCTAAAACCAGTCTCAGTGCATGCGGAAGGATAACTGTAACTCAATGAAAATAGGAGGCATCCAGCAACAGCTTTGTACACACCTTGGTTTTGCAGATGGCATCAGCAAGTACTCTTCCACATCATAGCCCGAGAGGTTGAGCAGTGTGTGTCCTAGGCAGTTGGTCAGAGACGGAGCACCAGCACTTTTATTTTGACACTTCTGCAATTGTTTTCAAAGACATAAAACAGAAACTTTTTCAGAACACACAATCGACTTACTGACATTACTTTAAACTACATGTGACTTTTCCTAGCTTTTGGTTTTTAATAAATTATCTCTAGCCTTTTATATATTCTGATTTCTGAAGTCTCTTTAAGAGCCCCCTGCAGTCAAGGGTTTCGACAGAATTCCACTGTGCCCTCTGCTGTCAATTATATCTGAGAACTTCAAATCCTTTTTTGCATGTGAGTTTGGGCAGATCTGTAAGAACTAAAAAGGGAAGATGTTTTCACTGGCGTGATCTTTCATTTGAAGAAGCTGCAAGCGTCGGAGGCAACGAGTAGGAGAACGATAAGCAAAGGGCTCAAAGACCTGTGTTTCTTTCATATGTGCTGGAGGCTAAACTCCAACAGCCTTCTGAGGTTTGCCTAAGTCTGCATGATGAAATGGCATCAAATGAGGAAGGAGGAAGTGGCCAACCCACTAGTCACCTTATGACTGCCACACACACCCCCCACAGAGGTCACACTAAATTTGCTCTGTTTCTACTTCAGTAAGGGAAAGTTTGGAGGGAATAATATGTGAAAATGGAAAAACTGTCTCTGAACTTTCTACCCCAGCATGGAGAGCTTGTTTTCCCTTCAAAACTAGAATCAAATCACCCTGACCTAACATATGGATCTGCTGGTCCATGCCTACATACATGCAAGAACTATGGCAAATCAAGAGGGTCATAGAAGCTTGAAGTATGACTTTCAGAAAGGCATAGATTAGATAACAAGAATTTTAGTTGCTGGAAGTTATGCCTTAACCAAATTCTCACATGTGTAGAAGTTTAAAAACTCACATCAAAGAAACAGTTGCTGTTAGACACTGTAGCAGGAGGAAGGGAACACTAGAAAGCTGTTGGTCACAGCTCCAAACCTTGAGTTAAAGAGAAGGGATAAGGTCACAGGCCCAGTGCACATGCTCACTCTAGATCAGACCATGCATTGTATACTTGAAAACTGCTGAGTTCATTGTTTGCTAACACAGAAATTTGAGTGAAGTTCCGCTACTGTGGAAGGACTCAGCAATGCTACTTAATATGCTCATTCCTGCTGGACGTAGTCGAAAAATGCCTTTAATCCCAGCATTCGGGAGGCAGAGGCAGGCAGATCCATGTGAGTTCTAGGATAGCCTGGTCTACAAAGGAAGTATCAGGACAGCAAGGGCTGTTACACAGAGAAACCCTGTCTCAAAAAAACCAAATAATAAATGATAGATAGATAGATAGATAGATAGATAGATAGATAGATAGATAGATAGATAGATGGGTAGCTAGATAGGTAGATGGATAGATAGGTAGGTAGATAGATAGATAGATAGATAGATAGATAGATAGATAGATAGATAGATAATTTGTTCCTTCAAGAATAGGTTGCCTTCCACAACATATGGAGTGATTATTCTGACAATCACAAATACATACATAAGATGTCTACATAGCATTTAAAATACTTAACCAAATTAAAGTACCTTACTCACAAATTCGATCAAGAACCTTTAAAGTTTCCTTGCCTCTGGTATTGCTTTCTAATCCTCCTTCTAACTGTGAATCAACATGTATCTTTCTAAAACACAATTTGTATTTTGATGAGTCCCTTGCTAAGAAAATCAAAGTTTTATGACTCAAGCCCAGTAGAAAATACATTTAGCCTCTCCTTCTAATTCTTATATGTTTCATTATCTACAAATACACCTTCTGCAGTCAAATGTTCTACCCCTGAGCTATATCCCCAAAACATACGTTCTGTGCTAAGCCTAATGATGATTCATTAAATATGAGATTCTTGTTCCTGGAATCTGTCAATGCCACCATTTGTGGCAATGGGTATGACAAGTATCATTCATTACATTATAGATCTCCACTGAAGAAGTCACACTGGATGGTCAGATTGGGCCCCAGTGGCATCATTTGTGTCTCTCTCTAAGATGTAAGTAGGGGAGAGTAGACAAGAGTGACAGAGGGTAGGGTACCATAGTGTCATATACTGGAGTTGTGTAGCCACTATACCAGCTGATGTTACCAGAAGTAAGCCAAGGAGTCTCTCCTAGAGACTTCTGGCATGTAGTGTGATTTCAGAACACACCATTGATTTAAGGTTCTAACCCAGAACTTGCAAGGACAAAATTACTTATTTCAGCTAATCCAGGATATAGCAATTTGCAGCATCAGCCTAAGGACTGCCACATCCTTCTGGAGTTTTTTACAAGGCCACATCTATCCCTGATGGTAGGGTGCTGCCCACACTGAAGTTATTATTCACCAGCAATCAGGCTGAAAACATCCTGTTCATTCTTCAGGTCTGCCAAGATTCCTATCATCCTGGGAGATTATACAGTGCTGTCTCTCCCAGATACGATCTGGAAATAACTCTGAGTTACTGGACTTGTAAAGAGCCAAAAAACAATGGATATGCATATGAGAAAATAGATGTGGACTTGGAGCTTCTGAATGACAGGACTTAGGGAGGTAACTATTTTTCCCTTCAGCGAAGAACAGGTAACTGAGATCACTATGATCAACAGAAGTAAGGGAACTAAGGTTGGACATCTGTTCCCTGCAGTTTCCCATGCCTCTCTAGAGGTAACCCTAAGGCACAATGATTCATGCCTCAACTTCCTCCACTGAGGTCCTTGGACTGATATACTATATTGACTGCTATTTTTCAAAGTGGGTTCAAGAGAACACAAGACTCCACAAGAAAGAAAGAAAGAAAGAAAGAAAGAAAGAAAGAAAGAAAGAAAGAAAGAAAGAAAGAAAGAAAGAAAGAAAGAAAGAAAGAAAGAAAGAGAGAGAGAGAGAGAGAGAGAGAGAGAGAGAGAGAGAGAGAGAGAGAGAGAGAGAGAGAGAAAGAAAGAAAGAAAGAAAGAAAGAAAGAAAGAAAGAAAGAAAGAAAGAAAAAAAGAAAGAAAAAAAGAAAGAAAAAAAGAAAGAAAGAAAGAAAAAAGAAAGAAAGGAAGGAAAGGAAGGAAGGAAGGTCAGAAGAAAGAAGCAACAGAGAGAAGCAGAAGCAGCAGAAAGCATGGCAGGAGAAAGAGAAGGAAGGGGAAAGGGAGGAGGAAGAGGGGAAATAGGAAAGGATTCTTTTTTTTTATTCGATATATTTTTTATTTACATTTCAAATGATTTCCCCTTTTCTAGCCCCCCACTCCCCGAAAGTCCCACAAGCCCCCTTCTCTCCCCCTGTCCTCCCACCCACCCCTTCCCACTTCCCCGTTCTGGTTTTGCCGAATACTGCTTCACTGAGTCTTTCCAGAACAGGGGGCCACTCCTCCTTTCTTCTTGTACCTCATTTGATGTGTGGGTTATGTTTTGGGTATTCCAGTTTTCTAGGTTAATATCCACTTATTAGTGAGTGCATACCATGATTCACCTTTTGAGTCAGGGTTACCTCACTTAGAATGATGTTCTCTAGCTCCATACATTTGCCTAAGAATTTCATGAATTCATTGTTTCTAATGGCTGAATAGTACTCCATTCTGTAGATATACCACATTTTTTGCATCCACTCTTCTGTTGAAGGATACCTGGGTTCTTTCCAGCATCTGGCAATTATAAATAGGGCTGCTATGAACATAGTAGAGCATGTATCCTTATTACATGGTGGGGAATCCTCTGGGTATATGCCCAGGAGTGGTATAGCAGGATCTTCTGGAAGTGAGGTGCCCAGTTTTCGGAGGAACCGCCAGACTGATTTCCAGAGTGGTTGTACCAATTTGCAACCCCACCAGCAGTGGAGGAGTGTTCCTCTTTCTCCACATCCTCACCAACACCTGCTGTCTCCTGAGTTTTTGACCTTAGCCATTCTGACTGGTGTAAGATGAAATCTCAGGGTTGTTTTGATTTGCATTTCCCTACTGACAGTGCTACATACTGTCCACCCTCCTATCTATTCAAAGAGAAGTCATATGGAAGTTCCTTAGAGAATCAATAACAATGCTATTTCAGCCACTATTCCTGAAGCATGTTTACCCACAGATGGTGCTCAGGTGAAATAATTCTTTACTTCCATACCCATTACTGAAATCTTACATGTCATTTGAACTGGGCTGAAGTGGGAGCCAAACTACCATTCTGATATATATTTATTCTCCCTATCCCTTGACACCCTATCTAACCCAAATAGACTTTAGACTTGTGGTGAGAAAAACCATCACTGTAACTCAATGACTAAATCCAGGCTCCAGAGCAAGTGCTGAGGCCACAATGTTAGAGGTTTCATGATAAAATGGAAGAACAGAGACAAAGAAAACTAAAAACAATCTCTGGCCAGTGCATAGAGGCAAGGCACACAAGTGAATTCTCAAACACAATGTCCATTAACATGAGTTCACTAACATGATGCCCACTAGCATGAAGTCCACTAACATGATGCCCACTAACATGAAGTCCACTAACATGATGTCCTCTAACATGAGGTCCACTAACATGATGTCCTCTAACATGATGTCTACTAACATGAGGTCCACTAACCTTAGAGCCATAAGTCCTCATAATCCCACACCATGGAACTGTATTGTCTTTCTCGCTTACTTCCTGAATTTTGGCTATGAGAAGAAAACCAATGAAACTATTCAGAAGCCAACTCTCTAAAGCAACTAAGCTGCTGGAGTAAATGAATCCCATGGGCCACTGAGTAAAAAGGCCCATGAATGTGTTCTCTTTATGTCCTTCCCTTCATGGATGATGTGTAAAGACCTACTTGTCTCCCTCCAGAGTCCTAGCATTGCAGGCAGGACCTCCATGTCTACTGTATTTGATGCACTGGGATCAAACAAAGGGCTTTGTGTGTGATAAACGAGCATTCTATCAGTTAAACTAGACCCTTAGCCTTTTAAAAGGTAATTTAAGATTGCCACATCTGATGGCTGGCTGTAGTCAACAGATCTAATCCTTTCACTAATTACATTCTGCTATTTCTTCTGAGGTGAACTGCAATCAATTTTCCAAATAAATTTCAGTTTGTTTCTCTTCACAGACAACATAGCTATGGACTTTACCTCAAAAGCAAAATATCTACTTTCATATATCTTGTGTACATTAATCATATTAAAAGTCTGAAGTTGTGGCTTAGGTTTTAATGTTTAGTTCCTAGAACTTGAATAATGTTATGAAGAAAGCCCTGAGGTAACCCTGTCTTGAGATTGTGAGATATTCCCCAAAAGGGGAAGTCTAACTTCTCATCTCTACCTGAATAGGATTCAGGTGGTCAGAGCATCCCAGTGGGGATGATGACTAAGAGGTATGAGCAGGCAGTGGAGTAGGTAGGAAAGCTATAGGTGTGAGCAGGGAATGAGCAGGCAGCAGGGTCTGTAGGAGAGCTGTATCATGTTTACTGTAAAGGATGAAAACTCTCCACATGTACATAATATAGACATTAGAGATTTAAGCAGTCCTTCTGGCTGCCATTTTTACCAGAGATCCAGGCAGTTCCACAGCCTTCTGTGCATAACCCACCAGGAAAGAGTGATCTCCCAGCAGTGCTTTCACTTCTGAACATGGAGGGGAGATTTCCACCTTCTCTCTGGAGGGGAGCAGCTAGAGCACGTGGGGCATATGATCAGTGGAGCTGCTGGGACAGGAGTCTTCCAGCCATCATTTGCACCAGGGAGCCAGATGACTCCACAGCCCTCTGTGCACAGAACCTGCCAGAAGAGAGTTGGTTTCCCAGGAGTATGGACACAGGCTTACAGGCCCATAGGAGGGACAAGCTCCAGCCAGAGACAGCAATACCAACTAACACCAGAGATAACCAGATGGCAAAAGGCAAGTGTAAGAACCCTGCCAACAGAAATGAAGGCTACTTGGCAACATCAGAACCCAGTTCTCCCACCATAGCAAGACCTGAATATCCCAACACACCAGAAAAGCAAGAACTTAACAAAACCATCCAGGATCTAAAACTGGAAGTAGAAACAATAAAGAAATAACAAAGTGAGACATCTCTGAAGATAGAAAGAATTCAGGAGTCATAGGACCAAGCATCAACAACAGAATATAAGAGACAGAAGAAAAAAATCTCAGGTGCTGAAGATACCATAGAAAACATTGATTCAACAGTCACAGAAAATGCAAAATGCAAAATGTTTGTAGCCCAAAACATCCAGGAAATCCAGGACACAATGAGAAGACCAAGCCTAAGAATTATAGGTATAGAAGAGAGAGATCTCCAACTTAAAGGGCCAGTACCTTCAACAAAATTATAGAAGAAAACTTCCCTAACCTAAAGAAAGAGATGCCAATGAACATACAAGAAGCCTACAAAACTCAAAAAGACTGGATCAGACCAGAAATTCCTGGCACATAATAATCAAAACATCAAATGCACTAAACAAAGAAAGAATATTAAAAGTAAGGGGAAAAGGTTAAGTAACTTATAAAGGCAGGCCTATCAAAATTACATCAAACTTCTTACCTGAGATGATGAAAGCTAGAAGATCCTGGGCAGATATTATACAGACCCTAAGATAAGACAAATGCCAGCCCAGACTACTATACCCAGGAAAACTCTCAATCACCATAGATGGTAAACCAAGATATTCCATGATAAAACCAAACTTATGCAATATCTTTCCTCAAGCCCTACAAAAGACAATAAATGGAAAATGCCAACACAAGGAGGGAAACTACACCCTAGAAAAAGCAAGAAAGTACTCTCCTTCTAATAAACCTAAAAGAAAGTAACCACACAAACATAAAAATAACATCAAAATTAACAGGAAGCAACAATCACTATTCCTTAACATCTCTTAACATCAATAGACACAATTCCCCAATAAAAAGACATAGACTAACAGAAATATTTTTCATGTAAATCTTCAATTTTATCAGAAAATGTTTATAATTCCACTTTCAATCAACTTCAAAATATTTTATGATTACCATTTTAGCTGTATAATTTTCCATGAGGTAGTAGATTTTAACGTGTTTTTCTATATATTTTTTGAATTTTATCAGAAATATTTTCCTTGTAGATCTTCAATTTTATATTGAAAATATTTATAATTCCACTTTTAATCAACTTAGAAATATTTTATGCCTACCATTTTATCTGTGATTTTCCATGATAATCTTCAATTTTAAGATGTTATTCTATATTCTATATTTTTCTACAATTTTATCAGAAATATTTTCCACATAAATCTTGAATTCTATCATAAAAGGTTCCTTTTTCAATTAATTTAGCAATGGTTTTTGCCTACCATTTTACTCTTTAATTTTCCATGAAATTGTCAATTTTAATGTGTTTTTCTATAAATTTCTTCAATTTTGTCAGAAATATTTTCCATGTAAATCTTCAATTTTATCATAAAATATTTTTTCTTCCTTTTTCAATAAAAATAAAATGAAAAATAGAGATTTAAGCAACAAAATGAGGATTAGGCAGATGAAAGCAACTCATTTATTGTTGTTATTATCATTATTATCATTACCATTTGAGCTTTATACTCCAAACGGTGAAGGGTACTACAGAAACATACCAGGCAGCCACATGAGTCCTGAAATTCTGGGCCAGAATAAGGGTCCCTGCGCCATCTTGAAGAATTCATCCTAAAGGAGGAAAAAAAGGAAAATGGGAAAGACAGTTTAATGAAAAAAACTCTCATTTCCATAAAAGTACATTCTGCTACAATAGAACACCATTCAAAAGATGGCTACCTCCTTGCCACTAAGACAGAACTCTGGTTTTTCTTTGCACAGTGTGAGCTACTAATCTGATGACAATATTTTATGACCATGCCAAGATTTCATGATGTGACACAGGGATTACTTGACTGTTCATGCTGTGCATGTTTTCCAAGCTCCGTGTGGACCCCAAGACTCTCAGATGGTAAGCAGATATCAAGAAGCAACTAGTAATTGCTTATTAATTGCATTAGATTGACATGTTTATTCATTTCTGTGTCACATCAGAGTAACTTAATCACTTAGAGAAGAGCTACAAATAAGTTTCCACATGAAGAAAGATTGTGAGGGCTTGAGAGACAGTGAATAGTAATGAACTGTATCCTACATTTACTTATGTAATTGTGTGTGTGTGTGTGTGTGTGTGTGTGTGTGTGTGTGTGTGTGTGTGCTATAATGCAAGTGTGGTGGACAGAAAATCACTGTTGGAGTTAGTTGGCCAGTCAGTTATATAGTTAGTTCTCTCTTTCCATCATATGGGTCCCAGGGGTCAAGCTCAGGTCTTAGGGCTTAGCCATAAGTTCTTTTACCACTGAGCCATCTGGCTAGCTGTAGAAAAGCTTTTATATTTTATTTTTTCTGTATATTTTTATCCTTGAACATTCCAGACAGCAATATTTTTACAATTTTAAGTCAAATTTTACTTTAGAGCAGATAATTAGTCTGAATTACTCAAATACCGAGAGGAGGCAAAATTCACATTCATTTTAGCTTATCCCTTTCCTCTCCCTGTTTCTCAGATCTCAAGGAAAGGGAACAGCTTTAAGATTTTAAGTCATTAGGTGGTGGTCACACAGCAGAAGGACTGGCTTGCAAAGCTAAAAGCAAGCTCAGGCTCTCTGCATGGGTTAGCTGCTGCAATGCACATAGATAGGGAAATAACACCGCGTTGGAAAAAGCCAGTTCAACAAAGACACTTGTCAGCAAATATAATTTCCATACAACTTCCCAAATCCTAAAGGTGATCACAGATTTCCCTGGAATTAATATTTTGTATAATTAGCTCATAGGTGTTCCAGTTAGGGATTCCTGAGTTAACATGGAAACAGTGCTTAAGGGAGTCGCATGTTTTAGCCAGATGGCTTTAATCTAATTAGTTTTGTTTTTAAAAAGCATGATGGTTTGCATCTCTTTCATCCAGCAGGAGGTACATTTTTGCTGCAGGTGCCTTAAGTGATATTCAAGGAATTGAAGGCTATGGTGTAGATGTGGCCTCTCCTGCAGAGCCCATGTGTGCCAAAGTTTGGTCTCAGGTAGGTGGTGTTGGGAAGGGTAAACCACCTGAGGAGGGAAGCTTGGGGTAAGGCAATTCAATCACTGAGGACATATACTCTTGGAATAGACTCACTGTTTCCATGGGACTCTGCTTAGCCTGTGAGAGTTAACAGCAGACTTACAGCAGTCTGCTGCAAGCTGAGCTAGCCTGGTCTCTGGCTAGCTACCTTGACATACATTCTCTTCCACATGTCGCCCACCATTGTCAGATCAATTATCACGCTGCTAACCAGGGCCACACAGATGCTCACACCATGTTCTTCAGCAACAGAACTCAGATAAATAAACCCCCTTTTCGAAAACAATAACCTGCCCCAAGTATTTTGTTATTGATGGACCAGCCTGATTCCATGGTAAGATTATAAACCATCTTGTCACAAGGTTAAAGTAAGCTCATTCCTATTCTCTGGAAAACTTAAGTTTGACCATGTCTTGACCCATTTTCTAGAATATGACATGTTCCATACCTTATACCCTAACCTCCACGCTAAGAAAATAAGCTGGTCTACCAAGTTACGACATAACCATAAAATTGTGGAAAGTCCCTAACCTTGAAGGTTTTAGAAAAAATAAAATAATAAAATAAAATAATAAAATCATTTCTCCTGTGTCTAGGACTATTCTCTCCAAGCCCACTTTTGAAAAACATCCCTGTCTGACAAAAAGTAAAGCCTGCTTAATGTGACCAAAAAAAAAAAAAAAAAAGTGTCAGTAATCTTTACTCTAGTTCAGTAGTATTAACAAGATAGCCACAGAAAGGAGAATAATATAACTTTGTATAATTTAATGAATTGTTTCTAAAGTCCTTATTGTCCTATCTTAATCTTCTGGTATTTTTTAGCTTTCTTTGATAGAAATTTTTTTCTCTAAGATTTGAATGCTAATCCATGGCAATATTTAACAGATTAGAGGTTTGAGGGCATCTCAGCCTCCAGCAAATCTTGTGTTCAAAGATTTACTGTGAAGTGCTATCAGCATTCATAAGAGACAGGCAGATGAAACTGTCCATTAGGAATCTCACACATCGTTTTAAGTTTTCTAAATATACTTGGAGTTCTCAAAGCATATCCCTCATGTACTCTGTAGCACACAACAACAGTGTTGTTGTCTGTGAGTTCAATGGGCTTTGAAAACAGTCCCTACCATTTGGGCTGAATAGGTCTTTCTGCTACAGGGATGCCTGGTGCTTTTAATAGCATACATGCACCTTAAATCTCAAATAGAGGGCCAGGTGCTATAAGGACCTCTTTCTTCCTCAAAGAAAAGAAATGGTTTTCTGAGATATGCACTTGCTTAAAGGGTCAAAGAAACTTCATAGGCGTCTCCTTGCAGTTTGAGGTGAAGGTCATTTGTGCTCAAGTGCAAACAAACTGATGATAACAAAGCAGAGAGCAGTTGAGTAAGCTGTCCATATCACAGAGCCAATGAGGGTGAGATCTGACTCAGGCAGCCTGGGATCCAGATGTGTTCTCGACCTGCACCTGGATGCTTCAGATTCATACTCTGTGCTTTTTACCCTTGATCTTCACAGTCATCTTCACAGATGAGACTGATCAAAAGCAGTGCCAGTAACCACTATCACCATCCAGCTAGCCTGCGACTTTACCCTGAGCACCAGTCCTGGACAAGGAAGGGATGTAGAGACCGTGGAGGTCGAGTGGGGTGCCCTGGCAGCATTATAGAGGAAATGAGCTGGATATACAGACAGAATTGTGAACATCTTCTGTCATTCGTAAAGCACTGATTTCACCCAGGTGTTTTCCTTTTGAAAAAAAAAAAAAAAACAGATAAAAGAATTGTTCTATTTTCTGATAATCATTAGATCGCATGTGCTCCTGCTTCTGCTCCTCAGAGGTATGTGTATTTTACACCCTGTGCGTTTTCAGTAGAGAAGAGAAAATGAAAACATCACCTCTGAATCTTTCACTGGATAAGTCCCTTTGTCTTCCAACAAAAGACTGAACTGAGGCAACATAATTAATTTTTTTCTACTCCTTCCATACTGAAACCATCAATAGTTACTCAGTCTCAACTAATTACCAGCATGACTAGTGAGCAAAATATGTCATCATGAACTAGGAAGTATATATCTTATTATTTTGTCTGGGTTCTTACGTATATCACTTAAAAGACAGACATGTAGTATCCAGGACACTATCAAGGCTTTTATCTCTTGCTTCATTTGTTCCATCTGTAATTATAAATTTCTTAGGAGCAGATTCTTTGCATTAATCTTGGTCCCTCTAATAATACTTGACTTGCAGTGCATCCTCAAGGAATAATAGGGGGAATAACAGTAATGGAAGTATTTATGAAACAAGGCATGCCTTATCAGGGTTCAGAAGCCAGACATCTCTCCCTCCCCCAGTATTATTTTCAGAGCCCCCAAAAAACCTTCTTCAAAGCAATCAGCAGCACATACTGACAGGCTGGTTTTTTATACTTGCTGTTTTTGTCGTCGTCGTCATTGTTGTAAATATATAAAATTAGTAAAATACTAACAGAAAAAAATTGAGAATTTAAACATGTAAAACCTTAGTCATGGTTCTAATTTTATGGGCTTGAAAGGATACAGAGAGTAAGAAGGCAATGTGTTTTACTGTAGCTAACTGTTTTTGAGGTCATCACTTAAATGCAACATAGTCATTTGTAAATATTGATTCCAGGTATAAATTACAGATTTATATTTTAACTCACTAAGTCTCACCAACATGACTACCCAAATGTGAGCTAAACAAGGAAAATACCAGTAGTCACACCAAAGTCCATGGGAGAAAGCCCAGGAAACCTCAACCCTACACAGAGAACTGCAGGCAACTGAGGAATGCTGAGAAATAGTCTTTCCAGAGGAATAGCATATCACTGAAAATATAAATAAAAGCAAGATTATACAGATTTGGATATGGGAATATATATGTATATATATATGTGTGTATGTATGTATGTGTGTGTTCATATACATACACAAAGACAATTAATGAAAACAGAAGCAATAGATTTAAAAGGGAAAAAGGGGAGATACATGGGAGGGCCTGGAGAAAGGAAATGGAAGTAATATATGTTGCATGTATATTATAATCTCAAGATAATGTTTGAGTAAATTGAGAAAAAAAAAGGCAAGTAGACGACGCATCCATAAACATAAAATAGCAGGTGCAGTCCAGAGGACACGTAACAAGGCAAACGAATGCAAACATTGTTCAAGGCGTGGGGCAGTTGCAAACAGGATGTCATGAAGTTGCAGCTGTAGCTTTTCTACTTCTTGCCCTTCAGGAGGCCTTGGGCAATTTATAAACTTTTTCTAAAGTTCAGTGTCCTCATGTATGATGAGATACCTGTCTCTCAATTATCTCAGGGTTTGGGTGGGATCTAAATAGACCAGAAGAAACAAAAGCAGTCCAGAAGCTGTGAATTTCATTGCCATCAATAATAACAGCCTTCCGGACATGGAGGCACACACCTTTGATTCCATCACAGTAATACCCTTTAAGGCATGGAGGCACACATCTGTGATTCTAGCACTAGAGAGGAGATGGAAGAAGGGTCAGGAGTTCAAGATCAGACTCAGCTACATACTAACTTTGAGGTCAGTCTGGGATACTTAAAGATGCCATCGGAAACAAAACAAAAGATAATACTAACAACAGCAGCAGCAATAATAATATCTACTGCTTGTAATGCATTTTCCAGGTACCGTGACATACATTCCCAAGTTGATCTTTGCATCAAATCTTCTATTATTCAATTTACCCACAAAATAAGTAAGTTAGATAAAGAATTTCCGGCTACAGAAGGAAATCAAGGTTTACTAAGTTTAAATGACAGGTCACACAAACGTGGAGATGGTCAGGGCAGAACTGAGTGAAGACAGTGACTACTTTTTATTTTGATGACTTCCGAAAAGCTGTTGAGTTTGCCTTAGCTTATTCATATCACAATGCTAAATGAATATTGAAAAATGCGACATCTGTCCACAGTAGAATGTCATCCCACCATAAAAATTAAATCATGTAGCAACCACAAGGAGAACTCTACATGGACAGTGAAGAAAGACAAAGGGAGAAAACTACCACATGTGTGTGCATGTTACCTATTAAATTAAAAATAATATAGTGAGAATTTTGGTTTCTTAAAAAAGTACAGCTATGTTGTTTGAATATGTTTTTGTTTGAATCACAGCCCGGTAAGAAGCTGCTTTAGAGCAGGTGACTATCATTTGCCAGGGGCTGCCAGGGGCTGCCAGGTGCAGACAGTTTACGTTTGGCATTCTCTTGATACCAAAGTCTCAAGAGGGGCTGCAGGCATGTTCTGAGGAGGTCGCTCTTCCTTAGCTGCAGCTAGATCCTGTTGATGTGGCTTGTCAAGGGTTCATGCACAAAGAAGTTGGAGATGTCTTGATGATGGAGATTGGACTTAGCCCAAAAAGTTCAGTGTCCCTAATCAGCAGGAAATAGTCTATTATGTTGGATGAAAGAGGTCTCTGTCCCCTTTTCCCTATAAACTTCTTCCTTACCTACCTAGCGATGGAGGGTTGGAAGGGATTAGGGTGGAATAACAGTGGGGGTTGGAAGATATTAGAACAAAATAGTAAAAAAAATATGCCACTGATATCTCACTATTTACAAGTGTTCTTTAAAGTAACAGTAAATACATAACTCATGCTTAATTGCTTAAGTCCTTTTAGTTTGAGCTTTCTTATGTCAGAGGAATTTTTTTTTTGAGTCCTCCAGAGCTTGTGTCTATATAAGGTAGAAAGAAGTAATTAGGCAGTTTGTTCCTGGCCATTCCATAAAATGAAACCCATTAATTGGACTCATTAATGTTCAACTCACTAAGCTGACTTTCACTCCATGTAGCCTAATTGGGAACACAGACTAACCCATCCTCGAGGGCAGCAACACTCCAGTCTCCAGAGATACTGCGGTTGGATCTCTGCCATGCTGAGGGCACCAGATCCTTACCTGTGAGCATCAGCACACGTGGGGTCTGGATCTCTGAACTTTCGCAGAAGCACTTGAGCAAGATCTGTGCCATGGTTCCCACTGCTGTTGATGGTGAGAAAACAAAGCACCATTAGGATTGAACAGAGGACCCACGCTGGCCTCACCCTTGCCAAACTGATAGGGTGAGTGGTTTCCAGAGCAACAGATAAAGCTAATTTCCCAGTCCAGTTATGGAAAGGGTCATGAACAAGGATGAAATTGAAAAACTTCTCCAAGCACAGCTTTTGCCACCACCCATATGCATTTGTGTGTGTTGCTAGTCAAAGCACATTATTTTTCTCTTATTTTCTATTAATTTTCTCACCACTTTTACATATTTTCATGGATCTAAAATCAAATTCTAAAGGCTGCCCAAGGTAATGCCATCGTATATTAATTTATTAAAATCAGTAAAATTATTTTCTCCATGCTGGAGCGAGCCTTCCTTACATTGGAACAACATCCATCCTATTACTCAGCAATTCAAAATTTCAATCTGTATTTACATCCTTTGGTTTCTACATGCCATTGAATCATAGCAAGACTTCTGTAGAAAGAAGTCCTCAGCCCAGAATGGGACCTGTGCTTAAAGCACACTTAGAGCAATGGAGTTATAGTGTACTTACAATAAGTCTCACATCTATTCATAGTTCTAGAAATATTGCCAAAAAATCAAGGTCATTGATACTGAATTTCTTTACCAAAGAGATAATCAGTAGCAACACAACCATGTCATTGTGAGGGAAAATTGTGGAAATAAACAGTAGGAAAAAGTTTTAAGTTTTGTACATCAACTGTAAGAAACATCTGGAGTTGAGAAAACGTAAAAGAGAAAATATGACAATCTTTTTAAGACTGGAATAATTGATAGTGGGTTTGATTTCAGTTGGTCAAAATTCAGAATTGGGATATTTATTAAATACAAATGATGTTTACAATGGCACATATTATGCAGATATAGATGGATAGAATATTGATGGAATAAACTGGAGAAAGTTAATAAAATTTGTCTGAAGGACTCCAGTTCAGTATCAAAGGAAAACAGGGATTTGTACAAAGCAGAGCTGGATAAAAGTCCAGAGTCATCCTGGAGTGATTGGCCTGGTATGTTGAGACCAATGGAGACTCAGCCATGACTTAAGACAGAAGGTCTAAGAAAACTGCACTGTATTTTAATAACATATTTTAAATGACAGAAAAGAGAGAGAAGAGGGTAAAAAGGGTGCCACTACCAGACAGAGCACTAGCCAGAGAGGAGGAGCAGGAAATACTTTCTTTGCACTCAGAGAAGTGGGAAGGTACCATTTTAAAATTTTAATTTAATTTGTAACATTTATTGATTGGAGACCACCCACATTATGGGATGACAACTTATTGGAATCAATTTTCTCCCTCCATCATATGGGTTCTGAAGACCACACTCAAGTCATGCAGCTTGGTGGCAAAGTACCTTTATCCACAAAGTCATTTTGTTGGTCCTATAAGATTCTAGTTTTAAAAAGACTGCCATACTGGATCAATGGCTTGGTCACTCTAGACCCTCATGAAAAGCACACTGCAAAACAATTCTGAACAGTGAGGGAGAAACTGAGCAGGTCAGCAGGTGCTAGACATTGGGAAGAACTGAGACTAGAATCAACATTTTCAACTCGACTTGTGAAGGTTCTCTTGCTAACAGGACCATGTAAAACATCACCTAGAGCTATTACCAACATTTTTAACTAACATAGTAAGAGACACCCCTCCACCCCAAGGTGTGGATGGCACCTATGCTACAGTTTGCAAAAGAACATATAGGGTATGGATGAAACCCAAGAGTCAAAAGCAGATCCAGCACCCAGGCTATCAGCTACAATTCCTCTGAGGCCCTAGACGTGCCTCCCCCTTTCACAACTCTTCTTCATTTGCTATCTGATATCTATTTAGCAGGCCAGCTATGTTCTTTGATTGTTTTTGCTCTTTCTTTCTTCTATCTGTTTTTCCTGTCTGTATTTTTTTTTCTAATATCTTTTTCGATAGGTTTTCCCAAAAGATAGTTTCTCTGGTTGGAGAGGAGGAGTCTCTCTACCTCGAATATATAAGTTGGGATGTTGAGGTTGCTCAACCTCTGACTGCCATTCTTTACATCTTTCATTTCTCATATTACCTTCCTCCTGAGATATCTCATTTCCCCTAATTGTCCTTCTCATGGTTTCCCTCCTGTATCTATCACTCCATATTAATCACTAGCCTCACTCAGCTTTTCTCCTCCACTCACATACTCTATAACTAATATCTAGTAAATACACTATTATGAGTGTTCCTTCTCTTCTGTACTGGTTGATTATGTGTGTTAACTTGACATAGGCTAGAGTTATCACAGAGAAAGGAGTTTCAGTTGGGGACATGCCTCCATGAGATCCAGCTGTGGGGCATTTTCTCAATTAGTGATCAAGGTGGGAGGGCCTCTGGTGAGTGGTACCATCCCTGGACTGGTATCCTTGGGTTCTATAAGAGATCAGGCTGAGCAAGCCAGTAAGAAACATCCCTCCATGGCCTCTGCATCAGCTCCTGCTTCCTGACCTGCTTGAGTTCCAGTCCTGACGTCCTTTGGTGATGAACAGCAGCACTGAGGTATAAACTCAATAAACCCTTTCCTCCTCCACTTGCTTCTTGGTCATGATGTTTGTGCAGGAATAGAAACCCTAAGACAAACTGGTACCAGCATAGTGAGGTATTTCTGTGACAACTTGACCATGTTTTGGGGAGGACTGTGGAAGGACTTTGGAACTTTGAGCTAGAAGAGCCAGTAGGATGTTAACAGCTCTGTGGGATCTTGTGTAGCAGCTTGGAAGATAATGTTGAGAACAGTGCAGAAGATGGAGGCCTGGCTTGTGAGATTTCAGAGAGAAGATTAAAGACTCTTATCAGGGCCATGTTTTGATTGTGAAGATTCTGTGGTTTGGTTAGCTGGGGCTGAAGAATGAGCTGTGATTAACAAGATGCCAGAACCACTAAAGCAAACCTTTGTGTTACTGGGACTACTGATGCTGGTTAGCTGGAGCTAAGAAATTAGTAGTAATTAAGAAGAGACCAGCATCACTGAGGTAAAATCTTCTGGGAAATGTTTTCTGAAAGCACAGAGGCTGTGTTTCAGAGATATCCATGGTTGTACCTTGTGCTGTGGCAGGACTTGGTAATGTGTAAGAGTCACCCAGGTGGTACTGGTTTTGAAGGCATGAAGGGGTCATGAAGAGCAGCTGAGGCTCGGCAATATGAGAGGTCATGGAAGGACACTGGTGAAGGTGTAACCTCAGTTGCAATTGATGACCCTGAAAGGGTCATGAATAGGAGTTGAGGCTTGACACCATGAAGAGAGCCTATGAAAGGCTATTGATGAAACCTAGTTACAGCAGAAGACCCCAGCATATTGGAGATGCCAGTACCATGAGATGACCAAATACAGCAGCAGCAGTAGAGTACACACAGCTGGAGCCTAGAAGACAAGGTGTTTTCTACAAAGGGCAGAGCTGGAGAAGTTACCCAAGCCCTTGGAGGAGCCTGGAAGACCGTGAGTTGGATCCAGGACATTGAACCATTGTAGTTTGAGTTTTGCTTTTGATTGTGACTGTGCCCTTATATGTTTCCCTCTTGAAAGAAGTATTTTAGTGGAACCCACAGTTAAGAGACTTTGAATTTTTAAAAGACTTTGAATTTTAAAAGATATTGGATATTTTAAAGGGATTGGACTTTTAATATGTAAAGACTGTGGGACTTTTAAAGTTATTTAGACCTTGGGGATGAATAAGAAAGTAAGGGTTGAGGTTTAATAGTGATGTGTTTGTGTGTCAAGTTGACAAGGGGTCAATTGTACTGGCTGGTTGTGTGTGTCAACTTGACACAGGCTGGAGTTATCACAGAGAAAGAAATTTCAGTTGAGGACATGCCTCTATGAGATCCAGCTGTGGGGCATTTTCTTAATTAGTAATCAAGGTGGGAGGGTCCCTTGTGGGTGGTGCCATCCCTGGACTGGTATTCTTGGGTTCTATAAGAGAGCAGGCTGATCGGTGGGCCATCTGTGTGCTGACCCGGCCAGGAGGTTGTTAGCCTAGCAGACTCTCCCAGCACTCTCAGGGAACGCGCACACGCCACCATCCTAGCCACCTGACAGACCCAATTAACACTCACAGCTGAGGGGAACTTTGCTCAGACATTGGCCTGCCAGGCTTTTGCCTAGACTCAGGGCCTGAGCAGCTAGGCTAGCCTTGTGTGCACCAACCCAGTTGGGAGTTCCGCTGCCCAGCAGAGAGATCAGCACGCAGAAAAGGTCCCTGCAGCATACAGCCTCAGCACTCCCTGAAGGAGCAAACGGGCACATTCTGGCTCACAGACACAATCTGGGGCAAAGAACACTAGGGCTGCAAGGGCACCCAAGAGGAGGAAAGCACATTAGCAATCTGCAACAGGGGAAACCCTGCCCTCCAGTGATGCAGAAATAGCCCTAGAGCCTCTCAGGAGGCTGAAACACCAGCCAGAGACAAGACCAATTAGCTCCAGAGAAGAAGATGGCAAAGGGCAAACGCAGGAACGCTACTAACAGAAATCTAGGCAATATGGCAGCATCTGAACCAAACTCTCCAACATCAGCAAGTCCTGGTTATGCCAACACACCAGAGAAACAAGATTTGGATTTAAAATCACTGTTCATGATGCTGCTAGAAGAACACAAAAAGGACATCAATGAATCTCTTAAAGAAATGCAGAGGAACATAAATAAGCTAGAAACCCGTATAATGGAATCACAAAAAACACTTAAAGAAATGCAGGAGAATAAGGCCCAAGAGATAGAAGCCAATAAAGAAGAAAGGCAAAAAAAACTTAAAGAAATGCAGGAGAACTTGAGTCAACAGGCAGAAGTCATGAAAGAGGAAACACAAAAATCTCTTAAAGAATTACAGGAAAACACAGACAAAAAAATGATGGAACTGAGCGAAACCATCCTGGACCTAAAAACAGAAGTAGAAACAACTAAGAAATCACAAAGGGAGACAACTTTGGAGATAGAAAACCTTGAGAAGAAATCAGGGGCCATAGATGCAAATATAAACAACAGAATACAAGAGATGGAAGAAAGAATCTCAGATGCCAAAGATACCATAGAAACCATTGACTCAACTGTCAAAGAAAATACAAAATGCAAAAAGCTTGTATCCCAGAACATCCAGGAAATCCAGGATACAATGAGCAGACCAAACCTAAGGATTATAGGTATAGATGAGAGTGAAGATTTACAACAGAAAGGGCCAGCAAATATCTTCAACAAAATTATGGAAGAAAACTTTCCTAACTTAAAGAGAGAGATGCCTATGAATATACAAGAAGCCTACAGAACTCCAAACAGAATGGACCTGAGCAGAAATACCTCCCGTCACATAATAATCAAAACCCCAAATGCACTAAACAAAGAAAGAATATTAAAGGCAGTAAGAGAGAAAGGCCAAGTAACATATAAAGGAAGACCTATCAGAATCACACCAGACTTCTCACCAGAGACCATGAAAGCTAGAAGATCCTGGGTAGATCTCATGCAGACTCTAAGAGAACACAAATGTCAGCCAAGACTACTATACACAGCAAAACTCTCATTCACCATAGATGGAGAAACCAAGATATTCCATGACAAAACCAAATTTACACAATATCTTTCCACAAACCCAGCTCTACAAAGAATAATAGGAGGAAAACTCCAATACAAGGAGGGAAACTACACCCTGGAAAAAGCAAGATAGTTACCTTCCTTCATCAAACCCAAAAGAAGATAACCACTCAAATATAAAAAGAACATCAAAAATGACAGGAAGTAATAATCACTATTCCCTAATATCTCTTAACATCAATGGTCTCAATTCCCCAATAAAAAGACATAGACTAACAGACTGGATAAGGAAACAGGACCCTACAATTTGCTGTATACAGGAGACACACCTCAGTGTCAAAGATAAAAGCTACCTTAGAGTAAAAGGCTGGAAGACAATCTTACAAGCCAATGGTCACAGGAAACGAGCAGGAGTAGCCATTCTAATATCAGATAAAATTGACTTTCAACCTAAAGTCATCAAAAGAGACACAGAAGGACACTTCTTGCTGGTCAAAGGAAAAATCCACCAAGAAGAACTTTCAATTCTGAACATCTATGCACCAAATGCAAAGGCACCCTCATTCGTAAAAGAAACTTTACTAAAGCTCAAAGCACACATTGCACCTAACACAATAATTGTGGGGGATGTCAACACTCCACTTTCCTCAATGGACAGATCGGGAAAACAGAAACTAAACAGAGACACAGTAAAACTAATTGAAGCTTTGGACCAATTGGATTTGACTGATATTTATAGAACATTTCACCCTAAAGCAAAAGAATATACCTTTTTCTCAGCACCTCATGGTACCTTCTCCAAAATCGACCATATAATTGGACACAAGGCAGACCTCAACAAATATAAGATGATCGAACTAATCCCATGCCTCCTATCAGATCACTATGGTGTAAGAGTGATTTTCAATAGCAACAAAAACAAAAGAAAGCCCACATACACATGGAGGCTGAATAATGCTCTACTCAATGACACCTTGACCAAAGAAGAAATAAAGAAAGAAATCAGAGACTTTTTAGAATTTAATGAAAATCAAGGCACAACATACCCAAATCTTTGGGACACAATGAAAGCAGTGCTAAGAGGTAAACTCATAGCCCTGAGTGCCTCCAAAAAGAAAATGGAGAGAGCATACACTAGCAGCTTAATGACACACCTGAAAGTCCTGGAACAAAAAGAAGCCAATTCACCCAGGAGGAGTAGAAGGCAGGAAATCATCAAACTCAGGGCTGAAATCAATCAATTGGAAACAAAGCGAACCGTACAAAGAATTAACGAATCCAGGAGCTGGTTCTTTGAGAAAATCAACAAGATAGATAAACCCTTAGCCAGACTGACCAAAGGGCACAGAGAAAGTATCCAAATTAACAAAATTAGAAATGAAAAGGGAGATGTAACAACGGAAACTGAGGAAATCCAAAAAATCATCAGATCCTACTACAAGAGCCTGTACTCAACACAACTGGAGAATCTGGAGGAAATGGACAATTTCCTTGACAGATACCAAATACCAAAATTAAATCAGGACCAAATAGATCATCTAAACAGTCCCATAACGCCTAAAGAAATAGAAGGAGTCATAGAAAGTCTTCCAACCAAAAAAAGCACAGGACCAGATGGTTTCAATGCAGAATTCTATCAGACCTTCAAAGAAGAGTTAACACCAATACTCTTCAAACTATTCCACAAAATAGAAACAGAAGGAACACTACCCAATTCCTTCTACGAAGCCACAATTACGCTGATACCAAAGCCACACAAAGATCCAACAAAGAGAACTTCAGACCAATTTTCCTTATGAACATCGATGCAAAAATACGCAATAAAATTCTTGCCAACCGAATCCAAGAACACATCAAAACGATCATCCACCACGATCAAGTAGGCTTTATCCCGGGAATGCAGGGTTGGTTTAATATATGGAAATCCATGAATGCAATCCACTACATAAACAAACTCAAAGAAAAAAACCACATGGTCATTTCATTGGATGCTGAAAAAGCATTTGACAAAATTCAGCATCCTTTCATGCTTAAAGTCTTGGAAAGAACGGGAATTCAAGGCCCATACCTAAACATAGTAAAAGCAATATACAGCAAACCGGTAGCCAGCATCAAACTAAATGGAGAGAAACTTGAAGCAATCCCACTAAAATCAGGGACTAGACAGGGCTGCCCCCTCTCTCCTTATCTTTTCAATATTGTACTTGAGGTACTAGCTCGGGCAATTCGAAAACATAAGGAGGTCAAAGGGATACAAATTGGAAAGGAAGAAGTCAAACTATCATTATTTGCAGATGACATGATAGTCTACCTAAGTTACCCAATAAACTCCACTAGAGAACTCCTACAGCTGATAAACAACTTCAGCAAAGTGGCAGGTTATAAAATCAACTCAAGCAAATCAGTGGCCTTCCTATACTCAAAGGATAAGCAGGCTGAGAAAGAAATTAGGGAAATGACCCCCTTCACAATAGCCACAAACAGTATAAAGTATCTTGGGGTGAATCTTACCAAACATGTGAAAGATCTTTACGACAAGAACTTCAAGACTCTGAAGAAGTAAATGGAAGAAGACCTCAAAAAATGGGAAAACCTCCCATGCTCATGGATCGCCAGAATCAATATAGTTAAAATGGCCATTTTGCCAAAAGCAATATACAGATTCAATGCAATACCCATCAAAATCCCAACTCAATTCTTCACAGAGTTAGAAAAAGCAATTAAGAAATTCATCTAGAATAACAAAAAACCCAGGATAGCTAAAACTATTCTCAGCAACAAAAGAAATTCTGGGGGAATCAGTATCCCTGACCTCAAGCAATACTACAGAGCAATAGTATTAAAAACTGCATGGTATTGGTACAGTGACAGGCAGGAGGATCAATGGAACAGGATTGAAGATCCAGAAATGAACCCACACACCTATGGCCACTTGATCCTCCACAAAGGGGCTGAAAACATCCAATGGAAAAAAGATAGCCTTTTCAACAAATGGTGCTGGTTCAACTGGAGGGCAGCATGCAGAAGAATGCGAATTGATCCATCTTTATCGCCTTGTACTAAGCTCAAATCCAAATGGATCAAGGACCTCCACATAAAGCCAGACACTCTGAAGCTAACAGAAAAGAAACTGGGGAAGACCCTTGAGGACATTGGTACAGGGAGAAAATTTCTGAACAGAACACCAATAGTGTGTGCTCTAAGATCAAGAATTGACAAATGGGACCTCATAAAATTACAAAGCTTCTGTACGGCAAAGGACACCATCAAAAGGACAAATCGGCAACCAACAAATTGAGAAAAGATCTTCACCAATCCTACATCAGATAGAGGGCTAATATCCAATATATATAAAGAACTTAAGAAGTTAGACTCCAGAAAACCAAACAACCCTATTAAAAAATGGGGTACAGAGTTAAACAGGGAATTCTCATCTGAAGAACTTCGGATGGCGGAGAAGCATCTTAAAAAATGCTCAACTTCATTAGTCATTAGGGAAATGCAAATCAAAATAACCCTGAGATTTCACCTTACACCAGTCAGAATGGCTAAGATTAAAAATTCAGGAGACAGCAGGTGTTGGAGAGGATGTGGAGAAAGAGGAACACTCCTCCACTGCTGGTGGGGTTGCAAATTGGTACAACCACTCTGGAAATCAGTCTGGCAGTTCCTCCGAAAACTGGGCACCTCACTTCCAGAAGATCCTGCTATACCACTCCTGGGCATATACCCAGAGGATTTCCCACCATGTAATAAGGATACATGCTCTACTATGTTCATAGCAGCCCTATTTATAATTGCCAGATGCTGGAAAGAACCCAGGCATCCCTCAACAGAAGAGTGGATGCAAAAAATGTGGTATATCTACACAATGGAGTACTATTCAGCCATTAGAAACAATGAATTCATGAAATTCTTAGGCAAATGGATGGAGCTAGAAAACATCATACTAAGTGAGGTAACCCAGACTCAAAAGGTGACTCATGGTATGCACTCACTAATAAGTGGATATTAACCTAGAAAACTGGAATACCCCAAACATAATCCGCACATCAAATGAGGTACAAGAAGAAAGGAGGAGTGGCCCCTTGTTCTAGAAAGACTCAGTGAAGAAGTATAGGGCAAAACCAGAAGGGGGAAGTGGGAAGGGGTGGGTGGGAGGACAGGGGGAGAAAAGGGGGCTTATGGGACTTTCAGGGAGTGGGGGGCTAGAAAAGGGAAATCATTTGAAATGTAAATAAAAAATATATCGAATAAAAAAAAGACAAAAAAAAATAAAAAAGAAAAAAAACAAAAAACAAAAACAAAAACAAAAACAAAAACAAAAACAAAAACAAAAAAAAAAGAGAGCAGGCTGAGCAAGCCAGTAAGAAACATCGCTCCATGGCCTCTGCATCAGCTCCTGCTGCCTGATCTGCTTGAATTCAGGCCTGACGTCCTTTGGTGATGAACAGCAGCATAGAAATGTAAGCTCAATAAACCCTTTCCTCCTCCACTTGCCTTGTGGTCATGATGTTTGTGCAGGAATAGAAACCCTGACTAAGACATCTTCTTAAAATGATTCAGTTGAAAGAACAATTTCTCTTTAACTGACTTTTATTGTATTTTCACAAAGAGGATTACTGTGTATGAACTCTGGAGCAACAAGCACAGGGGCTGATGATTAAATAATTGAGGTATATCCTTAGCAAGGAGAGAGAAGCATTAAGCTAGGCATACTCAGTCCCTCAGGAACATTGAAATTATGTCCACTCAAGTAATAAGGTTGATTTTTTTAATCTTACAAACAGCTTTTCTCAATGTGTACATGTAAAGGAAAACCTAAGTACATAAAAATTCAATGTATTAATACTCCTAAAAACATTATTGATCCAACAGTAGTGTTATCCAATGAGAATGACTTCAAGAAAATCACAGATGAAGAATTCAAAAGAAAAATTGTTTTAAGCATGTTCTAAGAGGACATAACACATGAATGGATAGAAAGAAAACACATAAATTAAATAAGGAAATCAATATGGAAATATTTAAAAGTAAACTTCAGGGGGCAGTAGACTTACTGAGAAAAACAAGCTGAAATGGAAATGAAAAATTAAATAATTCCAATGAAATTTCTTGGAACACCTAACCACGTGGATGGAGAAGAGGAACTGTTAGAGCTTGAAGACAAGGCACATGAAATGGAACATTTAGATAATTACAAAGACAGTGAAGTCTACAAGCAGAACAGAGATTTGAGGACACAATAAAAGGATCAAACATGAATAACAGGCAGGCTTGGGATGATGTGTTTAAAACTCTGAAAGATAAAGTCGGTAAACTCAAATTACTATATTCTACAAAACTATCCATAACAATTGAAGAATTAAAAAAAAATGCTTTCCACAATAAGTAGAAACTAGAATTTGTGGCTACTAATAAGCCCTGATTAATACTAAAGAACTCTTTCAGAGAAAAAATGAAAAATGTACCCATCCATGAGACTACAAGAAAAAATAATAATAAACTGTGATAGGACAGTGCTTAATCTACATGATGATTAATAAAACACCAAGCTTTACCAAAACAACCAAATGACTGTAGTTCATGTGTACCTTTCAATAATAATGCTGAATGCATATGAACTTCATTCCCTAAACAAAACAAATTCACTAGCAGCTTTTGTTTAAAATGAGAATACATCAATTTTCAAATTGCCAAAAGATGTACCTTACCATCAAAGACAAATAGAGAAATACAACCTCAAGGTAAAAGAAAAAAAAAACAAAAACTGGGAAAAGAATTCTAGGCCAATAGAATAATAAAGCTAACAGAAGTCATTATTTACATGTGACAAAATTGGCTTCAAACTAAAATTAGTCTTAAAGTAACTGATACTAAAAGAACAATCCAGCAAGAGGCAATTTCAGTTGTAAACAAATGTTCAATGAATGCTGGTACACATGAGTTCACAAAACAAAATTACATGTAAAGATACCGATTAATCCCAACAACTTAATATCCCATTCTCATCAATAGACAGCTCATCATATCTATATAGAAACATGAGTTAAATGATGACATTGACCAAACAACTGAACAGATGTCTGTACAGCATCTCATTCGAATGCTATGAACAAACAACCATGAACAGCACAGGGAACTTACCCTAGTGAGGTTATACAGTAGAACACAAAGCCAAGCCTAATAAATATAAAACTTATGAAGCAAATTTTTATATTTTATCTGATAACAATAAGATAAAACCTGAAGCACACAGCAAGAGAAAACACAGAACACAAACTCATAGATTGAACAATGCACTATTTAGTTAATAATTCATTCAAGAAATCAAGAAGACTTTTAGGTTCAATAATTAAATAAGGAGTTTAAGAGCTCTGGGCGCGCAAACCACCAGGGGTCTGCCTGCTCCCAGGACCTGAGCACATAGGCAGTTCATCTGCCAGCAGGCCTGAGGTGGGGCCTGTGTCCTAAGTGGAGATCAGCAGAGGGAGTGACTCCCTGCTGCCATCTTCCCTGACTGCTAGGGCAGAAAAGCAGCGCCAGGAACTGAGATATCCTTAGTTTAAGAGCTCTGGGGGTGCAAACCGCCAGGAGTCTGCCTGTGCTCAGGACCTGAGTGCATAGGCAGTTCATCTACCAGCCAGCCTGTCGTGGGGTCTATGTCCTATGTGGGGATCAGCAGAGAGTGACTCTCCTCTGCTATCTTCACTCCATGACAGAGCAGTCGGGGAGTACCTGGATCACTGAGACAACCCAAGTATAACATTGCTTGGGGCAAGACTCAGCAGGGTTCCAACTGCAAAAAAGATGAAGGCAGCAGATCAGCAATCTGGGCCAGAGGAAACTCAAGCATTCAGTGTTGCAGAAATAGCCTTAAAGGTCTACAGGAGAATGAAGCACCAGCCAGTGACAATAAGACCATCTAACACCAGTGAGAACTAGGTGGCTAAGGGCAAACACAGGAAATTTACTAATAGAAACCAAGGCATTATGGCAGCATCTGAACAGAATTCTCCGACAACAGCAAGTCCTGGATACTCCAACACACCAGAAAAACAAGAGTTGGATTTAAAATCACTGGACATGATACTGTTAGAGAAACACATGAAGGACATAATAAAACTCTTAAAGAAATTCAGGAGAAAAATGATCAAAAGCTAGAAGCCCTTACAAGGGAAACACAAAAATCACTTAAAGAAATTCAGGAGAATATGGGTCAAAACATAGTAGCCCATAAAGAGGAAATGCAAAAATCACTTAAAGAAATACAGGAGAACTTTGATCAACAGGCAAAAGTCATGAAAGAGGAAACACAAAAATCTCTCCAAGAATTACAGGAAAACACAAACAAGCAAGTGAAGGAACTGAGCAAAAACATCCAGGATCAAAAAACAGAAGTAGAAACAACTAAGAAATCACAAAGGTAGACAACTTTGGAGATTGAAAACCTTGGGAAGAAATCAGGGGCCTTAGATGCAAATATCAACAACAGAATAAAATAGATAGAAGAAAGAATCTCAGATGCCGAAGATACCATGGACTCAACAATCAAAGAAAATGCAAAATGCAAAAAGCTTGTAACCCAAAACATCCAGGAAATCCAGGACACAATGAGAAAGACAAACCTAAGGATTATAGGAATTGATAAGAGTGAAGATTTACAACTTAAAGGGCCAGCAAATATCTTCAACAAAATTATGGAAAAAACTTCCCTAACCTAAAGAGAGAGATGCCCATGAATATACAAGAAGCCTACAGAACTCCAGACTGGACCAAAATAGAAATACCTCCCGTCACATAATAATCAAAACCCCAAATGTACTAAACAAAAAAAGAATACTAAAGGCAGTAAAAGAAAAAGACAAGTAACATATAAAGGAAGACCTATCAGAATTACACCAGACTTCTCACCAGAGAGCATGAAAGCTAGAAGATCCTGGGCAGAGCATATGCATACTCTAAGAGAACACAAATGCCAGTCAAGACTACTATACCCAGCTAAACTCTCAATCACTATAGATGGAGAAACCAAGATATTCCACGACAAAACAAATTTACACAATATCTTTCCACAAAACCAGCCCTACAAAGGATAATAGGGGGAAAACACCAATTCAATGAGGGAAACTATACCCTGGAAAAAACAGGATAATAACCTTCTTTCATCTAACCCAAAAGAAGATAACCATACAAGTATAAAATTAACATCAAAAATGATAAGAAGCAATAATTACTACTCCTTAATATCTCTTAATATCAATGGACTCAATTTCCCAATAAAAAGACATAGACTAACAGACTGGATATGAAAAGAGGACCCTACATTTTGCTGCATACAGGAACACACCTCAGTGTCAAAGACAAACACTACCTAAGAGTAAAAGACTGGAAGACAATTCTACAGGCAAATGGTCTCAGGAAACAAGCTGGAGTTGCCATTTTAATATCAGATAATATTGACTTTCAACCTAATGTCATCAAAAAAGACATGGAAGGACACTTCTTGCTGGTCAAAGGAAAAATCTACCAAGAAGAACATTCAATCCTGAACATATATGCTCCTAATGCAAGGGCACCCTCATTCATAAAAGAAACTTTACTAAAATTCAAAGCACACTTTGCACCTAACACAATAATTGTGGGTGACTTCAACACTCCACTATCCTCAATGGACCAATCAGGAAAACAGAAACTAAACAGGGAGACAGTGAAATTAATTGAAGCTTTGGACCAATTGGATTTAACAGATATATATATATAGAACTTTTAATCCCAAAGCAAAAGAATATACCTTTTTCTCAGCACCTCATGGTACCTTCTCCAAAATTGATCAAATAGTTGGTCACAAGACAGACCTCAACAAATATAAGAAGATCAAAATAATCCCATGCCTCCTATGAGATAACTATGGAGTAAAAGTGGTCTTTAATAACAACAAAAACAACAGAAAGCCCACATACACATGGAAACTGAACAATATTCTACTCAATGATACCTTGGACAAAGAAGAAAGAAAGAAAGAAATCAAAGACTTTTTAGAATTTAACGAAAATGAAGGCACAACATACCAAAATTTATGAGGCACAATTAAAGCAGTGCTAAGAAGAAAACTCATAGCTTTGAATGCCTCCAAAAAGAAACTAGGAAGAGCATACACTAGAAGTTTATTGGAACAACTGAAAGCCCTGGAACAAAAAGAAGCTAATTTACCCAGGAGGAGAAGACAAGAAATCATCAAACTCAGGGCTGAAATCAGTCAAGTAGAAACTAAGAGAACCACACAAAGAATCAACAAAACCAGGAGCTGGCTCTTTGAAAAAAATCAACAAGATAGATAAACCTTTAGCCAGACTAAATAAAGGGTACAGAGACAGTATCCAAATTAACAAAATTAGAAATGAAAAGGGGGATATAACAACAGAAACTGAGGAAATTCAAAAAATTATCAGATCCTACTACAAAAGCCTGTACTCAACACAACTGGAGAATCTGAAGGAAATGGACAATTTCTTAGATAGATACCAAATATCAAAATTAAATCAGGGTCAAATAGATCATCTAAACAGACCCATAACCACTAAAGAAATAGAAGGGGTCATAGAAAGCCATCCAACCAAAAAAAGCACAGGACTAGATGGTTTTAGTGCAGAATTCTATCAGACCTTCAAAGAAGACTTAATACCAATACTCTTCAAACAACTCCACCAAAGAGAAACAGAAGGAATACTACCCAACTCGTTCTATGAAGTCACAATTATGCTGATACCAAAACCACACAAAGATCAAACAAAGAAAGAGAATTTCAGGCCAATATCCCTTATGAATATTGATGCAAAAATACTCAATAAAATTCTTGCTCACCAAATCCAAGAACACATCAAAACGATCATCCACCATGATCAAGTAGGCTTCATCCCAGGGATGCAGGGATGGTTCAATATAAGAAAATCCATCAATGCTATCCACTACATAAACAAACTCAAAGAAAAAAAAAACATATGATCATCGCATTAGATGCAGAAAAAGCATTTGACAAAATCCAGCATCCTTTCATGCTAAAAGTCTTGGAAAGAACAGGAATTCAAGGCCCATACCTAAACATCGTTAAAGCAATATACAGCAAACCGGTAGCCAACATCAAACTAAATGGAGAGAAACTTGAAGCAATCCCACTAAAATCAGGGACTAGACAAGTCTGTCCTCTCTTTCTCCATATCTTTTCAATATAGTACTTGAAGTTCTAGCTAGAGCAATTAGACAATATAAGGAGGTCAAGGGGATATAAATTGGAAAGGAAGAAGTCAAACTATCACAATTTGCAGATGATATGATAGTATACTTAAGTGACCCAAAATACTCTACCAGAGAACTCCTACAGCTGATAAACAACTTCAGCAAAGTGGCTTGTTACAAAATCAATTCAAGAATATCAACAGCCTTCCTATACTCAAAGGATAAGCAAACTGAGAAAGAAATTAGGGAAATGACAACCTTCACAATAGCCACAAACATTATAAAGTATCTTGGGGTGATTCTAATCAAACAAGTGAAAGACCTATATGACAAGAACTTCAGATCTCTGAAGAAGGAAATCGAAGAAGACATCAGAAAATGGAAAAATCTTCCATTCTCATGGATTGGTAGGATTAATATAGTTAAAATGGCCATATTGCCAAAAGCAATCTACAGATTCAATGCAATCCCCATCAAAATCCCAACTCAGTTCTTCATAGAGTTAAAAAGAGCAATTCTCAAATTCATCTGGAATAATGAAAAACCCAGGATAGCTAAAACTATTCTCAACAGTAAAAGAACTTCTGGGGGAATCAGTATCCTAGACCTCAAACATTACTACAGAGCAATAGTGATATAAACTTCATGGTCTTGGTACAATGTCAGGGAAGTGGATCAATGGAATAGGATTGAAGACCCAGAAATGAACCCACACACCTATGGTCACTTGGTCTTTGACAAAGGAGCTGAAAGGATCCAGTGGAAAAAAGATATCCTTTTCAACAAATGGTGCTGGGTCAATTGGAGGTCAGCATGAAGAAGAATGCGAATCAATCCATTCTTATCTCCTTGTACTAAGCTCAACTCCAAGTAGATCAAGGATTTCCACATAAAACCTCACACACTGCATCTAATAGAAAAGAAACTGGGAAGACCCTTGAGGAATGGGCATAGGGGAAAAGTTCCTGAACAGAACACCAATAACTTATGCTCTAAGATCAAGAATTGACAAATGTGACCTCATAAAATTACAAAGTTTCTGTAAGGCAAAGGACACTGTCAAAAGGATAAAACGTCAACCAACAGATTGGGAAAGGATCTTCACCAACCCTAAATCTGACAGAGGGCTAATATCTAATACATACAAAGAGCTTAAGAAGGTAGACCCCAGAGAACCAAAGAACCCTATTAAAAAGTGGGGTATGGAGCTAAATAAAGAATTTTTATATGAAGAACTTCAGATGGCTGAGAAGCACCTGAAGAAATGTTCAACATCATTAGTCATTACAGAAATGCAAATCAAAACAACCCTGAGATTTCACCTCACACCAGTCAGAATGGCTAAGATTAAAAACTCAGGAGGCAGTAGATGTTGGCGAAGATGTGGAGAAAGAGGAACACTCGTCCACTGCTGGTGGGATTGCAAGATGGTACAACCACTTTGGAAATCAGTCTGGAGGTTCCTTAGAAGAATGGGCATGATACTTCCAAAGGACCCTGCTATACCACTCCTGGGCATATACCCAGAGGATTCCCCGGCATGCAATAAGGACACATGCTCCACTATGTTCATAGCAGCCCTCTTTGTAATAGCCAGGAGCTGGAAATAACCCAGGTATCCCTCAACGGAGGAATGGATAAAAAAAAAAGTGGTATATTTATACAATGGAGTAATTACTATTCAGCCATCAGAAACAATGAATATATGAAATTCTTAATCAAATGGATGGATCAGGAGAACATCATACTAAGTGGGGCAACCCAGTCTCAAAACATCAATCATGGTATGCACTCACTGATAAGTGGATATTAGCCTAGAAACGTGGAATACCCAAGATATAATCCACATATTTTATGATGTCCAATGGGAATGGAGGAGTGGCCCCTGGTTCTGGAAAGACTCAGTGCAGCAGTATAGGGGAATACCAAAACAGAGTAGTGGGAAGGGGTGGATGGGGGAATAGGGGGAGGGAAGAGGGCTTATGGGACTTTTGTGGAGTGGGGAGCCAGAAAAGTGGAAATCATTTGAAATGTAAATTAAAATAAAATGAATAAATAAAAAGTAATTAAATAAAACTGAAAATACAATGTATCAAGTCTAAGGTGAACTGAAGAGTCCTGAGAAGAAACTTAGACCTACAGATGCCTGAATTCAAAAATCAGAGAGAGATCTAAAGTAAATAACTTAATGGTGTACATTAGGGCCTAGAACAAGAATCTAAATATAGTAAAAGCAATATAGAGCAAACCGGTAGCCAACATCAAACTAAATGGAGAGAAACTTGAAGCAATCCCACTAAAATCAGGGACTAGACAAGACTGCTCTCTATCTCCATATCTTTTCAATATAGTTGTTGAAGTCCTAGCTAGAGCAATAAGACAACATATGGAGGTTAAAGGGATACAAATTGGAAAGGAAGAAGTCAAATTATCACTATTTGCAGATGATATGATATTATACTTGTAACCCCCCCCAAAAAAAAAACTCTACTAGAGAACTCCTACAGCTGATAAACAACTTCAGCAAAGTGGATGGCTACAAAATCAAAGCAAGCAAATCAGTAGCCTTTCTATACTCAAAGGATAAGCAGACTGTGAAAAGAATTAGGGAAATGACACCCTTCACAATAGCCACAAATAGCATAAAGTATCTTGGGGTGACCCTAACCAAACAAGTGAAAGACCTATATGACAAGAACTTCAGATCTCTGAAGAAGGAAATCAAAGAAGATCTCAGAAAATGGAAAAATCTTCCATGTTCATGGATTGGCAGGATTAATATAGTTAAAATGGCCATCTTGCCAAAGACAATCTACAGATTCAATGCAATCCCCATCAAAATCCCAACATCATTAATCATTAGGGAAATGCAAATCAAAACAACACTGAGATTTCACCTCACACCAGTCAGAATGGCTAAGGTCAAAAACTCAGGAGACAGCAGGTGCTGGAGAGGATGCGGAGAAAGAGGAACACTCCTCCACTGCTGGTGGGATTGTAAGATAATGCAACCACTTTGGAAATCAGTCTGGAGGTTCCTCAGAAAACTGGGCATGATACTTCCAGAGGACCCTGCTATACCACTCCTAGGCATATACCCAGAGGATTCCCCGGCATGCAATAAGAACACATGCTCCACTATGTTCATAGCAGCCTTATTTGTAGTAGCCAGAAGCTGGAAAGAACCCAGGTGTCCCTCAACAGAGGAATGGATACAAAAAATGTAGTATATTTACACAATGGAGTACTATTCAGCCATTAGAAACAATGAATTCATGAAATTCTTAGACAAATGGATGGAGCTGGAGAACATCATACTAAGTGAGATAACCCAGTCTGAAAAGATCAATCATGGTATGCACTCACTGATAAGTGAATATTAACCTAGAAACTTGGAATACCCAAGAAATAATCCACATATTAAATGATGTCCAAAAAGAACGGAGGAGTGGCCCCTGGTTCTGGAAAGACTCAATGAAACAGTATAGAGGAATACCAGATCAGGGAAGTGGGAAGGAGTTGATGGAGGAACAGGGGGAGGGAAGAGGGCTTATGGGACTTGCGGTGAGTGGGTACCCAGAAAAGGGGAAATTATTTGAAATGTAAATAAAGAATACACCGAATAAAACAAACAAACAAACAAAAAAAACCTTGAAACTGGTAAATAGAAAAGAACAATTAAGATCATAGCAGAAACTAATGAGATGGAAGCCAAGAATAATTGATAATAAATAAATATAGATAAAATACCAATGAAACAAGAAATTGGGTGTTTTAAAAGAAAAAAAAACACAAAAGAAAATAAAGATTGGGCAAGTCCAACTAATCCAAAGATATCAAATATCTTAACATAAGACCAGAAACTGTCAAACTGCTGGAAGGCAGGGTGGAAAATCTTCAAGACCCAAGCAAAGGCAAGTACTTTCTGAAAGGGATTTTGTTAGTTCAGGAAATATTATTAGCAACTGACAAATAGGGTCTCCTGAGATTTAGAAACTTCTTCATGGAGAAGGAAATGACTGACATGATAGGAGAAAAGACTGACTAGCTCTTCAACTGTTAGGGCATTAATATAATATAAACTAGTCAAAGAACTCAGCCCTAAACCAGAAAATAAACAACCAATCAATATGCATGTTCATTAGGTGGGCAGACAGCTCTCAAAAGATGAAATATAAGTGATCAATAAGCATTAAAAATGTTCAAGTTTCCACTTCAGAACTCGGCCTCCCACCAGTCAGGAGAGGAGCATCCATCTTGGTTCCGTACTCCAGGAATCGGACAGACTGAGACACAATCTGGGGCAAGGCCTCAGGCAGAAGCCCTTAGCTCTACTCTCTCCGCTTCCGGATCCAGATCAGTCTGGGCGGCAGCATTACATCTCCAAGTCCTGCAAGTGGCTAGCTGGGCTTCCGGGCGGCCAGCTGGGAGAAGTCAGTGTGCTCCAGTGAATCCAGCGGGCCCCAGCGGGAGCCTTCGGGTGCCTGCTTTGGGATCTGAACAGCCTGGGCAGCAGCACACTGTCTACAAGCAGTGCAGGAGGTAAGCTGTGCACCAGAGGCCAACTGGGAAGGGGCAGCTTGCACTGGTGAGTCCAGCACTGACAAGATAAACTAACACCAGTGAGATCTAGATGGCAAAAGGCAAACGCAGGAACGTCACTATCAGAAATCAAGGCAATATGGCAACATCTGAACCCAATTCTCCTCTACCAACATGTCCTGGATACCCCATCACACCAGTAAAACAAGATTTGGATTTAAAATCACTGGTCATGATGCTGGTACAGGAACACATGAAGGTCATACATAAAGAAATTCAGGAGAAAATGGATCAAAAGTTAGAAGCCCTTGCAAGGGAAACACAAAAATCATTGAAAGAAATCCAGGAGAATACAAAAGCCAACAAGGAGGAAATGCAAAAAACACTTAAAGAAATACAGGAGAACTTTGCTCAACAGGCTGAGGTCATGAAAGACGAAACACAAAAATCTCTTAAAGAAATACAGGAGAACTTTGGTCAACAGGCTGAGCTCATGAAAGAGGAAACACAAAAATCTCTTAAAGAATTACAGGAAAACACAAACATGCAAGTGAAGGAGCTAAGCAAAACCATCCAGGATCTAAAATCAGAAGTAGAAACAACTAAGAAAACTCAAAGGGAGACAACTTTGGAGATAGAAAGCCTTGGGAAGAAATCAGGGGACAGAGATACAAATATCAACAACAGAATACAAGAGATAGAAGAAAGAATCTCAGATGCTGAAGATTCCATAGAAACCATGGACTCAACAGTTAAAGAAAATGCAAAATGCAAAAAGCTTGTAACCCAAAATATCCAGGAAATCCAGGACACAATGAGAAGACCAAACCTAAGGATTATAGGCATAGATGAGAGTGAAGATTTACAACTTAAAGGGCCAGCAAATATCTTCAATAAAATTATGGAAGAAAACTTCCCTAACCTAAAGAGAGAGATGCCCATGAATATACAAGAAGCCTACAGAACTCCAAACAGACTGGACCAGAACAGAAATACTTCCCGTCACATAATAATCAAAACACCAAATGTTCTAAACAAAGAAAGAATACTAAAGGCAGTAAGAGAAAAAGGCCAAGTAACATATAAAGGAAGACCTATCAGAATCACAGCAGACTTTTCACCTGAGACTATGAAGGCTAGAAGGTCCTGGGCAGATCTCATGCAGACTCTAAGAGAACACAAATGCCAACCAAAACTACTATATCCAGCAAAACTCTCAATCATCATAGATGGAGAAACTAAGATATTTCATGACAAAACCAAGTTTACCCAATATCTATCCACAAACCCGGCCCTAAAAAGGATAATAGGAGGACAACACCAATACAAGGAGGGAAACTTCACCCTGGAAAAAGCAAGATAGTAACCTTTCATCAAACCCAAAAGAAGTTAAGCATTCAAATTTAAAAAATAACGTCAAAAATGATAGGAAGTAACAATCACTATTCCTTAATATCTCTTAACATCAATGGACTTAATGCCCCAATAAAAAGACACAGACTAACTGAATGGATACGTAAACAGGACCCTACATTTTGCTGCTTACAGGAAACACACCTCAGGGTCAAAGACAAACACTACCTTAGAGTAAAAGGCTGGAAGACAATTTTACAAGCAAATGGTCTCAGGAAACAAGCTGGAGTAGCCATTTTAATATCAGATAAAATTGACTTTCAACCCAAAGTCATCAAAAGAGACCCTGAGGGACACTTCTTGCTGGTCAAAGGAAAAATACAAAAAGAAGAACTGTCAATCCTGAACATCTATGCCCCAAATGCAAGGGCACCCTCTTTTGTAAAAGAAACTTTATTAAAACTAAAAGCACACATTGCCCCTAACACAATAATTGTGGGTGACTTCAACACTGCACTTTCCTCAATGGACCGATCAGGAAAACAGAAACTAAACAGGGACACAATGAAACTAATTGAAGCTTTGGACCAATTAGATTTAACAGATATATATAGAACATTCTATCCTAAAACAAAAGAATATACCTTTTTCTCAGCACCTCATGGTACCTTCTCCAAAATCGACCATATAATTGGTCACAAGACAGACCTCAACAAATATAAGAAGATAGAACTAATCCCATGCCTCCTATCTGATCACTATGGAGTAAAAGTGGTCTTCAATAGCAACAGAAACAACAGAAAGCCCACATACACGTGGAAACTGAACAATACTCTACTCAATGATACCTTGGTCAAGGAAGAAATAAAGAAAGAAATTAAAGACTTTTTAGAACACAATGAAAATGAAAACACAACATACCCAAATCTATGGGACACAATGAAAGCAGTGCTAAGAGGAAAACTCATAGCCCTGAGTGCCTCCAAAAAGAAAATGGAGAGAGCATACATTACCAGCTTAATGACACACCTGAAAGCCCTGGAACAAAAAGAAGCTATTTCGCCCAGGAGGAGTAGAAGGCAGGAAATCATCAAACTCAGGGCCGAAATCAATCAAGTAGAAACAAAGAGAACCATACAAAAAATCAACAATACCAGGAGCTGGTTCTTTGAGAAAATCAACAAGATAGATAAACCCTTAGCCAGACTGACCAAAGGGCACAGAGAAAGTATCCAAATTAACAAACTTAGAAATGAAAAGGGAGATATAACAACGGAAACTGAGGAAATCCAAAAAATCATCAGATCCTACTACAAGAGCCTATACTCAACACAACTGGAGAATCTGGAGGAAATGGACAATTTCCTTGACAGATACCAAATACCAAAATTAAATCAGGACCAACTAGACCATCTAAACAGTCCCATAATGCCTAAAGAAATAGAAGGAGTCATAGAAAGTCTTCCAACCGAAAAAAGCACAGGACCAGATGGCTTCAGTGCAGAATTCTACCAGACCTTCAAAGAAGAGTTAACACCAATACTCTTCAAACTATTCCACAAAATAGAAACAGAAGGAACACTACCCAATTCCTTCTACGAAGCCACAATTACGCTGATACCAAAGCCACACAAAGATCCAACAAAGAAAGAGAACTTCAGACCAATTTCCCTTATGAACATCGATGCAAAAATACTCAATAAAATTCTTGCCAACCGAATCCAAGAACACATCAAAACGATCATCCACCATGATCAAGTAGGCTTTATCCCGGGAATGCAGGGTTGGTTCAATATACGGAAATCCATCAATACAATCCACTACATAAACAAACTCAAAGAACAAAACCACATGGTCATTTCATTGGATGCTGAAAAAGCATTTGACAAAATTCAGCATCCCTTCATGCTTAAAGTCTTGGAGAGAACAGGAATTCAAGGCCCATACCTAAACATAGTAAAAGCAATATACAGCAAACCGGTAGCCAGCATCAAACTAAATGGAGAGAAACTTGAAGCAATCTCACTGAAATCAGGGACCAGACAAGGCTGCCCCCTTTCTCCTTATCTTTTCAATATTGTACTTGAGGTACTAGCTCGGGCAATTCGACAACATAAGGAGGTCAAAGGGATACAAATTGGAAAGGAAGAAGTCAAACTATCATTATTTGCAGACGACATGATCGTCTACCTAAGTGACCCAAAGAACTCCACTAGAGAGCTCCTACAGCTGATAAACAACTTCAGCAAAGTGGCAGGTTATAAAGTCAACTCAAGCAAATCAGTGGCCTTCCTATACTCAAAGGATAAGCAGGCTGAGAAAGAAATTAGGGAAATGACCCCCTTCACAATAGCCACAAACAGTATAAAGTATCTTGGGGTGACTCTTACCAAACATGTGAAAGATCTGTATGACAAGAACTTCAAGACTCTGAAGAAGGAAATGGAAGAAGACCTCAAAAAATGGGAAAACCTCCCATGCTCATGGATCGGTAGAATCAATATAGTTAAAATGGCCATTTTGCCTAAAACACTATACAGATTCAATGCAATACCCATCAAAATCCCAACTCAATTCTTCACAGAGTTAGAAAGAGCAATTATCAAATTCATCTGGAACAACAAAAAACCCAGGATAGCTAAAACTATTCTCAGCAACAAAAGGAAATCTGGGGGAATCAGTATCCCTGACCTCAAGCAATACTACAGAGCAATAGTGTTAAAAACTGCATGGTATTGGTACAGTGACAGGCAGGAGGATCAATGGAACAGGATTGAAGATCCAGAAATGAACCCACACACCTATGGCCACTTGATCCTCGACAAAGAGGCTGAAAACATCCAATGGAAAAAAGATAGCCTTTTCAACAAATGGTGCTGGTTCAACTGGAGGTCAGCATGCAGAAGAATGCGAATTGATCCATCCTTGTCTCCTTGTACTAAGCTCAAATCCAAATGGATCAAGGACCTCCACATAAAGCCAGACACTCTGAAGCTAATAGAAAAAAAACTGGGGAAGACCCTTGAGGACATCGGTACAGGGAGAAAGTTTCTGAACAGAACACCAATAGCGTATGCTCTAAGAGCAAGAATTGACAAATGGGACCTCATAAAATTACAAAGTTTCTGTAAGGCAAAGGACACCATCAAGAGGACAAATCGGCAACCAACACATTGGGAAAAGATCTTCACCAATCCTACATCAGATAGAGGGCTAATATCCAATATATATAAAGAACTCAAGAAGTTAGACTCCAGAAAACCAAACAACCCTATTAAAAAATGGGGTACAGAGTTAAACAAAGAATTCTCACCTGAAGAACTTCGGATGGCGGAGAAGCATCTTAAAAAATGCTCAACTTCATTAGTCATTAGGGAAATGCAAATCAAAACAACCCTAAGATTTCATCTTACACCAGTCAGAATGGCTAAGATTAAAAATTCAGGAGACAGCAGGTGTTGGAGAGGGTGTGGAGAAAGAGGAACACTCCTCCACTGCTGGTGGGGTTGCAAATTGGTACAACCACTCTGAAAATCAGTCTGGCGGTTCCTCCGAAAACTGGGCACCTTACTTCCAGAAGATCCTGCTATACCACTCCTGGGCATATACCCAGAAGACTCCCCACCATGTAATAAGGATACATGTTCTACTATGTTCATAGCAGCCCTATTTGTAATTGCCAGATGCTGGAAAGAACCCAGGTATCCCTCAACAGAAGAGTGGATGCAAAAAATGTGGTATATCTACACAATGGAGTACTATTCAGCCATTAGAAACAATGAATTCATGAAATTCTTAGGCAAATGGATGGAGCTAGAGAATATCATACTAAGTGAGGTAACCCAGACTCAAAAGGTGAATCATGGTATGCACTCACTAATAAGTGGATATTAAGCTAGAAAACTGGAATACCCAAAACATAATCCACACATCAAATGAGGTACAAGAAGAAAGGAGGAGTGGCCCCTGGTTCTGGAAAGACTCAGTGAAACAGTATTCAGCAAAACCAGAACGGGGAAGTGGGAAGGGGTGGGTGGGAGGACAGGGGAAGAGAAGGGGGCTTGCGGGACTTTCGGGGAGTGGGGGGGCTAGAAGAGGGGAAATCATTTGAAATGTAAATAAATTATATCGAATAATAAAAAAAATTATGAAAAAAAAAAAGAAAAGAAAAATGTTCAAGTTTGCTAGCCATCAGAGAAATAGAAATCTAAACTGAGATTCCATTTTGTCATAGTTAGAATGACTGTCATTAAGAAAACAAATAACAATAAATGCTGGCCAGACTGGGAACAAAAGAGAGCCCTTAAACACTGTTGGGAGAAGTGTAACCTAGTCCAGCCATGCTGGAACTTAGCATGGAGGTTATTCCAAAATAGTAAGAATCGGCCCTCACCCCCACACAAACAACTATAGGGAACTAGGGAAAGCTGTACACAAGAGAGGTGGTCTTCTCCAGGGAAGACCACACCAACTGATTAACTAGTGCCAAATAAGCCTGAAAACATACACACAAGCGATATTATATGGACAGAATAGGTTATATTTAGGAATATATAGGTATACACACATACACACACACAAACAGACACACACACACGTATATATATAATACATATATACATATATACATAAGTATATATATGTCTATATATACATATATACATAAATACATATATACATAAATATATATATGTATATATATATATATGTGCATGCAATAAAAAGAAGAGGCTATGAATTTAAAGGAGAGCAAAGAGTAGTATATGAGAAGGTTTGGAGGTAGAGTAGATAGAGTTGAACTGTAAATAGAGATCTTCAAAATAAAAAAAAAATTAGTATAAAATATTAAATTTAAATTGTAATCTCCAAAATAAAGCATAAGTACTGTAAAATATTAAAAAGAAGACACATCTAGCCAAATTACCCTATTTCCAGAGAAACCTTAGTGACCATTTTGTAAAAAGTGAAGTGAATTATGTTTAAAACAAATGAAAACTCAATGAGAAAAATAAAAGAATGAATCAGTCAGTTCCATCTCTTCTGGGTTTATTCAAAGATCTCCATATTAAAATATCGCAGAGGTACTGGCACATCAGTGTTTACTGTAGACTGTCCACTGTAGCTCACATATGGAACCAACCTAAGAGGCTGAGCAGTGGAGAAGTAGAGTAAATGCAGCAAGTACACGGAGCTGAGATGGTGAGGATTTTGGAAGACGGTCCCAATGGAAGGCAATCAGGCCACAGGGGCTCTACCCTAAGATGTGATCCCAATGGGACTTGACTAGTCCTGAAGAGAATGGGCTGTAACAAGGATGCTGAAGGTGACTCTGAAGAGAAAACAGGCAAGCTGAGGTAGAGGTGACACATAATTTTCTAAGTGCCAAATCCTGTGTCTTAACTACACATCGGGTACCCTGAGAAAATTCTGTAAAAATTAGCATATTCTCCTCAGTGTTTTACCAACAAATCTACCCTGCTAACCTGAAAATGTTAATGATTTGATCCAAATCGATCTGATCCATATAGTGTCCTGTTGGGAAAGATGGAGATGTACATTTGGGGGTCTTTGTCCTAACAACAACCATGTAGGGATATGGAATATATACACTTAGATACTTTTCTAAAATGCTAAAATGTTGAGAACATATCTAGTACTCCTACTTATTGCTGAGGGCTTCTGGGATGTTTCAGACCCTTCACATCATGTCCTCTTTCCTAAGAGATTTTTGGCTGTGTGAGAAAGAGCCAATGAATCAGTGGTCAGAACCAGACCTGTCTATCAGCTATTGTAAGTCAACCGTCTAAAGAACCTCTCAGATTGTGTTCTGGCCTTAGAAACAATTATAGTATTAGTATTAGTGGGGAGTGGGCCAAAGCCAGAGCCTTAACCAGGCAAGGCAAGTCCTCTACTTACATGAGAATTCTTATCTGATATTAGAAAAATAAATAAATTGATGTCATTGTTGTATGACATTATCAACTTGGACTTCAACAACAAGTCATAAAGTAGCTTCTAATCAATAGAAAAAGAGTTTCTTACCTGAAGAAGTAAGTTTCTGCAGTCTCATAATGGCCAGGGGTAAGTTTGAGTGGAGGGTACGTGATGGCCAGAGGCTGCACCATGAACAAGCCCATAGCCAAGGCCACAAAGAGCACAGGCAGGAGCAGATCTGAGGCGGTGCTTTTCCAGGCTCGAAGTGTATGCAGTAGCCGCTTCCTCAGGAGAGCCACTGCTTGTCCCAGAAGTAGCCGGCAGCCACCCATCGGATCTGGCAGGGCCCATACTGCAGCAGTGCTCACAAGAGAGCCACCTGTAGGGGATGAAATATAAACAAAGTGTGCAGGTTGCAGATGGATGGGGTTCCTCACTCCTACTCGGTTCTGATGAATCTCTCCATTTATTCTGTAGGGACCCTGGACCATACTTCTAAAGGATAACTTCTCTATCCAGACAACCACTTCTGGGCTTCCTGGATCCCTCTTCCAGACACGGTATTATGACTAGAGACACTAAACATAGGAACGAAGTATTTCCATGTTCCCTCTGGCATTGCTTCTGAATGAGGCCAATGGGAAAGGACCTCCTCCAGTGTGCTCATTGGTTGAAATGAAGCTTGAAGCTTAAGTGAATTCCAAAGCATCAAAGACAGAAGCAGGGGGTTCCGAGAGTCCCACCCCTCCGACTGAGCTGGCTGAGGAGTACTAAAGAACTGCTCTCACTTCAGCACGTGTTTTCCTCACCTCACACCTCCTATACTTTTCTTCTGCACTTGAGTCTTTCTGGGAAAGCTGTGGATTGTGAGGATGTGTTGGATATCAGAAAGGACCATGCCACCTGTTCTTCCTCACACCACCTGCCACAGCTCCTCCTGTGCCTTCCACCTTCACCTACAGAGAAGAGAGCTTCTCTCCATCCCGAGGGCAGGACATCTGCTCCAGGGACAGATGCCAAAAGTCCCATGCCCTCATTAATCCTGCCCCTCCCACCTTCCTTTGGGGACAGCCTCCAGGACAATATAAGTTGGCGAGTAGAATCTGAAAGGAAGATGTGAGCTGTAGACCAGATAGGTGTGGTTCTACAGCATTCCTCAATGAAGAACATCTGCAGTCATCCATATGTTTTCCGTATACTCGCCCCAGGGAAGTAGGCCACAGCTTCCTGATAAGACTGCCTTTGGCAAAAACAAAGGGAAACCTGAGGCTGGGGCTTCAACCAGGTCTTATGGAATGAATGGGCTGCCTCAGTCACCCCATGAGCAGTTGTTCCCAAGGCCCAAGGTTCTTCAAGCAAAACAAACACAGTGTGAAGTATTTTGCAATAAAATTTCATAGTGGCATCAGAGAACAGTTGTAGGAACTGGTTGTCCTGTTCACACCAAAGCGAAGTAAAAGGTGGTTTGCAAAAGAACAACAAATTAGCTCTGCAGTAAAATAAAAGAGAAACCACTTTTGAAGGGGCAGTTATTTGTAAGAGACCAGATTCAGAAGACCAGCAAGCACTGCTGATGCATGGTGGTGTAAAAGTGCACATCTGAATCACTTCTTAATACATCTGAGGTATTAAGTGATGGTGCTATATATGAAGGTATTGGGTTATTTGGGCTTCTCCCCAAAAAAGAAGACACAGCAGATGAGTTGGGATAAACATGAAAAGAAATAATGTAACACGGAGGAACATGGTACTGTGATCCAGATAGGAAAACCTTTCTATGTAGGAAGGAGAGAGTGCAGACATTTTGTAAGCAGACAGCCAAAGCAGGTAATACAGGTAAGTATGCTCTGTGGTCTAAATCAGTCTGGTGTAGCAGAACACAGGGTGTCCTTGTAGTATGTGGCAGGACAAGAAGTGAACAGTGGTGAGAAAGAAAGGCCAGGACAGCCCTCTACCCAGGACTCACGATGCCTCCCAAAGGTGCTCCCTGATTAGTCCTACACATCATATTGTTCAAGCAGGCTGGAGAGCACCGAGCCCTAAGCTCTGGATTTTAAATGAGGCTAAACAACAGATTTGTGTGGAAACTTTAAAAATGCCAACTTCCTGGCAATACTTCAGAAAGCCATCTGAATCTCAGACAAATGAATGTGCTCATTCTGACTTCCCTGCTGCAGAACCTGGCTGTGGTAATATTTAATGCATTATCAATGGTGGCCCAGATGTGGCTCTCATAAAGCACTTACCTCAGCCAATACAGGGCCATTAGTGCTAGAAAAGGACTAAACTAAGCATGACACTTCCACTTCTGTGACGCTGCACAGTATCTACTTGCAGTATTATATGCAGTTGCACTAGGAGAGCCGCACACATGAAGCCACTGGAGATCACAGCTCTGAGAGGTCATTAGGATGTATGCTTCCTGAATTTATAGATATGATTTTTGAGATAATAGCTTGAGGACTTGCCTGGCTCTTGACAAAGGAACTCTATGAGATGAATGACTTGTTATGCTTTGTTTCAGGAGGCCCTGAAGGGATCCAGGCAGGTCCCATAACATTTTTATCCCTCCCACAGTCGCCAGAAGTCACACCCAACAAATGTATCTTTATGCATCATCTTTTGAAATCACGTCTGACCACACACACTCATAAATCAGACACCTTCCCATAAGTGTGTACAACAGGCAAGATAATTTGTCATTTAAATGCAAAGAAAGAACTCATCAAATGTCTACTCAAAAAATTTGTCCTGGTGATGAGATGAGTATGGAAGAAGAGATGGAGAAATATGGGGAAATATGGCCCATGTTGCCAGTGACCTTGATCACTAATGAGCCTTATGAGCTCTATGGTGGTGTGGGATAAATTCAAAACCCTGGATGTCAGTACAGGGTTATCCATCCTCACTCACACTGTGTGACTTTTGAAAAGCATCATAATCCTTCTGAATACCATCTCCTCAATTACACAGACAGATTTCAAATAATTTCCCTCCACATAAGGAAAGTTATTAGGATATTCATAAAACTATCAAAAACAGGCAGAGTAGTGACCTCCATTTACAGTAAATGTTTATCAGACAGCCTCCATAAGTTGGGGTAAGAAAGGTGTGTCTCCAATCAAGAATAGCTCCACTTTTCCATATAAGTTAATTGGATATAAATGGGAAAAATAAAAGGCTAAGATACTTTATAGTTATGAATCAGCCACCATTCAAATATTCATGGCTAAACTTATAAAAGCATTCATATGAATAATTTAATAGACAAAATTAAAATGCTGGACCAAATTGTTATGAATTGTCTTATTTGACTTATGAGTACAATTATATTCAAGGACTCCAGTTACATCTACAATTATGTATTTCCATTTACTCAGACCATCAAATCACTTATGGAAAATGTCCAAAGACTTTTTTTTCTGAACAGTAAAGAGATGACTGTAACTCTTCAAATACAACCACCTGGCAGAGCACTGAATTGAAAATGTGGGCTTTATGTCCACATTACCAACAACACAGACCCTCTGGAAGATTTAGGATGGAAGTGTTGCCAATTTAATGCTTTCACATTAATAAAATGAAGTGCTCAAAACAAACTACTCATAAAGTGCCAGATTATGCAGTTCACGTATGTTTTAAAATAGTCAATTGATACATGTTTTAAAAGAAGGCGGTAATTTGGCTCCTCAATTCATCTAAATGACAAAGATTGCAGACAATGTTAACATCCAATGTTACTGAGTGCTCAAGGGAAAGGGTCTAGTTACACATTCCTAGTGAAAGGACAGATCTGGAAAATCACTTCTGTAAAGAAAACATGGGTTTTCTTGAATTTATTTCCAGTTCCAGAGCTATGTCAACTCAAAACTGGAGGTCCACTGGCTGTGTTGAGTGAGGTGACTTGCTAGAACTTACCCAAAACATCAGCAGGAAACTGGAAGCGGCTTGGTGTCTAACACATGGGGACTAATGGGACAAGTCACACTGTGGCTTAAGCACCTCTTACTCTCAAAGTTTGGGACTAAAAATAAATATTTAAGGTTTCACATGTTTTTCAGTTTGTGAATATTGATTTATGAAAAATGAGGAGGAGTCCCCCCCAAGACCAAATTCCAAATCCATTGACATTTCACATTCATCCTTTCTCCAATGCCAGAAGGTAATTTTACAAAAAAACCTTTCAATATGACTGGGCTGTCTGCAGCTCACATATGAGAGCAAGTGGAGCATTTTTCCCACGTGACATCTGGTAAGTACTAAGAGACTGCAGTGTGTAGAGATGTATAGATTTAGATCAGTACACTTAAGATGTATAACAGTGGAATGCATTACTGCCTTAACAATTATCATACAGAGAATATTATTCAAGTCTATAAATGGATAAAAACAATTGAAATGGAACTATATCACCATTTGAAAGGCAATGTTTTTACAGAGACCTTGAAGAGAGTTCCATTTTAAGGAAGGAAAGGGAAACAGCCCTGCAGCATTAGAGTACACATGGCTCAGAGCATCAGCAGCACATTAACCAAGACAAGGAGCATCAAGACAAGGAGCATCAAGACAAGGAGCATCAAGACATGTACTTACAGAAAAATGCCTATAGTATAAAATGTCACAAAATAGCACATGTAGAATAAATAGAATCTATTAAAGGCATCAATACTAAATAAGAAAATCTAAAATTTTAATGTGATTACTTTCAGGGAAGCATTTTTTGTCAAATAATTATATATTTATATACTACTTCATACAATAGAGGTTTTTAATGTCTGGTTCCTCTTTAGCCTACAAGCAGGCTGATAAGTGTGTGCCAAGACTGTGACTACTTCCATTTCTTCTTCACCATTTTCTGGATTACTTCAAGACTGAACATCCATGTTGTTATCCACAAACATTTTTTTGTGAAAATGATATTCATTTCAAAATGAAGAAGATTTTTTATGAGATACAAACAAGTTAATTCTTGGTTCATTTAACTACAGAACTTCTACTGGAGATGAATATTCAGGATCTTATAGTAAAAGATGGATGTGGGTGGTTAAGGCCTATGATAAAGAACTCTGGAGGCTAAGGCAGGAGGATCATGAGTTTGAGGTCATAGACAAAGGCTTTATGTCTAGCATAGTAGGAGAGCTAGTAATGTCGTTCAGTAGCAGAGAACTTTTTGAGACTATGAGAAATCCCTCAGTTCAATTCTTAGCATCTCTAAGAGCATCATGCCATTCAGGATCCCATATATTCATAATTGAATATGATTTAGGTAAAGTTATAAATTAAAATTTGAGAAATGAAATATAGTCTTTATTCCTATTTAATTCTATTATAGGTCTTTACATGGAATGTGTAAATAAGGTTCTCAGAGGACCTTGGAGTCACAGATACAAATGAAGCAACATAGCAGAACACAGGCCCAGGCAGGTCATAGGTATTTCTCCACAAGGCAGCCAGTGCCAGGGATGGCTGCTAACAGTTTAGGAAGGGGGAAAGAGCAGGAATACTGCTTGAGTACCTGAAAGACTCTTATGACACATAACAGAGATGGACCAGCTGCTCAGAGAAGTAAGAGTGCTTTTCTCTTCTGCAAACTGGTCATGGTCTTGGATTTCTACATGATACACATGAAAAAAATCTTAAATGCCTGGACTGTGCTCATTAACTCAGTGGGGTGGATTTAGTGAGCTCAGGGAAACCTCAGTCAGATGTATGTTTCCATGAGGAATATGTTTTAATAAAATAGCTAGTTACTTTTAAGATGGGTTTGAATTCTGTAAATGTCTCTTCGAGACATGACCTAGCGTCGGGTCTCAGCATGCCTAAATTCCAATATGACTCATCTGAACTCTTTCCTCATTGTAGCAGTTTCTCAGTTCTTTAATTTATGAAACAAAAGCTCAGATGGGTTAGTCTTCAGTCTTTGTTCTGCTTTAAAAATACTTTTAATCATGTGAAGGTTGCCCAAATCATGTTATATTGTCTTATAACTCACAACTTATATTTTTCTTTGAACTAAAATCAAGTGTCTTCTTCTTAGGAAATAATAGAGAAGAAGATAGAAAATGGGAATTCAAAACCAAAATAGAAAAAGATGCCAAAACCAGGACAATATTTTTGAGGTCCTTATATAGCTACTAACAGCATAAATCACAAAATATAGTTATTCCATAAATATTATGATATGAATATATACAAATATGATTTGTAACTTTGTTTTATTATATTTTCCAAAATGAGTTAGTGATGTTTAGTTCTTTGAAGCAGAGTCTAAGAGGAGTCTGCATTTAATCTAAATAATTTCATTGGCGATTTCAAAACATTGTCTTAGCAAACTTTAATAAAACTTTATCTGTTGATCTTGTTAATGACCATATTGCTTTCACAATGTCATTTTCCCTAAAATTTAAAAATCAAAATGACTAAGGAAAGGAGCTGTTTTCTCTGTGTCTTGCCACTGGCTTCTCCAGCTGCTCAACAGCTACTGTGTCACTGGCTTCATTCTTTGAAGCCAAATGTGAAAAGCACAGGATTAGGATTTCACCATGGAGCGAGGTTATCACTTACCCAAACCACAGTTGTTTTTTTTTTTATTAATGTAAAAGCTTAGTTATAAAAGCCCTCTGATTTAGCTTGCTTTGAACAGACACCAGCTCAACCTTCATGAGACCAAAGATCTCCTTCGTGATTTGAACTAATTGTTAGAGAAATGGTACTGGGTGCCTTTGCTATATCCCAGTCATGATTTCCACAGGGCTTTGTTGCAAGCCCCTATTCTAATTGCATGTAGGAGGCAGTGTGTACTATAAATGAATATATGTGCCCCACTGTATTCCTCTGGATTTCTGAAAGTGGCTAAGTGCCTTAAATAAATTTTTTCTGCTAATTCAAACAGGGCCCCTTGAGGAAGAATCTGAGACAGATGATAGTCAATAAACACAACCAAAAAGAAAATAAAACTCTGCTTTTAAATCCTCTCTTCAGTTTGAACTCTATGTTCACTCCCTTGCTGCTCCCACCATGGCCATGTGTCTTTGTCTTGATGGCCACTGAGGTCCTTGAGATTGCTGACTGATTTCATCATATCCTCAGTTTTCAGGACAGTTTCCACCACAGTGAGATAGTCTGAAGTCTGAAGAATGACTAGATGGACAGTCATCAAAGGAAGACTTAGAATTCTTATCTATCACCTTCCTGAGCCAAAGTTCCCCTTTCTCCTAAACTCATTCCTGGCTACATAGATAATACATCACCACCTCTCCTAGGCCCTTTGACTTTCCATTCTGCGAATTGTCAATCTTGCTTACAGGATTTATGCATGGTGTAGCATACTAGGATTGTTTGAACTTTTTATGTGAGCAATGTGCTAGAAGTAGCAAGATACTTTATTCAAGGGCCATGTGTCAAGCGCTTTAAAAGTTGGCATCTGCAAATTTCACTTTGTAAGTGTTATGGATCGGCATTTTGAATTCATGTGAGAACAGTGAGGTGGAAATGCTGAGCCATGTGGAGCTTGAGTGAGGATGAAGAACACAGCAATTAAAGATTCCTTCAGATCAGTAACAGGGCCTCCATCGCTAAACACAACAGAGATGTCTTCACGTCAGTAATGGGGACTCCATCTCAAGATCACAAGAGAAGATGCCTTCAAATCAGTAACAGGGCCTCCATCGCTAAACACAACAGAGATGTCTTCACGTCAGTAATGGGGGCTCCATCTCAAGATCACAAGAGAAGATGCCTTCAAGTCAGTAACAGGCCGTCCATTTGAAGAACACCATCAAGAGAAGATGTTTTCAAGTCACTAACGGGGCTCCATCTCAAGAACACAATAGAAGATGACTTCCAGTCAGTATTTGGGGCTTGATTTCAAGAACAGAAGAGAAGATGCCTTCAGCTCCATTTCAAGGTATATTTTTTTAGAGTATGAGGAAATAAAAAGGCTAAATATTTAGCCAAGCAAAGTCATGTTTTTCCACTATGGTCTAAAGAGATAAATACGGCTGCTTATGACATCCCTGGGCACTTTTGTTTACTGGGCAGAAGATGAGATTTAGAGAGCTATGAAGAAGATGAAATAAGCTACAAAACTCCAAAATCCACAATACTTTCACATAGAGAACTGGTGTGCCCCAACTACATGTGGAAAATTAAACAATATGAAATTTTAATTCATGAACAAATATATTCAAATATTATATAAAATTACCCCTAGGCTGTATACATATGTGCTGAAACAGCAATGAATTTCATGTTTAGACTTCGGATCTCATTCCCATGACTTCCCTTTATATATATTTAAAAACTCCAAAATCTAAAGTATTTCTATTTACAAGTACTACACTGGGAGCCAGGTCAGGTGCCCTGTTCACTGTGGCTCCAGCGAGGATGTGAAAATTAGAGACGAAATTGATGAAACCCTTGTGGACATGTTCATCCCAGCATCCTGTAGAGAGAGATGTCAGGAAAGGTTGCCTCAAGTTAGTCACATTCTGAATTATCCAAGATGCCCAACCATTACTTTGAGGCAATGGCTACACTTAACGATGAGTGAAGCACACCCTTGTCAAATATTTCACACAAAGATGATATTCCAACTCAGAAAATGAGGATTGGAACTATTCATCACCAGCCCCGGGAGCTTTTTGTGGCAGCTCTGATCTGCATGGTGACAAGAATTACAGCTTCACACTCCTTTCTACTTCCCACTGCCCCTGATAGAAGTCCCTGCTTCCTGGCACCTGCCACCAGCGATTATCCTGCGCAAGTCTATTTCAATTCCATTTTATTTTGGCAGCCTTTTTACTGCAGAACACCCTGCTGCTAGCTCTCTGCTGGTTTTAACTAACTTGGAAAACAAACCTTCCTTGGCATGTATAATTGGCAGCATCCATGTTCCCTCCCCACCTTGCTTGCAGGGATGGAGAGTTTTGAAGTTCAAGGAAATGTGGACAAAGAGGAAAAGACAGTCCTGCGGATTTAACACCATGGTGAAGCGTGAGAGACACACATAGAATTTGGAGCAGCTCTTTGAAGAGGCAGTAGATTAGAGCAGACCTTCCCGAGACAGGCTGTGCAAACAGGATTGTCTCAAAAAGCAAAGGAGAGGTTGCAGACCCTTCAAATTAATCACTGCCAAAATTGCTTTCCATCTGTAGAAGAGGTAGCAATTAGGGAGGAAATATAGAGGATTACATCGCGGGAGAAAAAAAGGAGAGGGATTTTACGTAAAACACTCCTGACAAGCAATTGAGCTAAAAATTTAAATGTGATCTCAGGTCTCAATGAGGGGATGAGGCTTCAAACAAATGACATAAGAGGAAAAGAAGAAGAGAAAAGCCACAGCAATTGCTTGAATAGAAAGAGAGCCATTCACCCCAGATGTACTCAGCTTTAGCTTTGTGGTCTTTCACACAACTTTAGGGTTAAAAAAAAAATCCAGCTCTAGAGCGATTTATAATACTGACCACAGACCACCGAAAATCAGAGGGAACTGGGGTGGCAGTTAAAACAGTAAATGCCACAGGGTGTGGTGGTACCACAGCTCTAACCTTAGCACTCAGGAGACTGAGTCAGGAGGATCTGGAGTTGAAGGCCAACCCAGCCTTCATAGTGAATCATGTTTTAGAGAAAAAGAGGTTGGGGTGGGAGGACAAGAGTGGGGTTGGAGGGGGCAGGGAAAAATGAGGGAGATGTGGAGGGAAGATAAGTACCCAGAATGAAATTCTGCAAAACCTAGATATAAGAATATACCCAGGTGACTTTAACCTTCATTTAAAACTGCACTTTTGGAAGAACATAGCCGTAGTACTGGGGCATCTGACATCGTACAAGTCATTCATTCTAAAACCTTAACATGAGCAAGGAGAGGCCAGGTGGTCACAGCTACCTATTCTCATTTTAATCTCTTTCTTTCTCTCTCTCTCCCTCTCCCTCTCCCTCTCTCTTCCTCTTTCGCTCTCGCTCTACCATCCCACCCCCTCTCTTCCCAACCTTCTCATTCACCTGACTAGTTATCAAGAAGCATGATAACATGCATTCCACAGAGCAGCATGCAGGGCCTGTGAAAAGAGCAGCAGATGAGAAGGCCCAGCCTTTCCTTCTCACAGTTACAGCCTTTCAATGGCATTGGTATTAAGCAAGCACAGTGACTTAAATGTAGCTTGCTTTGTGCCGGGAGAGTCAGAGAGGACCACAAGAACTTATTAAACGGTTTCTGGATGGTTTGGTGAGTAGGAGCCACTTTACAGAATGGACGATTAACTCACACAAAGGTCATATCGGAGCAGGCAGAGGACAGAGCCTGCAGGCAGGGAGATGAGCAGTTCTGAGGATGCTGAGTGTCAGGGGCAGCTTGTCCTGCTGAAGAAATGAAAAGCCATGCATGAAAGGAGGAGATTTAGGACCTGCTTTGTATCTTCTTAGGAGTCTATGGGCAGAATTTGGAACCAAGAGGACAGAAGTTATCAAGCCTCTTTAAGAGAGGATAACGAGATCAAGTAATTTAAAGGAAGACTGGAAGCAGTGGAGAGAATGCTCCAGTGGGGAATCCAGGGAAAACTGGATATGGAGAGCAAGAGAATGGTTGGTTCATGAATAATTCTGACATTACTGCTTGCCCACTGGCTACAACAATGGCATACTCCCAGACCAAAAGATAAAGGAGAAAATCATTTATGGGCAGGCAGTACGCACTTGGACATTCACTGGTACAGGTACCTTGGAGATGCATAGAGTGTCAATGGAACCATGTAGAGCAGTGGTTCTCAACATTCCTAACACTGTGACCCTTTAATACAGCTGTTCATGTTGTCATAACCCCTCCACCACAAAATTATTTTGTTGCTACTGCATAGCTATAATTTTCCTTCTGTTATGAATTGTAATGTAAATACATGATATAGATGATATTTGATATGTGACACACACCCCCAAGGGGGTCCCGGCCCACAGGTTAGAACCACTGGTTTAGAGGCATCCAGAGAAGCATTATGACCTGATGTTACACCTCTGTCCAGCAGTGGCACAGGAGCAATATGGCCAAAGCTGAAACAGAGGCCTGTGGGAAAGCTGGGAAGGGCAAAGTTGAACATTTAGGAATAGCTGAGGGGTGGAGCTGGATGGGAAGACTGTAATGAAGAAAGCAAACTGAGGAGGAACAATATTCAGAGGAAAATTCAAATGTGAGATCTTACAGTCCAAAGGCAACCCTCCTCTAAAAGAGAGAGGTCACTATTGCCACAAAAGGATAGCTGCTGCCGTATGAAGCTGGCGACATGTTGGTCACTAGTGAAACCAGAATAGGGCCCTCCCTGTATGATCGTGGGGGATAACAGAGACCTGAGTGGACACATGCAGGTCAGGAGCTTGCTCAGTCCATTATGCAGCTCAGGCTATGATAGCAAAGTAAGTAACTTAAGACACAGATATTCACTACCTGCTTTAGAGGCAGGAAGTACAGGGTCATGCCTACAGCGATGTTGTTCAACGAGACTTGTCTCCTTGTCTTTTTTTTTTATTCCATATAATTTTTTATTTATATTTCAAATGATTTCCCCTTTTCTAGCCCCCCACTCCCCAAAAGTGCCGTAAGCCCCCTTCTCTTCCCCTGTCCTCCCAACCCCCCTTCCCACTTCCTAGATGATATTTTGTCCCTGTATCTTTGACCTCTATTTTTATTAAACTCCACTTTCATTCTTTTTGATGTCATGGCTCGATCACCCCCAGCCAGAGCACCAGTTATAGTGAATGAGCATCTACCCATGTGACTTCATTTAACTGCAACCATAATCAATTGTTTTAAGCATTTTGTATTCAGGACTGGAATTGGGCCATTGACATATACAAATTGGGGTAGAATGTAGTTGAGTTCACCTTAGCAGTGTAGTGCTGGAAAGCAGCAGAGAGCAACTAGAACAAGAATTGCTTATCTTAAGAAGAGCAGGAAGAGCCCTGGAGATGTGTGTGGATAAACAGCACCTTCTGGGAGCTTGTTAGAGAGACATAATATGGGCCCCTCCCAGAACTACTGACCCAATAATGCATGATTCAGTTTAGTCACCTGTGTTTAACAAATGGCAAGTCATCATTATGAAATGAGGTCACTTTTTTTTCTGGCAAGCTGATATATGCATACATATATATTTCCATATATATCATTAACATGTGTATTACATATTGATTTGGAGATAGATAGATAGATAGATAGATAGAGTATAATATCATAATAAACCTTGGTTTACTAGGCCTAGGGAAAGTCATTTCAAATAAAGTAAAATGATGGATGAAACAAAGAGAACTCATGACAGGTATTGTGATTGGAAAGACAGTTTTGTGTTAGAAACACTGAGGTTTTGTGCAAGTCAGATAACCACTCTCAACTTAAGTCTACTTACAAATTATCAGTAAGGATCAAGAAAGAAAGAATGAATACATGGAAGGACCCCAGAATCAAGTCTGATACACCCAGACGAAGAAAAAAACTGATAGATTCTTTTGCCATTAAAAAGTGACTTCTACCCCACTGTGTAGACACAGTAACACTATGCTGTTCTAGATACCAAGGCATCAGTCTTCAAAGCCCATTTCCATTGAGCTACTGGGTCCCTATGATTTAGAAGTATATATTTTATATTTTATTTTGCCTTCATCAATCTTTTTGAGCAGTGAGTTACTTGAGACCTGGCCCTTGGAAGATATAAAGCTTGTGCAGAAGGAAGGGACCCACACAGACAGGTGTAGCCTGAAGCAGTTGTCAACCAGAGTCATCCATCACCATGCCTACAGAATAGAGAGCCTTCCCTAATAGTTATTCTAAGAATTGAGTTCATCTAGTCTAGATCTTACAAAAGGGGATGAGGTTTACTAAATATTTAAGGGATTGTAATAATAGTCTCTCTAGCATCCTGACTTAACATTCTTCTAAAGGTATATCTACTGAGGAAAATAAATTTGACTCATACTGAGTTTTATGTGAGGATTTTATTGATTGCAATAAAAGCTGGCAAACATAAGTGATTTCAAACCAAATTTGATTTACCATGTCTTGGACTAATTTCTTAATTAGCAATGAAAGACTTAAATGGAGTTTTAAATTATGTTCTAAGCCAAAACTTTGTAATTTAAATAATGAAACTATGTTTTTATAACATATTAATACTAAAACTGGAAATGGTTCTTTTTCCTGAACACTATACCTTTAAATTCAGACACCCTATTTTCACACTTCATATGGCATTAGTTTTTTGTACACATTTCATTTCTAATATATTTATACCAATTTTCCCTACTATTCCCCAGGTTAAGAATGTGTAATTATAATTTGTAAATGGATGTGTTATTACAGTGAAACATTTATAGGGGGTTGCATTTGTATTGTGTGTTATCTTAAAAACAATGTTTACACTCCTGTCATTTCTTTAAATAACTGTTACATACAAAAGTAATTAATGTGGCCTAAGAAAAATTAATCCTCAAAATTTAAACCTTTAGATTAAAAATAGCAAAAGCAATTAACAGGTATGCACATTTTATGAAAAAATATAGGAATAATAAGATGTAGAGACAAACTATGATATATATTATAATTGTGTTAAATTGCATATGTAATAATATGAATCTCACGGAGAAAAAGGTTTGAAAATCTGACTACTCCATTGCATCTATGAAAAATTTTTTGAGGTTGGTTGTTTGTGTTTTAAGTGCATTTGTCCTAAAGTAATGAAAACATCCTCAACATAAATAAAACTCACAAGTAAAGCTAAGGGAACGGCATTATTAAAAAGGACATTCACGGATCTAGTAGCCGGGCATGGTGGCAGCACACACCTTTAATTCCAGCACTTGGGAGGCCGAGACTGGAGGTCTCTGAGTTCAAGGCCAACCTGGTCTACCGAGCAAGTTCAAAGACATCCCAGGCTATACAGGGAAAAAGGACATTCACATGGCTGTTAAATATAAAGGGCTCAAGGGACAAAGCTCAGGTCAGCATATTGTAATGACCAAAAACTAAAATGATTCACAGATTATCAGACCCTGTCCACCACTCCCTCCTTCTGGGAATGCATAATATAGTTGTTGTTCCTGAGATTCAATATGCAGGTATGATGGAAGTCCTCATCCAGTGTCTACAGGAGATTTTCCTGTTCACTTTGCAGAAGAAAAAGTCACTTCTGGCAAGAGTAGTGATGTTAAGATCTGGAGGCTTAAATAATTTTATAGCAACTCCACTGCTGGTGGGGTTGCAAATTGGTACAACCACTCTGGAAAGCAGTCTGGCGGTTCCTCCGAAAACTGGGCACCTCACTTCCAGAAGATCCTGCTATACCACTCCTGGGCATATACCCAGAGGATTCCCCACCATGTAATAAGGATACATGCTCTACTATGTTCATAGCAGCCCTATTTATAATTGCCAGATGCTGGAAAGAACCCAGGTATCCCTCAACAGAAGAGTGGATACAAAAAATGTGGTATATCTACACAATGGAGTACTATTCAGCCATTAGAAACAATGAATTCATGAAATTCTTAGGCAAATGGATGGAGCTAGAGAACATCATACTAAGTGAGGTAACCCAGACTCAAAAGGTGAATCATGGTATGCACTCACTAATAAGTGGTTATTAACCTAGAAAACTGGAATACCCAAAACATAATCCACACATCAAATGAGATACAAGAAGAAAGCAGGAGTGGTCCCTGGTTCTGGAAAGACTCAGTGAAACAGTATTTGGCAAAACCAGAACGGGGAACTGGGAAGGGGTGGGAGGGAGGACAGGGGAAGAGAAGGGGGCTTACGGGACTTTCGGGGAGTGGGGGGGGGCTAGAAAAGGGGAAATCATTTGAAATGTAAATAAATTATATCGAATAAAAAAAAAAAGATCTGTATCTGACAAGAAAACCTTGACTACTCTGTTTCAGAGGGAAAGAATGAAGGAGACAGAAAGAAGAGAGGGAGGGAGGGGGGAAGGAGGGAAGAGAGGATAGAGGAAGGAGGGAGGAAGAAAGAAGGGAGGGGAAGAAGGGAAAGAAGGAAGGGGAAAGAATGAAGAAGGGAAGAAAGACATTTTCTAGAGCTAGAAAATAGAATAAATGCACTGGGAGGAAATAATATCTCAGTGTATGTGGATAGCACAGGAAATCATCAATGAACCTTAGGACAGTCATGAAAGTCTCTGGATCTAAGAAACAAAAAAATAGATAAAGATGGAAAAAATAATTCAGAGTCCAGAGATTCAAAGGAGCCAGTGTGTGCATGTATGTGTGTGTGTGTGTGTGCTTGTGTATGTGTGTGTGTGCTTGTGTATGTGTGTGTGTGTGTGTGTGCTTGTGTATGTGTGTGTGTGTGTGTGTGTGTGAAAGAGAGAGAGAGAGAGAGATTTCACATTCACAGAAGGAAAAATAAAAGGCAGAAATTTCCCAAAATATAAGGGAACAACAATGTGCAAAAGGAGCTCAATTAATTCCAGGAAGTAGAAAAACAAACATGTCCTAAGATACAGTAGAAACAAGCTGCTGACCACCTCAGAGAACTCTGAAAGTTGCAAAGGAAGAGCGCTATCAGTACAGGGACCCACAGGTCTCTCAGGGGAAAGGGAGAAGCAGTGAGAAACCACTCAAGGTAGGAGAAGTAGTTCTGTCAGTTGATTTTTACACTTGGCAGAAATGCCTTTTAAAAATGAAGGTAAATTAGATGTTTATAAATAAACAAACAAAGTTAAATGCATGCATTACTAAATGAGGTGCCATCCAAGAATGTCTTAGGGTACCTTGAATTGAAACTGAAGTAAAACAATGCCAGGGTAATAAAACACAAGCAACCCAAAATGCAATTCCAAAATACACGGATTAAAAATAACAATAAAATCATTTGAAATGTAAATAAATTATATCGAATAAAAAAAAATTGAACATAAAAAAAAAATAACAATAAATTGTACCTTGCCTTATACACTTCTCATTTTCTATAGAACTTAAAAGACAAAATCATAAACAGCTATAAATCTGTGTAAATGAGTACACAATAAATTTATAAAAATGCCATTTTGACAACAGTATCATAAAGTGGGTAAGGTTAGTTTACAATATTTCATTTGTGATTGAAGTCAGTTTAGAATTAATTTAAGACAGATTATAATTCTATGATATACACAATCCCATTAGTTTAAATGTATAAAATTCATATAAATGAAGATTTGAAACAAAAAAATGATGTCACTACAAAAAATAAATATAGAACAGTCAGAAATAAACAAAAGGGGGAGTAGGAAGTCATAAGATACATAAAATAAGAACCAAAATGCTAAATAACTACAATTATACTAAAATTATCTTTAAATATGAATGAATTAATATTTATACCAAAAGACACAGAGTAAATAACCTGATTAAAAGGCAGGCTTCAACTATATTCTATCTAGATAAAACAAATTTTAGGCTTAGGAAACATAAGAAAACAGCAAAAGAATGGAAAAATACATGTGGTACCAAAAGTAACTAAAAGAAAATAGGAATAGCTACATTAATATCTTAGTAAAAAGGATGAATAGAAAACAGTTGCAAGAGAAAAGGGACAAATGAGATATTGGTGTGCCTCCCCCCACTCTACCTGCCTCCCAAGGAGGCCTGCTATAACCCATGACACACTGCACCACCTGCCTTCCTCCTGGGAGGTCTACTCCAAACCATGACACCCAAGTCAGCCAACACCAGAGACAGCTAGATGGTAAAAGGCAAGTGCAAGAACATAATCAACACATGCCAATGCAATATGCCATTAGAATCTAGCTCTCTTACTATATAACAAGCCCTGGATATCTTAAAATCTCAAAAGCAAGACTGTGACCCTAAATCTCATCTCATGAAGATGATAGAGGTCTTTAAATATGATATAAATAATTCCCTTAAAGAAACACAGGAAAACGCAAACAGGTAGATGCACTAAAGAGGAAACAAACAAATCCCTTAAAGAAATACAGGAAAATACAATAAAGCAGGTGAAGGAAATTAATAAATTGGTCAAATACCTAAAAATGGAAATATAAGTGATAAAGGAAACACCAGGGGAGGCAACCCTGGAGATGGAAAACTTAGGAAAGAGAACAGGAACTACAAACACAAATACCACCAACAGAATACAAGAGATGGAAGAGAGAATCTCAGACAAAGAAGATACCATAGAAGAAATTGATATGTCAAAGAAAATGCCAAATGTAAAAAGCTCCTAACTCAAGATATCCAGGAAATTTGGAACACTATAAAAAGACCAAACTTAAGAGTGATAGGAATAGAAGAGGGTAAAGATTCCCAGTTCAAGGGCCCAGAAATTATCTTCCACAAAATTGTAGAAGAAAACTTCTCTAATCTAAAGACAGAGATGGCTATAAACTTTCAAGAAGCTTACACACCACCAAATATATTGGACCAGAAAAGAAAATCCTCCTGCCACAAAATACTCAAAACACAAAATGTATGTAACAAAGAGAGAATATTAAAAGTTGCAAGGGGAAAAGGCCAAGTATAAAAGCACACCTATGAGAATGACAGCTGATTTCTCAAAAGAGACTCTAAAAGTCAGAAGATCCTGGACAGATGTCTTGTAGGCTCTAAGAAACCACAGATACAAGCCCAGATTATCCTACCAAGCAAAACTTTCAATTACTATAGATGGAGAAACCAAGACATTCCATGAAAAACAAAATTTAAACAGTATCTTTCTACTAATCCATCCCTACTGAGGATACAAGAAGGAAAACTCTGACACAAAGAGGGTAACTACAGCAAAGAAAACACAAGAAATTAATCATCTCACAAAAAACCAAATGAAGAGAAATGTGTGCACATGTACACACACACAACACACACATACACATAAATACACACATACACAGTACCACCTCCAATATTAAAATAACAGGAACTAACAATCATTGGTCATTAATATTTCTCAATGTCAATGGATTTAATTCACCAATAAAAAGACACAAGCTAACAACTAGACATAAACAGGATCCATCATTCCATTGCATACAAGAAACACACTTCAGCAACAAAGATAGACATGTTCTTCAGAGTAAAAGGCTGGAAAAAGATTTTCCAAGCAATGGCTTCACCCAGACCTGGACCTTGCATACTACAATACTGAGCTCTCAGGAAAGATGGTGCTCTAGTGAAATAGTGACAAGGCTGTTATAGATATAACCAATCATTCTTCTGGTATTACTGGGGAGAGGGCCACAAGGCCCCACTTCTAGCTAAAGAGCTTTTTGCAGTGAATGGCTGCTGGAAAAAGGGGAATCAGTTCATTCCAGGGGTGTAGAATGAGGTTGCCAAGTTTCAGTGGATTACTCTGTACCCATATGCATAAGGTCGATACTAATTGGACTCAAAGGGTTAATTTTTTAATTGTAGATGACATAAAGGTGGGCAGGAAAAAGTTGGAGGGAAAATGTGGGGATGATATGACCAATATACACTATATAAATGCAGAAATGAAATTATCAAAGAACAAATAAGATATTGATGTGATTAATTGCAACAGTCATTTCTTCAAAAATGTTACTAAACAGCCAATAAGTATATGAAGAAATGCCCAGCATTACTAATCGTTATATTGGTGAGGACAAGGGGAACTAGAAACTTAATGCTGCTGGTAAAAGATGAGTTATAGATTTTGTGAGAGGCGGTGGTAGCAGTGGTGGCGGCAGCGGCAGCAACTGGTCCAGCGGAAGGGCTATCAGCAGCGGAACCAAGGTGACAGGATTCAGGCAGGCCTTGTGCCCATGACCACTGACGTTTACTGGCCAGCTGGGCTGCAAGCAGTGGCAGATTTACAGTGCCTTTCACCCCACAGAAGCTACATCAGAACTCTGCCTTCCGCCAGTCAGTTAAGAGAGTCTCTCCGCCATCTTGGATCTCTGGTGCCAGAGAAATCAGACAGACTGAGGTATGCAAATATAACCCAAGGCCAACTTCGCAGGGGTCTAAGCCCAATGGACGTTGGCCTGCACCCAGGCCCAGGGCTGTTCAGGGGGCCATCTGTGTGCAAACCCAGCCAGGAGGTTGTTTGTCCAGCCCAGTACACACTCCACCATTTTCACTACGGGATGCCAGAGAGTTCTAGCAGGCAAAGTCAGCTAAGAGTCATAGCCCTAGGCTAACATACCATGGGTCTTAAGACGGACAGGCCTTGGACTGACCCCAGGCCCTGGGTTGCTCGGGGGGCCATCTGTGTGCCAACCCGGCCAGGAGGTTGTTAGCCTAGCAGACTCTCCTGGCACTTTCAGGGAGCACGCACATGCCCGCCATCCTGGCCACCTGACAGAACCAATTAACAGTCATAGCCCAAGGGGAACTTTGCTCAGGCCTTAGCCTGCCAGGCTTTTGCCTAGACTCAGGGCCTCAGCAGGTAGGCTAGCCTTGTGTGCACCAACCCGGTTGGGAGATAGGCTGCCCAGCAGACTTACCAGCACTCTGAAAAGGTCCCACAGCAGGATAGACCATCTGCACTCACTGAAGGAGCAAATGGGCACCACCTGGTTCACACAGACAACTTGGGGCAAGGCACACTAGGGCTGCAAGGACACCCAAGAGGAGGGCAGCGCATTAGCAATCTGTAACAGGGGAAACCCAGCAATCCAGTGTTGCAGAAATAGCCATATAGCCACACAGGAGGCACAAATACCAGCCAGAGACAAGACCAACTAACACCAGAAATAACAAGATGGCAAAGGGCAAACGCAAGAATGCTACTAACAGAAACCTAGGCAATATGGCAGCATCTGAACTAAACTCTTCAACATCAGCAAGTCCTGATTATGCAAACACACCAGAAAAAAAAAGATTTGTATTTAAAATCCACTGTTCATGACGCTGCTAGAAGAACACAAAAAGGACATAAATGAATCTCTTAAAGAAATACAGGGGAACAAGAATAAGCTAGAAACCCATATAATGGAAACACAAAAATCACTTAAAGAAATTCAGGAGAATAAGGCTCAAGAGATAGATGCCAATAAAGAAGAAACATACACACACAAAAAAAAACTTAAAGAAATGCAGGAGAAAGTGAGTCAAACAGCAGAAGTCATGAAAGAGGAAACACAAAAATCTCTTAAAGAATTACAGGAAAACACACAAACAAGCAAGTGAAGGAGCTAAGCAAAACCATACAGGATCTAAAATCAGAAGTAGAAACACCTAAGAAATCACAAAGGGAGACAACTTTGGCAATAGAAAACCTTGAGAAGAAATCAGGGGCCATAGATGCAAATATCAATAACAGAATACAAGAGATGAAAGAAAGAATCTCAGATGCCGAAGATACCATAGAAACCATTGATACAACTGTCAAAGAAAATGCAAAATGTAAAAAGCTTGTATCCCAGAACATCCAGGAAATCCAGGACACAATGGGAAGATGAAACCTAAGAATTATAGGTATAGATGAGAGTGAAGGTTTACAGCTGAAAGGGCCAGCAAATATCTTCAACAAAATTATGGAAGAAAATGTTCCCAACTTAAAGAGAGAGATGCCCATGAATATACAAGAAGCCTACAGAACTCCAAACAGACTGGATCTGAGCAGAAATAACTCTTGTCACATAATAATCAAAACCCCAAATGTACTAAACAAAAAAAGAATATTAAAGGCAGCAAGAGAAAAAGGCCAAGTAACATATACAGGAAGACCTATCAGAATCACACCAGACTTCTCACCAGAGACCATGAAAGCTAGAAGATCCTGGGCAGATCTCATGCAGAATATAAGAGAAAACAAATATCAGCCAAGACTACTATACCCAGCAAAACTCTCAACCACAATAGATGGAGAAACCAAGATATTCCATGACAAAACCAAATTTACACAATATCTTTCTACAAACCCAGCTCTATAAAGAATAATAGGAGGGAAACTCCAATACAAGGAGGGAAACGACACCCTGGAAAAAGCAAGATAGTTACCTTCTTTCATCAAACCCAAAAGAAGATAACCACTCAAATATAAAGATAACATCGAAAGTGACAGGAAGTAATAATCACTATTCCTTAATATCTTTTAACGTCAAAGGACTCAACTCCCCAATAAAAAGACATAGACTAACAGACTGGATAAGGAAACAGGACCCTACATTTTGCTGCATACAGGAAACACACCTAAATGTCAAAGACAAAAACTACCTTAGAGTAAAAGGCTGGAAGACAATTTTACAAGCCAATGGTCTCAGGAAACAACCCTGAGTAGCCATTCTAATATCCGATAAAATTGACTTTCAACCTAAAGTCATCAAAAGAGATACAGAAGGACACTTCTTGCTGGTCAAAGGAAAAATCCACCAAGAAGAATTTTCAATTCTGAACATCTATGCGCCAAATGCAAGGGCACCCTCATTTGTAAAAGAAACTTTACTAAAGCTCAAAGCACACATTGCACCTAACACAATAATTGTGGGGGACTTCAACACTCCACTCTCCTTAATGGACCGATCAGGAAAACAGAAACTAAACAGGGACACAATAAAATCAACTGAAGCTTTGGACAAATTGGACTTGACTGATATTTATAGAACATTTCACCCTAAAACAAAAGAATATACCTTTTTCTCAGCACCTCATGGTACCTTCTCCAAAATCGACCATATAATTGGTCACAAGACAGACCTCAACAAATACAAAAAGATCAAACTAATCCCATGCCTCCTATTGGATCACTATGGAGTAAGAGTGGTCTTCAATGGCAACAAAAACAACAGAAAGCCCACATACACATGGAGGCTGAATAATAATCTACTCAATGACACCTTGGCCAAAGAAGAAATAAAGAAAGAAATCAGAGACTTTTTAGAATTTAATGAAAATGAAGGCACAACATACCCAATTCTTTGGGACACAATGAAAGCAGTGCAAAGAGGAAAACTCATAGCCCTGAGTGCCTCCAAAAAGAAAATGGAGAGTGAATACACTAGCAGCTTAAAGACACACCTGAAAGCCCTGGAAAAAAAAAGAAGCCAATTCCCCCAGGAGGAGTAGAAGACAGGAAATCATCAAACTCAGGGTTGAAATCAGTCAAGTGGAAACAAAGAGAACCATACAAAGAATCAACAAATCCAGAAGCTGTTTTTTTGAGAAAATCAACAAGATAGATAGACCCTTAGCCAGACTGACCAAAGGGCAGAGAGAAAGTATCCAAATGAACAAAATTAGAAATGAAAAGGGGGATATAACAACAGAAACTGAGGAAATTCAAAAAATCATCAGATCCTACTACAAAAACCTATACTCAACACAACTGGAAAATCTGGAAGAAATGGACAATTTCCTAGACAGATACCAAATACCAAAATTAAATCAGGACCAAATAGATCATCTAAACATTCCCATAACCCCTAAAGAAATAGAAGGAGTCATAGAAAGCCTTCCAACCCAAAAAAACATAGGACCAGATGGCTTCAGTGCAGAATTCTATCAGACCTTCAAAGAAGACCTAACACCAATACTCTTCAAACTATTCCACAAAATAGAAACAGAAGGAACATTACCCAGTTCCTTCTATGAAGCCACAATTATGCCGATACCAAAACCAGACAAAGATCCAACAAAGAAAGAGAACTTCAGACCAATTTCCCTTATGAACATCGATGCAAAAATACTCAATAAAATTCTTGCCAACCGAATCCAAGAACACATAAAAAGGATCATCCACCATGATCAAGTAGGCTTTATTCCAAGGATGCAGGGTTGGTTCAATATGCGGAAATCCATCAATGCAATCCACTGCATAAACAAACTCAAAGAAAAAAAACACATGGTCATTTCATTGAATGCTGAAGAAGCACTTGAGAAAACTCAGCATCCTTTCATGCTTAAAGTCTTGGAAAGAACAGGAATTCAAGGCCCATACCTAAACATAGTAAAAGCAATATACAGCAAACAGGTAGCCAGCATCACACTAATGGAGAGAAACTTGAAGCAATCCCACTAAAATCAGGGACTAGACAGGGCTGCCCACTTTTTCCTTATCTTTTCAATATTGTACTTGAGTACTAGCTCGGGCAATTAGACAACATAAGGAGGTCAAAGGGATACAAATTGGAAAGGAAGAAGTCAAACTCTCATTATTTGCAGATGATATGGTAGTCTAACTAAGTGACCTAAAAACTCCACTAGAGAACTCCTACAGCTGATAAACAACTTCAGCAAAGTGGCGGGTTATAAAATCAACTCAGGCAAATCAGTGGCCTTCCTATACTCAAAGGATAAACAGGCTGAGAAAGAAATTAGGGAAATAACACCATTCACAATAGCCACAAACAGTATAAAGTATCTTGGGGTGACTCTTACCAAACATGTGAAAGATCTGTATGACAAGAACTTCAAGACTCTGAAGAAGGAAATAGAAGAAGACTTCAAAAAATGGAAAAATCTCCCGTGCTCATGGATCGGCAGGATTAATATAGATTAAATGGCCATTTTGCCAAAAACAATATACAGATTCAATGCAATACCCATCAAAATCCCAACTCAATTCTTCAAAGAGTTAGAAAGAGCAATTCTCAAATTCATCTGGAATAACAAAAAACCCAGGATAGCTAAAACTCTTTTCAACAACAAAAGAAATTCTAGGGGAATCAGTATCCCTGACCTCAAGCAATATTACTGAGCAATAGTGTTAAAAACTGCATGGTATTGGTACAGTGACAGGCAGGAGGATCAGTGGAACAGGATTGAAGATCCAGAAATGAACCCACACACCTATGGCCATTTGATCCTCGACAAAGAGGCTGAAAACATCCAATGGAAAAAAGATAGCCTTTTCAACAAATGGTGCTGGTTCAACTGGAGGTCAGCATGCAGGAGAATGCGAATTGATCCATCCTTGTCTCCTTGTACTAAGTTCAGCTCCAAATGGATCAAGGACCTCCACATAAAGCCAGACACTCTGAAGCTAATAGAAAAGAAACTGGGGAAGAGCTTTGAGGACATCGGTACAGGGGGAAAGTTTCTGAACAGATCACCAATAGCGTATGCTCTAAGAGCAAGAATTGACAAATGGGACCTCATAAAATTACAAAGTTTCTGTAAGGCAAAGGACACCATCAAAAGGACAAATTGGCAACCAACAAATTGGGAAAAGATCTTCACCAACCCTACATCAGATAGAGGGCTAATATCCAATATATACAAAGAACTCAAGAAGTTAGACCCCAGAAAACCAAATAACCCTATTAAAAAATGTGGTACAGAGTTAAACAAAGAATTCTCACCTGAAGAACTTCAGATGGCGGAGAAACATCTTTAAAAATGCTCAACTTCACTAGTCATCAGGGAAATGCAAATCAAAACAACCCTGAGATTTCACCTTACACCAGTCAGTATGGCTAAGATTAAAAACTCAGGAGACAGCAGGTGTTGGCAAGGATGTGGAGAAAGAACACTCCTCCACTACTGGTTGGGTTGCAAATTGGTACAACCACTCTGGGAATTAGTTTGGTGGTTCCTCAGAAAAGTGCGCCTGTCACTTCCAAAAGATCCTGCTATACCACTCTGGGCATATACCCAGAGGATTCCCCAGCATGTAATAAGGATATATGCTCCACTATGTTCATAGCAGCCCTATTTATAATAGCCAGAAGCTAGAAAGAACCCAGGTATCCCTCAACAGAAGAATGGATGCAAAAAAATGTGGTATATATACACAATGGAGTACTATTCAGCCATTAGAAACAATCAATTCATGAAATTCTTAGGCAAATGAATGGAGCTGGAGAACATCATACTAAGTGAGGTAACCCAGTCTCAAAAGATCAATCATGGTTTGCACTCACTAATAAGTGGATATTAGCCTGGAAAACTGGAATACCCAAAACGTAATCCACACATCAAATGAGGTACAAGAAGAACGGAGGAGTGGCCCCTGGTTCTGGAAAGACTCAGTGTAGCAGTATAAGGCAAAACCAGAACAGGGAAGTGGGAAAGGGTGGGTGGAAGTACAGGGGGAGGGAAGAGGGCTTATGTGACTTTCCGGGAGTGGGGGACCAGAAAAGGGGTAATCATTTGAAATATAAATAAAAAATATATCAAATAAAATAAAAAAACAAAAAGTTGGCAAACTCCAAAAAAAAAAAAAATGAGGTATAGACAGATAAAAGTCTGTCTCTAATGGTTAGGCATGTGATCCAGCAATTCCATTCATAGGTATCTACTTAAAAGTACATACTCACCAAACATTAGTTTTAGGGCCATATTCTAATGGCAAAAGAAAAATTGGAAACAAACCAAGATTTTATTAACTGATAAATAGACAGAAGAACATGTTATCAACATGTAATTGGAGTTTTACTTGGCAACTAAAAGAAAAATGTGTCCATAGAAGCTCGTCGCAAGGACAGCTATATCCTTCATCCACATAAAATGTCAGCAGTCGGCTAATATAGAATGATAAGACATATGCTTGAGGTCTCTTAAGGTTAAAGTGATGGGAATCCTGCAGAGTGATGGATAAGTGACATAAAGGTCTGTTTGAAGTATAACAGTCCAAAGTTGAGTGTTAATGGATGCCCATGAATAACAAGACATTAAATTGCATATTTTAAATGGGTAAATTGTGGGTAATAAAAATTATATCTCAATAATACATTATATTCAGTAGACATGTTTGAGACAATTGTTAGTTAAATGCAAATTAACACCATAGTTAGAAACCAACTGAACGTCAATTTTGACAGCCATTGTATGTGTCTTATACCTGGTATTACCAAGAGAAGAAGAAATGAGACATTTGTAAGATCCATACAGTACTGGGGAGACTCTGCTATTCAATTACCAACTCAGTTTTAGTTCTTGTGATTTATCCTGCAGTGTAGGGGTCTGCGTCCTCGAAATCTGAAGTTTCTGAAGAAGAGGTGTCACCCTTTATATCTCTAGACCCAGGATCCATGTGTACTGGTGAATTGTTGCTAACATGTGATAGAAAATGTACTGAAGTAGAACCACAGTCTGTCCTATGAAAACCAAGCCTGGCTTCTGCCCACCTCCTGATAGTTGCCCAAAGAAGCCCCATAGAATATAAATCTAGCTGAAATGCAACCGTGAACCTGCAGCAGCAACACATGTGAACAACGCTGGTCAAATTCAAGGCTGTGTGCAAAGTCCATGACACAGGGTTATGAACATAGGTTTCATCTTTGGTGCTCCATAAGTCACACAAACCCATTATTAGTAGCATACAGCTACCCCTGATAAATATGCCATGAATTAAATAGCTTTGGTCTGGTATGGTAAACCCAGATAAGCAAGGCTCAGTATGCTAATTGTATATACTGAGAAATTTTCTGATAAGTGAGTCATGTTTCAGAAAAGTCTTGGCTCTTACAAGCCAGAATATAAACCAACTCTGATGTAAATTTTCTCAGGGTGATCAGACCTCCTACTTCCGCCACATCATGAAGCATTTGCTATTCTTCCCTTTAAAAAACCGACGATAAATGAGGTTGGTAGCCTTTTGCCTTAAAGAGAAATGCAAAAGGCTACACTACTTACTGTGGCAAGGAGACAGTCTTACAGGTCTGTCATTCTGAGGCTCTGCTTTGTTGTCGGGAGTGATAGAAGACTTTTTGTTGGTATCTTGCAGAAGCATCAAAAACACCTTTTGAGAATTAAGAGGAAATACATATATTTTACATCTTCACAAATTACACTTATTTGTACTTTTTTGTCTCAATCACCCATTAGGAATAACAACACACATAAAATACACCCTGTGTTTTATTGTTCATTTAATTAGTGTAACTCTAAGAATGAATGTCCCTCGGGAATTCTGATATACCATGTCACTAAGGCAGGTAAGTTGTAACTTATTGATGCTACTATTAAGTTAGAGCTTGAAGAAAACCAAGCATGACATGTTTAAACCCTGAGATAATCTCAAATCAACAAAAATATGATGAAGGGAAAAGAGTATGAGCCAAGACAGTGGGACCTGTGGTGTGCTGGGGGCAATGAAACCTTTGGCTGCATTTGAAGACCTGGGGGACACAGGAAGAGCTGAACTAAGACCTCCAATGCACATCAAGGAGCATTCATCTAAGAGGGGTGGTTTAGCCCCACTCCAGAAGTCAAAGATACTAAGCCACGTAGCAGTGTCCCTCTATGAAGAGGGCACAGGCTCTCTCGTTGACAGGGCTGGGACAATTTGTGACCACGGACACAGGGCTCACACCAGGCTATGAGAATATTGCATCTGTAAAGCCAGTGATGAGCAATCTCCATGAATGGTAGATTCTGACTGAAAAGACTTTGAACATAGCTTGGATGCATGCACTATCTGTGCTATCATGATGTCTGTAACCAAAATTCACTGCTAAGAGAAACACAGTAATGTCTATGTAGTTGTCATATACATATGCTTTAATCCCTTCCATCTCTGGACATATCTACCACAAAACCATCCACAGAGATCCAGATCCCTCTGGCTCTGGCCACACTTCCAGGGTCTTAGCCCAACAACTAGCTCACGTTCAGCATGTCCACTCTCTTTCTGAACTTTTGACTTAAACAACATCATGAGTCCTTTAAAAAACACAAAGAGTCATGAATTGGTCAACTTGTTCCTAGTCTGACCCTTTCCATGGGGGAAAACACAGGGAGAGGGCCCCAGAGACTGAAGCAGAAAGCAAGTGAACCCTAGGGAAAGGCTTATTCTCTCTCTTCATGTGCTTAATTAGCTCGGACAGAATCCTACTGAGTAAAAGCTGTATCTTCCACATTGGTCATGGTCAGGAGGTTTTGTTAGATCTTAGGTAGTTCTCTCCTTTGAAAAATAAATACTACTGAATCCCAGCAAGATCTCCAAGGAAAGCTGCAACTTTCATCCCACTACAAATAAAAACAGTGCTGACAATAACTTAGAATAACACAGGGCATATATGCCGGCCATACATCCCCTGAATACATTAGTTCATCACTGTGTGACTTGGTTTCTTGGTGAACTAAATGGTAATAATAAAACAGGTTATAGAACCAGTGAATGCAATAAATGTGTTTTTCAGAGAGACTGATGTGAACCCTGCCTGGCATGTAACAAGCTCATGCTATCGCATCCTGACTTGCCAGAGGACACCCGGACACGATAGGCTTCATTATGTAATTCTCAAATCAATCTAATAAGATAAGCACTGCTATCCCCACTGCAGATGAAGGCTTGGAGTATTAGCATGATAATCATTCGCTCAGCACATACACACAGAATGAAATTAGAAACAAGAGTGTGAGTTGAGAATTATCCACCAAATGAGAAATTGCCTGAGTTTTATTTTAAAAGAAAATTTTATTTGATGGTTGGCCAAAAATAACTATATCATGAAGCATATTTTTATTTCAATAAGTACATTTTACAACAGTCTTTATGCCTTGTTTTTAAGCTCCCATCTCTTATACACACACACACACACACACACACACACACACAAACCTATGCAGATGGATATGTGTGTGTCTAAGACTGTGAACATATACATGTCTGTTGTTTGTATGTTTGTACATATTGGAGAAAGAAGCAGAATAAGACATGGGTTTTCCTGAATCAATATCAAAGGGCAGGAGGGTATATGAACAGAACAATTAGCACACAGCCAGCAGATTCTGGGTGCTGTGTGCCCAGTGTTTCTACAGCTCATGAGTATGCAAGGCAAACAACAAATCCAAGATCATAAGGAAGAGAGGAGTGCCATCTAGTGTTGACTCTCCTTAGCTGCAGGCACACTGACCAAGGGTTTCAGGGACTAAAATGTCAAAGGACACCAAGGGACAGAACAGAAGGGTCACATTTCTCAAAAACAACTTGAAACTCAATTCCATAGGCAAATGTCTAGGCTCCTGGTGTGCACCTGCTTTTGCAGTTTGGATCTGTAAACTCTATGCTAAATAGAAGCAGTCGCTCTCCTGTTGCAAGCCTCCCTTTTGGAACAGTCTCATATAACCCAAACATCTAGAACAGGATGGAAATGGTCAGGGTTTAATAAAACAAAATATATGAAAAAGGATTCTAACATTCCACTAGGTTTTGGAACTGTAAGTCCCCATTTTCAACTCAAAGTATTCCTTATCATTTGACAGAGATTGTCTACAAAAGATAATTTTGTTTTATCTCTTTATTTATGTTGAGATGTAAACTACTGTAAAAATTCTCATTATTGGTAAAATTACAAAAGGCCTTCTGCTATAAACACCCCTACAAAATGGCTATAAAGGAGGTATGAGTGCATGCATAGGACATCATCTGATAGAGTTGACCATCTAATATCCCAGGCACATTTTCTAGTCTATGAAGCATCTTGTATTGGTACACTTTGCATAGAAGACCATCACATCCGTGTACCTCGTCCTGTTCTTTGGATGTCTTTCTATCACTTGTAGATGGAAAGTGGCCAGTTCAAATGGGACAAATATTGCCCACACCTCTCTGTCCTTATACAAAGGGTTGGCTAATCCTCTCTAATATTATCTAATATTTTGCATCTCACAAAGATTACTTCAGGCATCTCAAGTAAACAAATCTTCACAACTGTGCACACTGCTCCTGTTGTTATTCAAACAAAATGAATAGATGTGAAATATGTTATGTTGAGGTTAAAACCCAAAGGTACTAAGTTGCAAGGAAATAAATGAACAGAATATAGCTTTAAATGCAATGGCTAGGGATTTCTGTCCTTTTCTCTTTTATTTATTTTTCTGTGAAAAATAAATTCAACAGTTGAGGGATTCTTCATTTGGAAACTTATGTCTCCTTAATTAAGAGAAGCTTCAGGGTGTAAGCCTGCTACCATAGCCTGGTGTCATCTGTACACTGATAGTGCTATCAATCCCTTGGGCTGGAGGGCAGTGGTTCATTGGCTGTGCTCTCTGTTTAAAGGGTACTGGCAAATAGTGTCTGACCCCAGGCACAATCCACTCTCAAAGTGTCAGTGTGATGGACTATACCCAGATATGGTCAGCCTACCCTGCCTTTGGCAGGTGCTACAGAAACTGATGAGGCTGACCTGCCTTCTAATGACAACAGAGTTGGGCTGACTGATGACAGTGGCGAAGATGGAGTTGCCAAGCTTTAACTAAATACAGCATGGCCTGTATTTTGTTTCAGTTTCTCCTAAATGATACAGTTTTGCTTCTCTTTGTGTGTGTGTGTGTGTGTGTGTGTGTGTGTGTGTGTGTGTGTAAAGATCTCAGATAAACAAGACACAAGTGCTACTAGGAATTTCTCCCAGATGCAGGGCTCTGGCCAAGGCGCCTCTATTGTATCATGTAGTGCCTCCTTCGTAGCACTCCATGAGATGCACCCAGGAGCACACTATCATCATAAAGAAGTGCCACTGCTCTGGGGTGACTGCCTCGTCATATCAACCACAGGCTTGGAAACCTAGGACGGCACATCCATTACCTCATGAGTTTGTAGGTCATAGTATCAAATGAGATTCATGAACCCCAACCCATGAAGAACATACTCTCTTGTCTCCATGCCTTGGTCGGAAGCTCCATGCTCCATTTTCGACGCTGCTGTATTATGATATCAGTGTTTCCCATCTGAGCATGCTGTAACCATCTAGTACAGACCTGTCTTCTTACATTAGTTCCACCCAGAAAATAGAGGTGTTGCTCCTCATCCTCAGTTCCACAAAGTGACATTTACAGTCCAGAAATTAAGATGTGACCATTCGAGGAGATTCATTATTTGTCTTATCACACCATCAGAACATGTTTAAACAAAGGCCGTTGACTTAGATATCCTGAAAACAGTGAATGACATCGCACAGTGTAGTAGATGCCATCACGCAGCACACAAAAGCTCTGATTCCTGACAGTAGAAAATGCAATGCCTTCCCTGGCTCATCTGTACAGGGCAGTGGATTTGATAGGTTACATAAGGTATAAAAAATTAATTCTAATTCAGACTCGTGCTCTCCAGCACTCGAAAATGACTCTTTTTTTTAAAAAAAAAATATTTATTATGATATCTAAGTACACTGTCTCCAGACACACCAGAATAGGGTGTCAGATCTCATTACAGATGGTTGTGAGCCACCATGTGGTTGCTGGATTTGAACTCGGGACCTTTGGAAGAGCAGTCAGTATTCTTAAACACTGAGCCATCTCTCCAGCCCCACAAACGACTCTTAATGAAGTAAAAGTGTCAAGTATGGGCTCCAGGGCTCCAACCTGATGGACTGAAACCACAATATTTAAATCACAGGTAGCAACCAGAAGTGCTTGACCTTGAGAGTTTTAAATTATGAAGACTTAAGTACAAAACTGAAGCCACCTCAAAATAATAACTAGGTTGTATGTTGATGAAAATAAACAAGGGAATGGAAGAAAGGAGAGGAAAGAAAAGGGAAGAGAAGGAGGGAAGGATGAAAAGTGGGAGGAAGGGAGGGGGAGGGAGATAGAGAGAGAGAAAATGAGAACACATTCCCAAGAAATCTAAAACCTTCTGACAAAAAAAAAAAAAAAAAAAAAAAAAAAAAAAAAAAAAAAAAAAAAACCTTCTGACTTCTCTGCCTTCCTCTCTTTCTTCTGCTGATTTGGGGGGGGGGGCACATTAATATATAACTTCAATTTCATATAATGTTGGATATTAGATAGATAGACAGACAGACAGATAGATAGTATATACTGGAGTTGGAGCCAGGCAGGATCTCTCAAGAAGCCTCTGTGCAGGTAACCTGGAGGTCAGAGGAAATGGGAGAACATCAAAGACAAGAATCAAGTTTCTCACTATTAATCAGATAAGACAGAAACAATCACAGAGGAAATATGAATGAATGCTTATTATTAAGGAGAACTGAGCTCTTTAAATTCAATATTTAGGCAGGACTAAAAGAAAAAATGTCATGCTTTATTCAAGAAAGAACCTAAGGCCACCAACTACCTCTCTCCTTTTTATTAGATAATTGCTTTATTTACGTTTCAATTGGTATCCCCTTTCCACATTACCCCTCAAAAAAAAAACCCTCCTCTCCCAGCTGAACCCTCCTCCACCAGCTCCCTCCCTCCCAATTTTCTGACTTGCATTCCCCTATTCTGCAGACTTGAGCCTTCACAGGACCAATGGCCCCTCCACTCATTGTGGTCTAAAATGGTCATCTGCTACATATGTAACTGGAGCCATGGGTTCCTCCATGTGTACTCTAACAGAAATTATGAACTAAATATATTTAACAGATATCTATAGACCATTTTACTCGAAAATAAAAGAATATACCTTCTCAGCACCTCATGGTACTTCTCCAAAATTGACTATATACTCGGTCACAAAACAGACTTCAGCAGATATAAGAAAACTGAAATAATTCCATTCACCCTATCAGATCACCATGGACTAAGGCTGGTCTTCAATAACAACAAAAACAGCAAAAAGCCCACATACACATATAAACTGAACAACATTCTACTCAACACCACTTTCTTCCTTGGTCAAGGAAGAAAGAAAGAAATTAAAGAATTTAATGAAAATGAAGGCACAGCATACCCAAACTTATGGGACACAATGAAAGCAGTGCTAAGAGGAAAACTCACAGCTCTGAGTACCTCCAAAAAGAAACTGGAAAGAGCATACACTACCAGCTTAATAGCACAGCTGAAGGCTCTAAAACAAAAAGAAGCAAATACACCAAGAGGGGTAAACGGCAGGAAATAGTCAAACTCAGGGCTAAAATCAACCAAGTAGAAACAAAAAGAACTATACAAAAAATAAATCAAACCAAAAAAAAAAAAAATCAAACAAACCAGGAGCTAGTTCTTTGAAAAAACCAACAAGATAAATAAACCCTTAGCCAAACTGACCAGAGGGCACAGAGACAGTATCCAAATCAGCAAAATCAGAAATGAAAAGGGAGACATAACAACAGATACTGAGGAAATCCACCAACTACCTCTCTATCAATAACTGGACCAACCAGGACTTTTTGGAATATTGGCCCTACTGAGTCACCATAATGTGATGGGGGAGCAGCTTCCTTGCCAGAAAGTAAAATCTCTTCATAGGAGGACTATTAGAAGATGCAAAAGGCAGTGTGAAGGACCTGTCACTACCATGGCTAGTATGGTTTAAGCATCAAAGTAAGAAATCATAGAAAAGAATGAATAGGAAAGGAAGAGTGGGGTAGAATCCATGAGTCACCACTGGTCTAAATGGAGAATTCATCAAAGGGATGGCTAAGCATGGACAAGAAACAGAATTGAGAAGACAACCAAGGGAAAGTTCCCTAATGATAGATAATTCAGACAGGGAACTTTGGAAGCTGCCAAAAATTGCAGTAGTGGAAAACAGAAGGCGGGGAGTCTTAAAGTACGTCCTAAAAAAAAAAAAAAAAAAAAAAAAAAAAAAAAAAAAAAAAAAAAATATTCACTTTTTCTTTTTTTTTTAATTAGACATATTCTTTATTTACATTTCACATTATTTCCCCTTTTGTGGTCCCCTCCCCATGAAATTCCCATAAACCATCTCCCCTCTCCCTTTCCCTAATCAACACCCTCCTGCTTCCCTGTCCTGGTATTCTCATACACTGCTGCATCGAACCTTTCCAGGACCAGGGGCCTCTCCTCCTTTTGATGTCCAACAAAGCCATCCTCTGCTGCCTATGCATCTGGAGCCACGGGTAACACCATGTGTACTATCTGGTTGATGTTTTTGTCCCTGGAAGCTCTGGGAGTAGTAGGTGGCTCATATAGTTGTTCCTCCTATAGTGCTGCAAACCCCCTTCAGAATCTTGGGTCCTTTCTCTAGCTCCCCCATTGGAGACCCTGTGCTCACTTCAATGGCTAGCTGAGAGTGTCCCCCTCTGTATTTGTCATGCACTAGCAGATCCTCCCAAGTGACAGCTATATCCAGCTCCAGTCAGTGAGTACTTGTAAGCATCAATAATAGTGTCTGGGTTATGGGATGGATAACTAGGTGAGGTAATCTCTAAAGTCTACCATAATGTGATATGGTCTTTCCTTCAGCCTCTGCTCTACCCTTTGTCTCTGTATCTCCTTCTGTGGGTATTTTGTTCCCCCTTCTAAGAAGGACCAGAGTATCCATACTTTGTTCTTCGTTATTCTTGGGAATCATTTGATATGTGAATTGTGTCTTGAGTATTCTGAGCTCCTGGGATAATATCCACTTATCAGTAAGTGCATACAATGTGTATTCTTTTGTGATTGGCTTACCTCAGTTAGGATGATATTTTCCAGTTCCACCCATTTACCTAAGAATTTCATGAATTAATTGTTTTTAATAGCTGAGTAGTAGTCCATTGTGTAAATATACCATATTTTCTGTATCCATTCCTCTGTTGAGGGACATCTGGGTTCTTTCCAGCTTCTGGCTATTATAAATAGGGTTGCTATGAACATAGTGGAGCATGTGTACTTATTACATGCTGGAGAATCCTCTGGGTATATGC